>NC_133618.1:332565421-332891167 GCF_048593235.1 Sminthopsis crassicaudata
GAAAAGAGCCTGCAAAGAAATGGGTAAGGAGGAAGGGTAAAGGATTGAAAATGGTGCTGATAGGTGGGAAGGAGGCTTTGCTTTGGTGGTAAGATAGGGTTCCATTGATGAATAATTCCACATAGGTGAAAAGAGATGTTCTATGAAGGAAGGTAGGGCATCTTAACATAGGGAAATATCCTCTCTGCCACCAGAAGGTTTTGGCATTATTCTGGGAGGGAATACATTGCGTAAGGTCTACAAAGAAGAGGCAGAAACTACATAGAGGGAAGAAACCAGAATGGATAATTTAAAAGTTTTAATTTCATGAGGAATACAGAGGGACTAAGATACTAGAGATTAGAGGGTGAGAGTGGATACTTTTTTTCTTTTATTTTTAGTATACATTTACGTTGGGAGAGAAAAATCAGAACTAAAGAGAAAAATCACAGGAGAGAAAAATATATTAAAAAGAAGTGAACATAGCATGTATTGATTTACATTCAATCATCATAATTCTTTTTCTGGATGCAGATGGCATTTTCTGTCCAGAGTTTATTGAAATTGCTTCAGATCACTGATCCACTGAGAGGAAACACAGTTCATAGTTGTACATCGCACATTCTTGTTGTTACTATGTGCAAGGTATTCTTGATTCTGCTTCTTTCACTCAGCATCAGTTCATGTAAATCTTCCAGTCCAGTCCTAAAATTATCTTGTTAATTATTTTTTATAGAACAGTAATATTCCATTACTTTTATATACCACAATTTATACAGCCATTCCCCCAATTAATGGATATATACCCATTTTCCAATTCTTTACTACCACAAAAAGAGTTGCTACATTTTTGCCCATGTGAGTCCTTTTCCCTCCTTTATGATTTCTTTGGGATACAGACCCAATAGTGGCCCTATTGGATCAAAGGGTATGCATAGTTTTATGGCTCTTTGGACATAGTTCAAAATTGTTCTCCAGAATAGTTGGATTAGTTCACAGTTCCACCAACCATGCATTAGTGTCGCAGTTTTCCCTCATGTCTCCAACATTTATCTTTTCCTGTCATCTTAACCAATCTGAGAGGTGTGAAGTAGCACCTCAGAGTTGTTTTAATTTGCATTTTCTCTAATCAGTAGTGATTTAGAGCATTTTTCATATGCTATAGATGGCTTTAATTTCATCATCTAAAAATTGTCTGTTCATATCCTTTGACCATTTATTATTTGTGAAATGACTTTTACAAATTTGACACAGTTCTTTTTATACTTTAGAAATGACACCTTTAACAGAAAAAAACTGGCTGTAAAATTTCCTCCCAGCTTTTTATTTCCCTTTTCATCTAGTTTCTTTTGGTTTTGTTTGTGCATAAATTTTTTAATTTAATGTAATCAAAGTTGTCTGTTTCGCATTTCATAATGTCCTCTAGTTCTTCTTTGGTCATAAATTTCTCCCTTTAAATATCTGTTGTAAATTATCCCTTGCTCTCCTAATTTGCTTATGATATTACCCTTTATGTCTAAATCATGCACCCAATTTGACCTTATTTTGGTATGAGATGGGAGATGTAGGTATATGCTGAGTTTCTGACATATTATTTTTCAGTTTTCTCAGCAATTTTTGTCAAATAGTGAGTTCTTGCTTCAGAAGCTGGAGTTTGGTTTTTTAAAACTCAAATACTAGATTACTAAAGTCATTGATTCTTGTGTCATGTGTATCTAACCTGTTCCACTGATCCATCACTCTGTAGCTTAGCCACTATCAACTGGTTTTGATGTTTGTTGCTTTATAATATAGTTTTAGGTGTGGTACTGTTAAGGATGGTTACTTAAAAGAATGAAGAATCTGGAAAGAGGCATCAAATGAAATTAAACCAACTAACAAACCAATGAACAGGACTACTTAAAGGGGAAGAGAGAAAGGAAGAATCTTTTGATTAATTGAGAGGGAAAAAGGGAGAAAAGTTGAATAGCCAGATAAAAGCAGAAAGGAAAAAATAATAAAGAAATTTACCAAGGGAAAGGGATAGTAAATGAAAAAGATGAAATCAGAGATAAGGGGAAAATAGTCAGTGGGAATAGGATCATTTAATAAAAAAGATTAAATTTAAGTAACTGAAGAGACATAAGATCATATTTACAACAGAGGAGGAAGGAAAAATAGGTTGGAAGTAGAATTTTGGAGTTTTATAAATAAAATATGCTAGATTAAGAGAGACAATAATAGGATAATTTAATAACAATTTAGGGCTTGAAGGAGCCTTAGATATGATCTTGTTTAAGTCCTTCATTTTATAGATAGGAAAACTGAGGCTCAGTAAGGGAAAGTGACTTGCTTTGATAGTTCTATGTGCTGTAAAATTCAAATCTCACCTATACAACCTTTGTTTCCAGAATATCTTGGCTTATTCAGGGGCCTATATGACACCACAGTCCTGGGATCTGGCAATGATTTCCCCATTGTTGTATCTCTCATCCCTTCCTTGAACTACACTCTCGTTACCACTTTTTCTCTCTGCCTTGCAATTTTTAGGTTCAATTCCTTTGCTGACAAAGGCAAGTTCATAACATAACAGGAACATAATGCTGATATTCATCCAAGTCACTTGGAATCAATTAAAATCAATCACCATTTTCCCCCTTTCTAGACCTCATTCAGACTACCTTAACTTGTTTTGATATTAAAAAGTTAATATTGCTTACTGAGGTCATGCAGAACACAATAAGTATGACCCCGAATTCTTATTCCTGCAGCCCAGGGGGAAGTGTATAGGAGGTGCTTCTGCTGAGTTTCTCACTTCTCATAAATGTTAATGGCTAGTTCATTTTGTTCCTTCAGAAAAATATAACCAATGAACCAACTTTATTCTCACTTGTTAGTGAGATGGTGGCATAAAGGGAATATTGAAACCATAGTGGCTTAGTACAAATCTGACTCAAGATTTTAAGGATGATATTTTAGGAAGGGACATTTTCAAATTGGAGGACCTCTGTAAAGGGCAAGAACTCTGTATGATTGATTGAATCCTACAACAAGGTGTTAACTCAGTGGAATTAAGATAATGATTCTCTTAGGTATATAAGAGCTAAGAGATCTGGGAGGGGAGAAAATGGACTTTTTATGAAAATCAAATAAGATAATTTTGCACACATTAAAGTACTAAGGGAATGCTATAATTTATTATTAAACATCATTCTAGCTGACTCTAGGGGGATACAGGACCAATAGGGGAAAATAACAGAGGGGGCAAATTTTGACTGAATAGTGAGGCAAATAACAATAAGAACTGTACAAAAGTGAGATAGGCAATTTGGGGGGGAAGCATGGATAGCTTTTATTCTGTGTTGGTTTGAGGTTTTCTTATAGATAGCTTATTTCTATACAGAAAGAAATGCTAATCATGAAAATATCACACCTTTCATCTCATTAACAGAATTAATTAGTTTAACAGGATTAACAAGATTAGGAAAGAGTAAATTCCTTGTTACTGGAGTGTTTTAAACAGTGACTACATGATTATTAGAGCTGTACATAGGGTAAGAGTTGGATTCAATACCCTCAGAAATCCTTTCCAACTCTGTTATTCAGAGAATCATAGAATCTAAATCTTGGAAGGTAAGTTAGATGACAGCTAGTTGACTCCTTACCTAATAGAAAATCCCTTCTCCAAAATTTCCAACAACTAGACATTTCATTTTTACTCGAAAACATCCAAGGAAAGGAAATCCACTATTCCAAGAGGCATTACATTCTTCTTTTGGAAAGCTCTAATTGTTAGGAATTATTTTCTACATCAAGACTAAATTTACTTTCTTCCAACTTTTACTCATTACTTCTAGTTCTGCCCTATGCTGCCAAGCAGAACAGATTTGATTCTTTTTTTCCATATAATAACCCTTCAAATCTGTCACCATAAGTCCCTACTATAAGTCTCTCTGTCTTCACTTTTTCAGGCTAAATATACAAATTCCTTAATTTTATCCTTTAGCACATTCTCCAGTCATCTTGCTTGTTCTCTTTGAGATGTACCTCCCTATTAGTTTCCTAAAACATGGTGCCAAAAAGTTTATTATAATCTTTATTAAATGATATTGAATGTATTTAGAGTGCATATTTCTTCTGACCAGCAAAATATAGTGAAACTATTCTTTTATTCTGGGCATTATTGCTTTCAATGAAATCTAGTATATTGTATTTTGAGTGGTCATTTACTACCTAATTAACTCTTCCCAAAAAATTGTGTGCTCTAGCTCTATCTCCTCCATCTTGTGCTTGCAAAATATATTTTCAAAAAACATCAAATTGTAGAATTTTACATTTAATTTTATTCAATTTGTCTCATTATTTTGGATTTTCAAAATGTTTGGCTCCTACGCCATCAATCTAATGTGTTAGGAATCTCTCCAAGACTTGTGTTACTTGAAAATTTGATTGGCACAGACGCCCTTTATAACTTAATCCAATTAATTGATAAAAATATCAAACAACACAGGACTGAGGACAGATCTCTGGGGCACTCCACCAGAGAACATCTTCCAAGATGAAATCAATTCATTTTAATGCTTGTCTTTGATTCCAGTCACTTAATCTGTTCCAAAATCATCTAACTATATTGCTATCTAGCTTCTGTCAGGTCTACTAAGTGGCTTGAAAAAAATATGTTGTAATGATTCCATATTTCTATGAAGTATATTTTCTCAATATTGAGCAATCCCTAAGCCCCAGAGGACAAAGTATGTTTTAGAAAACAGGTTCTGCAGAACCATTTGGCAAGATATGCATGGGTTACATAATAGGAAATTTGCCCTGACCCAACCTCCTGAAGTTTTGGACTACAGAAGAAGACACTTTGCTTCTTTTGCAGTTTCAAAAGTAGTTTCCCAGTCTGATTTTTTAAAAAAATATCTCTTAATTTTATTCTCCTGCTTTTAAAAAGATTGCTTTATCAAGACTTTTCTTTCTTTTATTATTTATTTTATTAAAAAAAAAAAAGAAAAACATAAAAGGAAAACAAAACAGAACATTGTCATGTGCCCAATAGAACATCAGGGATGATTCAAAATATATAACAATAAATTAGCAGTTCAAGAAAGGATATATAATAGAAGAAAATTTCTTTACTTTCTTGTAAGTTGTTCTTTAGTTCTCTGCTGTGTACTTTAAAAAAATTCCCTTTTCAATTTCCTTTTCATGCCCTCCACTTCCCCCAAGCAAGCTATATTTATATATACATATATGGATATATACATATACACACACCTGCCCTCTTTCCCCCCACATAACTTTCCTATCCCTGCTAACTCTTTACTAATTCTCCTCCCTAACTTGTCTTACTACTATCTAACTTACCTTCATCCATGGATCCCATCCTTCCTTCTTCCCCCACCCATTCTACTTTATTGATGATGTCAATTTTAAACATATGTTATACATTTCCATGCTAAAAAACATAAAGAATCTGTCCATGTGAAGTTCCTTGAAACTGAACTTTGTTATTGGCTCTTACATATTAAATTTTCTATTGAGTTTGGATTTGAATGATAGTCCTGAAAATCTGCAAGTTTGCCGAATGTCCATTTTTTTCATTCAATATTATGGATAAATTTGCTGAACATGATATTTTTGGCCACAAGTCTAGTTCTTTTATTGCCTAGGATCAATATTGATCCTAGGACTTGTGGTCTTTTATTGTGTCTTCTGATTAAATTCTGTACAATTCTAATTGTAGCTCCAGTGTATTTGAATTTTTTTTTTATTGTTTCTTGTAAGATTTTTCTCTTTTATCTGGGGTTTTAGATATTTGGTAATAATATTCCTATGCATTTTCACAAAAATGTTTTTGAGGTGGTGATGGGTGGATTTTTCTTTTCTATTTCTACTTTCCCCATATGGTTTATCACTCCAGGATAATTTTCTTGGATTATTTTTTGCATTATTATGTCAAAGCTCCTTTTTTGGTCACAGCTTTCAGGTAATCCAATTACTATTATATTTCCTTTTCTTAAGAGCTTTGTTCTCTAGAGCTCTTGTTTTTTCTATAAAGTATTTCACTTTTTCCCCCCCTGAGGCAGTTGGGGTTAAGTGGGGTCACACAGTTAGGCCAGGTTAAATGTCTGAGATCACATTTGAATTCAGGTCCTCCTGACTTGGGGCTGGTGCTCTATTCATTGCGCCACCTAGCTGCCCCCAAATGTTTCACATTTTGTCCTGATTTTTCATTCTGTATATTGTTTTATTATTTCTTGGTCTCTTATAGCTTCACTGGCTTTCCTTTCTCAAATTCTAATTTTAAAAAATTAATTACACCTTTGAAACTCTGAATCTTCTTTTCTAGTAGGTTAGTTTTATTGTTTTTTATCATAATATTTGTTTTTCTTGGATGGTTTTAAATTTTTTTTTAATCTCATTTGATTTTTAAATTCTCTTTAGAGCTCTCCTATAAATCTTCTCTAGGCAGGGAGCCATTTAATATTACTCTTTGGGGTAGAAGAAGCTTTTTTTAAATTTTTACTTCAGTGTCCTTCTTTGAAGATGAACCCCTGTCTTCCTTATTTCCATAGAAGGTTTTTGTGGTTCTTTGTCCTTTCATTTTGTTTTTTTAAAGTATTAGTTTAGACACTTGTGATTGTATATGTGGGGTAATGATATCTCTAGTTTCAATTTGGCTGTTCTCTCTGACTTGGAACCCAAACCAAGAGCTCCACCCTCCAGCAAGTGTCCTCAGCCAGCAGTGCCCCTGCACTCAATGAGTGCTAATTCCTTATTGCCCAGAGCAGTGGATCTGCAGTACAGCTAGGCCTGGTATTCCCAATCAGCTCCGGTTTATTTGGTTTTCCTGCACTCAGATTACCTGCACTGAATGCAATTTGGGAAGTGAATGTTTCTGTGGCTCAAGATAAACCCAGCTCACCCCAGGAGTCCTGGGGCCTGGAAACATTTGCACTTCACACTGGTTAATCTCCAGTGTGAGGTCTTTCTTTGGTTCTTCTTGGGTTGTACCAGGAGCACTCCAAATTTTCTTGATTTTTTCACCAGTCTATGTTTATCTTGAGGTGCAAATTTGTTCTGTTTTTTTTTTTTTTTTTTTTTTTTTTTTTTTTTTTTTTGGGGGGGGGGGAATCTGGAGAGCTTGAAATTTACTGACCTGATCCTTCATTTTTCCAGAATCCTCCTCAAGATGTTTCTTATGTAAATCACTATGTCAATTATATTTCCCACTCATTCTATCCCAAGTCAATCTTTGACCATTGTCTAATGGGTTGTACACAGAAAGGAGTAAGAGAAGGGAAAGAAAGTAAATGTTAGGACCCTTTCCAGTTTTTCATTCTTATTTTCTTATGACTGGTTGAATAAGCACTGAAAATATGGAAAAATCTGAATACCAAGAAGAAGGGGAAGAAAACAAAATTAGAAATATGTATTGTAGGAGAGGTATAGAGAAAAGACAAAGGCCCATTAGAGCTTACACAGAACCAGAAAGAGATATGAAAAGAGCCAGAATGTGAGAGAGTATAAATGACCTAGACTAACAAATCATAAAACAGAAACTCTAAATAATTTCATCTTAGAAAAAGAACTTGAACAAAACATTAATAAACTCCCTGAGAAAAAATCCCCAGGGCCAGATAGGTTCTTGAGTGAATTCTACCAGACATTTAAAGAACAATTAATTTTAATACTCTATATAAATCATACTTGGAAAATAGGTGAAGAAGAAACCTTAACAAATTCCTTTTGACACAAATATGGTGCTAATACCAAAATCAGGAAGAGCTAAAACAGAGAAAGAAAATTATAGACCAATTTCCCTAAGGAATATTAATGCAAAAATTTTGAACAAAAAACTAGTAAGGTTTTTAGCAATAGATTATAAGAATTATACAGAAGATCAGGTGAAATTTATATCAGAAATGCAGAGTTGAACCAACTCTTTTTTATTAGTAAAACTATCAAAAATTGATCATATGAATAACAAAATCAACAGAAATCATATGATTATCTCAATAGAAGCTGAAAAAAAACTTTTGACAAAATATAGCACCCATTCCTATTAAAAAACAAGAGAGCATAGGAATAAAAGAAGTTTCCTTAAAACGATAAGCAGTATCTATCTAAAATCACTATAACTGATATCTGTAATAGGGATAAGCTACACATCTTTCCATTAAGATAAGGGGTGAAGCAATGATGCCCATCATCACCACTATTATTCAATACACTACTAAAATATTAGTAATAGTAATAAGAGAAGAAAAAAAGAAGGAATTAGATTAGGCAATGAAGAAACCAAATTAACACTATGGAAATGGTATGATTTTACTTAGAGAACCCAAGAGCATCAATTTTAAAATTACTTGAAATAATTTAATAACTTAAACAAAATTGTAGAATATAGGAAAAATCCACATAAATCATCAGCATTTCTGTATGTGATGAGTAAAGCTTAGTAGTAAGAGATAGAAAAATAATTTCCATTTAAGATAACTCAAAACAATATAAAATATTTAGAGACCTACCTGCCAAGACAAACCCAGGAACTATATAAACATAATTACAAAACACTTTTCTTACAAAAAACCCTCAGATTTAAACAATTGGAAAAATATCAATTGCTCATAGGTAGGCCAAGCCAATGTAACAAAAATGACTTTTCTGCCTAAACTAATTTTCTTATTCAGTGCCATCCCAATCAAAATACTGATAGAGCTAGAAAAAAATAATAACAAAATTCATCTGGAAAAACAAAAATTCAAAATACCCAAGGGAATTAATGAGAAAAAAATCAAAAGAAGTGGACTAGCAATACCAGGTCTCAACTACATTATAAAGCAGTAATCATCAAAACTATCCAGGACTGGCTAATAAATAATTATTCAATGGGATAAACAAGTTAGAGAGAATATAGTAGTTAATAATAAAAATAACCTAGTGTTGATAAACTCAATGTTCCCAGCTTTTAGGATAAGATCTTTTTGTTTGACAAAAACTGTTGGGAAAACTGGAAAACACTGAATTAGATATAATACAATATAACAAATACAATGAAGTAAGTATAGAATGACATTTCACACCATATACCAAGATAAGGCAGAAATGGATGCACGATTTACACATAATGGGTTACACCATAAGAAACATTTACTTGTCAAAGCTATGGGAAGGGAAAATACTAATGATCAAACAAAAGATAAAAATCATTATGAAAAGCAAAACAGATAATTTTGATTACATATAATTAAAAAGCTTTTGTACAAAGAAAACCAAAATTAACTAAGATTAGAAGGACAGCAGAAAGCTGGAAAATAATTTTTACAGCAAGTACCTCTGATAAAGGTCTCATTTCCCAAATATATAGAGAATTGAGGCAAATTTTTAAAAATACAAGCCATCCCAACTCATATATCAATTGATATGATAAAAGGACATGAACAGGCAGTTTAGATGAAGAAATTAAACATATTTGTAAACAAATGAAGAAATTCTCTAAATCACGTTTGATCAGTGTCCAAAGGCAACCAAACTGTACATCTCCTTTGACCCAGAAATACCACTACTAGGTTTGTATCCCAAAGAGGTTATAAAAAAAGAAAAAGACAAACATGTACAAAAATATTTATAAGCAGCCCTTTTCATGTTGGCAAAATATTAGAAATTGAGGGGATGCCTGAATAAGAATATAATGGAATAGTAACATGCAATAAGACATGATGAATAGGAAGTCTTCAGAAAAACATGGAAAGAATTATATAAGCTGATGGAAAAAAATGAGCAAAACTATGAAAACTGTACACAGTATCAGCCACATTGTGTGATGATCAGCTATGAATTAATTTGCTCTTCTCAACAACACCCAAGAAAATACAAAGGACTCATGAAGAAAAATAGTATCCATACAATGATAAAGTTCTGGACTCAGAATGCATATTGGAGCATTTTTTTCTCTTATTTTATTCTTTTTCATGCTTTTCCCACCCCTTTGAGTAGGTTTCTCCTTTCACAACTGTGACTAATATGGAAATAGTTTTTAAATGATAGCATATAAATAAATTGTGTCAAACCATCTTTGGAAGAAGGGAAGAGAAAGAGGACATGTAACTGGGGGAAATAATATATATTTTAAAAAAGAAAGCACAAGTGCACATTTTCTTTTCTGTCATTGTGGACTAGACAAGGGGAGCAAGTAGTGGGAACAGGGCAGGAGGAACTTGGTTAAGGATTAACATTTCTCTTCTCCACAGTCTCTGGTCAAGACTGGTTTGTCAGTGGGAAAGGAAGCTGTTAAATTGCTCCAGGATCCTTCAGTAAGGAACATGCTCTTCCTTTCCTTTTCTTTTTCATGCCCCTCAGTGTGAGCTCCAGTGTTAACAATGGTTCTTAAAGAGCACTCATGGAATTTCCAAGGTGGGAAGGGACTTCAGAGTTCATGTAGTCCAAAAATGAATTGGAATCCTTTCCTGTGACATCTCTGATAACACGTCCAGCCTTTTCTTGAAGCCCTCCAATGAAAGAAATCCTATTATTTCTTGAAGCAGTTTGTTCAAGCTTTCACTTGCTCCTTTGAAATTTTCACTCTCTCTCCTAGTTCTGTCCTTGGTAGCCAAGAAGAACAATCCTGAAACCGCTTTTATATAGCAGCCCTTCAGATACCCAAAGACAGCTATCAAATTCCTTCTCCTTCAACTCTCCTTTTCTCCAAATTAAACCTCCTTAGTTCAACCAACCAAGTGATCAATTATAGCTACATGGTATAGTGGATAGAGATAGAACTGGAATCAAGAAGACCTGAGTTCAAATATGCCTTTAGACAATTGCTCTATGTCATCTCAGCCTCAGGTTACTCAACTATAAATTGGAGATAATAACAAAAATGAATATCAAATGAAATAATTTTTGTAAAGTTGTTGGCACATACTAGGTGATTAATACTTGTTTCCTTCCCTTGTATTAAACATTTATTATATGTCAGGTACTGTGTAAGCTCTGGAGATAAAAAGAGAGACTAAAATAAGGTCCTTGTCCTCAGGCAGCTTACATTCTTTCTTTCTTTCTTTCTTTCTTTCTTTCTTTCTTTCTTTCTTTCTTTCTTTCTTTCTTTCTTTCTTTCTTTCTTTCTTTCTTTCTTTCTTTCTTTCTTTCTTTCTTTCTTTCTTTCTTTCTTTCTTTCTTTCTTTCTTTCTTTCTTTCTTTCTTTTTTGTTTCTTTCTTTCTTTCTTTCTTTCTTTTTTAATAATAGCTTTTATTTACCAGATATATGCATGGGTAATTTTACAACATTGACAATTGTCAAACCTTTTGTTCTAATTTTTCCCCTCCTTCTCCCTCCCCTTGCCGATGGCAGGTTAACCAATACATGTTAAATAAGTATAAATTAAATACAATATATGTATACATGTCCAAACAGTTATTTTGCTATACAAAAAGAATAGGACTTTGAAACTGTGTACAATTAGCCTGTGAAGGAAATCCAAAATGCAGGCAGACAAAATTAGAGGGACTGGGAATTCTATGTAGTGGTTCATAGTCATCTCCCAGAGTTCTTTCACTGGGTGTAGCTGGTTCAGTTCATTACTGCTCTATTGGAACTGATTTGGTTTATCTCATTGTTGAAGAGAGCCATGTCCATCAGAATTGATCATCATACAGTATTGTTGTTGAAGTATACAACAATTTCCTGGTCCTGCTCATTTCACTCAGCATCAGTTCATGTAAGTCTCTCCAGGCCTTTCTGAAATCATCCTGCTGGTCATTTCTTATAGAACAACAATATTCTATAACATTCATATACCATAATTTACCCAACCATTCTCCAATTGATGGGCATCCACTCAATTTCCAATTTCTGGCCACCACAATGAGGGCTGGCACGCAGCTTACATTCTTATGAGAAAGACAATGTAAAATTAACTAGGTACATACAAGGTTTACTGTGTAGATGAGATGTAATATTAAAGAAAAAGACTTGAGAATCTGAGGAGACTAGGAAAAAATTAGAAAGCTTTGGAAAGTGGGATTTGAGCTGAAATTAAAGTAAGAAGTGAAGGACAGCCAGTGAAAAAGCACAAAAATGGAGTTTTGTGTACACGATACAGCAAGCAGCTAGATGTAGCTGGATAACAAAGTGTGTACAGGGGAGCCAGATAGGAAAGGACCAGGCCACAATGAGCTTTAAATGCCAATTCTTTCAACAAATTCTTACAAAATAGAAAAAGAAGTATTTGATTATTCAGGTTCTCCTCTTCAGGAAGCCATCCTCATTTTATTAGATTCCTTCCTAAAATAGAACTGAATTCTCACCTGTGGTCTGACCAGGGAAGAGTCCAGCTGATAGTCCTAATCACTCTTGCTCTCAATGTAGCCAAAGACTATTAGTTTTCTTATGTGATGTGTCACACTGTTGACTCATAGCAAGCTTGTAGTACTTTAATAATAATAGCTAACATTTATATAGTACTTTCTATGTACCAGACACTGAGTTAAGCAATTTACAATTATTAACTCATTTGATCTTCATAA
Organism: Sminthopsis crassicaudata; assembly: GCF_048593235.1. Classification (NCBI taxonomy): domain Eukaryota; kingdom Metazoa; phylum Chordata; class Mammalia; order Dasyuromorphia; family Dasyuridae; genus Sminthopsis; species Sminthopsis crassicaudata. The sequence continues at coordinate 332,577,911 of NC_133618.1, forward strand.
GAACCATGGAGGTAAACGATATTATTCTTATTTTACAGATGGGGAAACTGAGGAAAACAAGAGTGAAGGGACTGGTTAAGATCACACAACTTTTAAATGTCTGAGGCTACATTTGAACTCTGGACTTCTTAACACAATTCACTCTATTGCCTTGCCTAAAAACCCAATAATCTTTTCAAACAAATTAGACATCATTATTATTTGCTTATGAGACTGATTTTTTAAATTAAAAATTGAAATTAAAAAATTTAAATTTAAAGACCTTACCCTCATAGCCATTAAATTTATATTTGAGAGGCAGAATGATGAAGTAGCTAGAAATATAGTTTCATTTCTAGATTTAAGTTCTCCCCTGACTCTGGTAAGGTGATATAGGGCAAGTCCTTTAAATTCTCATTGTCTTCAGGCCATTCTCTGAGAATTTAAGTTGCAGAGCAGGTGTATGTATATATTGGTAGAGTTTCTGCAAATGGAATTTCTCATGCTAGTTAGGATCATAGAGCCTTTCCAAAAGAAAAAAAATCTTAATAGATTCAATTTAATTTTTTAGTTTTAACCTCTTTTCCCTAGAGCTACCAGTCTATTTTATAAACTGCTGTGCCCTTGGAATTGCTTTTTAACTCCCAAGATCTTTATTTTTTCTTACAATATGGAATTCCCAAGGCACCCTACAATCTCAGTTTAGATGCAATAATTTATAAATTAGCTTAATCAGTTTCTTTTAGATGTGGCAATTCAGAAAGCCAAGAATTCACTTCAAAGTGTGTATTCAGCTGCAAGGAGCAGAGCTTGGTTTAGTAATTGCTCCATCTGTCCCTCTGGTACAGGTCATAGAAAATTAAGTCTGTCCCAAAAAGAGTGATTCTCATCTTAGCTATATGGTCAGTATAAAGGACCAAAAAATGTGCTTCTCTTTTACCTCTCAAAGAGAACCTGTCCCTTGAGCACAGGAAAAGAATAACTTTCAAGAACTGGTTGCCATTTTAGATTGGAAGCTGAGAAAATACCCCAGATTGTTGCTGTTTAGTTGGACTGGCCGTGTGCTCCTATGATTTCATTTGCTGCTTCTGGCAGTTTCTGGGGAGCAGCTGCATTCATAGTTTAGTGTATGAATATCTCTGAGAGCATTATTCAGTGACTGGGGAAGTGTGAAATGATAGATGTGGTACTAAGGCACCAGGGAAGGGAGGGCCAGGATAAGGTTTCTTGAGCAGATAGGAGAAAACATTTTGTACTGACTTGGAAACGCTTTTCGATAGCACCAGGTCCCTGGTGGCCTGGCATAGGAAAGCTTCTTACTGATGAGCAGGATGTTTCTGCCCATGCACAAAACACACTGGGTTAGACACTGCTGGCCATAGCCACCCCCACTCCCACTAAAGCAGAGGTTTCAAATTTTTCTTCTTTTAGAATGGGGCTGCACAAGCCTGCTCCCCTAAACTCCACATAGTTTAATGAGGGAGGGACAGTTGAAAAAAGTCTGGTTGAGACTGAAGGGTAGAGATCTGTGTGTGCACCCAAAACAGCTTAGAATGTGCATGTGTCCATAAGGTCCTTGAGTGTGTAAAGATAATTCATATTATTTCTTTGGAAATCAGAGGAGCTGAATAAAATTCTCTATGATTTTATAAGTCAATTAACCTCTATGAGCCTCAGTTTCCTTCTCAAGAGAGAAGGGAGATTTACCTTGTAATCTTTAAGGTTCCTTCTAGTTCTAAAACTGTTATCCTAGGATGCTTGTGGATGTCTGATTTCGAACCTAATGTTGCTTCTGTGCTGCATACTTATCTTGGCCCTTTTCTGCTCACTGACTTGCCTGCCCTGTTTCTGGTATTGGTTTACTAGATTATGTCCCTGTTCTCCACTTGAATCATGTTCGCTTGTCCTCCCTTATACTTTTCTTTTCCAGAAGAAGAGGGTTTAATTAATGTCCTACATCATGCCATGGTCCTTGCTCAGCCCAGGAGCCAGGATTCTAGTAAGAACGACATAGCACATTCCTTTTATAAAATTAATGGTATTTTTTTAGAGTGGACTAAAATATGAATGGGAAGATTTCAAGACTGCATGTAAGATGGACTTTGGAAGTTCAGAAAGAAGCAATAGAAAGAAAGATGGGGGACTTAGAGCAAACTACCTTCTTTACCAGTATGCAGATATCTGAATCGCACACAAAAGATCTGACAGCAGTACAAGCCAGGTTTCTCAAAATGTATCACTTCCTTTTCCATATAATGAGAAAAGCTAATATTCTTTACTGACATAAAGTCTTAATGATAGTGAAAAATGAAGAAACAGTACATGGGTCATGGGGTCAGGGAGTGGAGCTTAGGTTAACCTTTTCTCAGTATAGATTAATAGACCTGATCATCTTGGGGTAGAGTAATTTGGGGGCCTATTAGAAAATTAGTCTTAAATGAGTGATAGATGCAAGATGAAGAAACTACATGTGGATTATGGTATCATAGCATGGGGATATGGAGGGAACGTGACTTAAATTGACCTTTTCTCAGTAGAGATTGTAGACTTGATTATCTTGGGGGAAAGTGGCTTGGTGACCTTTTTGGAAATTGGATCTAACATGTTTAGCATTCAATTGTCTCAAGAAATTTATTTCAGTATCTATCAGGCAGAGTGATCTAATCAATGGTTAGTCAAGAAAGATGTTTTTATTCAGACTTTTTTTTTTAATAAAGAGTAGGAAGACAAAATAGTATTGTAAAGAGATCATTGGGGATTGGGCTCATTCCTGCCTCTGGGAGTGAGAGTCTTGCTAAAAGATTTTGGATGGGGAGAAGCCCTGGGTTCTCTCCCCCACCCTCCCTTCTTTAGGACTTTCATGTGGTTCATAAATACAGGGATTGACTCTTTTCCTTTTTGTATTTGTTCTTTTCTGTTCTTTTTAGGTGAGGGTTTATTGTAAATGGTCACGATTTTATGTTTCAGAAGGTCAGAGTAGTGGGAGCTGGATTGCATGCTAGGATTTGCCAGATGTCAAGCACAGGTAAGGCAATAGCAGAGGCCTTGACCTAGTGCATCAGTAGGAAGTGATGATAACTATATATTTGGAAATAATTTGGAAAAGAAACCTATGGGTGAATGCTTGAATGAGTAAACTGCTTTAAGTTTAAATCCCTTATTTCCCAGGGACCAACTTGATGTAGGGGATGTTTGCCTTAAGCATTTGGCAGCTAATGTTTGCAATCTTATTATTGTTACACCTTCACAGTAAATAGCCCTTTATAAAAGTTGTTATTGCTTTTAAATTGAACTAGGAATCAGAAAGTTTGCATTCTAGTTTTGAGGCTGTTAACTTTCTATGTGATCTTAAGCAGGTCATAACATTACAGAATCTCATTAATATTTGTGGAATTTAGCTTCTTCCACTATTTTGCTATCTTTTGGGTAAGGGCTCAAGATTATTGTTTTAGGAAAGAGCTTCCACCGATAAAATTCAATAGCTTCTAGGCAAATTCTAGTGTTTGAGAGTTGCCTAGAACATTAAGAGGTTTCATCAATCAATCAATCAATCAATCAACAAGTATTATTGGACATGGACTGTTGCTATAAAAAGATGAGAATGTGACAGTTTAAGTTTTTAAGGATTATAATAGGCCTGGTATTACTCAGACATGTTTGGTAGTTCAGATTCAACATTATAACAAAATGAGACACTCATAGATAGTTTATTGGTTATCAAAAGGACATTGCTTAGCCATAGCTGGGAATGGTTATTCAAGAAAAGGATGTCAAAGGATATAGCAGTGGCTCAACTGGGTATAGCTTCCCTGCTTTTCTTTTGCCCATGTTAGTCCACCAGTCAGAAGCCTGAGGGAGAAATGGAAAACTCCTTATGTCCTCCAGTTTTTGTCCCTAACTATCAGGGAGTTTTATCAACAGCCCAACTCACCCTTGAGCCAAATAAATATAACAGTAAAATAATTTTTAAGGAAAAGAATATTGCTTCTGCTGAAAAGAACAAGGAACTCAATTATGTCCTATTCAGAGAAACATGCACACCGATAGGTTGGAACAGTATCCCATAGGGCCATGTCATGCTCTGGATTTGCTTTTCCTAGGTCCCTATTCCATGAGAATTAGAAACTTAATTGATGGAAGGCACTATGGCTTGAAGTATTAAAACTATTTCTGGTAATCTAAGTACAAAATCTAGCCCACAAGGAGTAGGGAGTGTTTGATAACCAATTGCTGAGTCAGTAGTATATATTATCAGGAAAGTCAGCATGGTTAGTGCAGAGACAGGGGAAATTTACCCAACTAAATTAATGCTGTATCCTTGTTAAATATTTTTACCATGCTTTCACTAAGTAAATTTTCTTTTGTTAGATCATGTATGAACATCTCATTTTGTTTAAATCCTGAACCTGGACCATCAGCTTAAGTCAAGTATGGCTTCCAAATACTTCTAAGCAAATACAAAATAGATACTAAGATAAATACAAAATAAATTTTTTGTGGGGGAAAAGTTAGTACAGGATGATTGTGGAGGGAAATCAGGAAATTTCTCATTTCTCAAAGGTAGAGACTATACACACACTCACATACACACACATATATATATATATATACATATATATTGTATTTGACAAGCACAATGCTTGTCATCCAACAGGTACTTAATAAATCCTTATTGATTGACATAGGAAGTTGGGATTGAACTGAGCTTTAAGGATATCCAAGGGATTTCAAGAAGCAGAGATGAGGGAATAAGCTCAATTCAGTTCAATGAATATTTATTAAGCCCCTACTATGTGCCAGGAGTGGAGATATGAATTTGGAAAAAAAGGACAGTCCCTATCCTCAAGAAGCTTATAATACAGTGAGAGAAAACAACATAAAAAAGGAAGTTGGAAATCAAAGCCGCAAGACCAACCAGAGCTGCTGTGGATGTAGAGGGAGCATCTATGTCCAGTTTCTTTCCTCCCTAATGGAAAGCTCGGGTTGGAGTTTAGTGTTCTCATTAGAGGGTAGAGGAGACTGAAAGAGTTGGGAGGTAAATATGTTCCAGGAAAATTTAACAACATTTCAAGGAAATTTCTGATTTATCCTAGGAGAAGCATCTTGGAACAGAAGTGCAGAAGGTGGGGTGGGATGGTAGAGCCTGAACAAAGACACAGAGATGGGAGATGGAATGTCATGTACTAGGGTAAGTTTTGCTTGTTGTTGAAATTCTGTTTGACCCTCTGTAACCATGCGGTTTTCTTGACAAAAATACTGGAGTGGTTTACCATTTCTTTTTCGAGTTGATTAAGGCAAATTTTAAAAGTGACTTGTTCCAGGTGACATCCTCTTGACTTCAGGTCCATATGTCTCACTGAACTACCTAGCTGTTATGAAGGTGAATGATGTGGAAGAACACTAGAAAGGTAGAGTGGAGCCACATTGCAAAGAGCTTCAAATGTCAAACAGGAGAGTTTCTATTTTAGTCCAATGGCAGTAAAGAACCTCTGCAACTTCTTCAGTAAAGTGATAGCACAGCAATATTAAGCAAAATTAAGAATATTGTTAGTAAAATTAATGGAATTAAAATATAACCAACAATATTAACATAATACAATAAAAACAATAATTATTCAGAATATTAGATAGCTGTGCAGAATAGAGATTAGAGCGGGGAGAAACCCAAATCAGGGAGACCAATTAGAGGTTGTTCAATCATCCAGGACAGAGGTGATCAGGGTAGACCTAAGATGGTCATTGAAAGGGGATATGTGCAAGATATGCAGCCAGAACTTAACCACTGCCTAGACAAGAAGGGAAGGTGAAGGAGAATGAGGAAGTGAGGATGGCTTTACTGTTGAGAACCTATGTGGCCAAAAGATCATTATCTTTTGGGAGCATAGATTTAGAGCTGGAAGGGACCATAGAGAACATCAAGTTTAATCTCCCTTTACAGGTGGGGAAACTGAGTCACAGAGAGGTCTGAATAAAAGAAATGAGTTCAGAGTCATCAGGATGTATCAGCATCCTTCGGGGTTTAGCTTCAGGATTGAGTCCTTCAAAGGCTGTAGGCAGCTCAGGTGAGGGAAATAATATGGAGAGCTGATGAATTGTCATCTTTCTCCTTTCCTTTCAGGAAGCTAGGCCAGGACACATGTGGAAGAAACACAATATAATTCTATTTCTCTCTACCTTTGCAGACAAGAAAGGGACAGGCTCGGATAATAGTACAGAATGGCATTTCTCTCTACTCCTTCTGATCAAGAGACTCTCAGGGAAAGAGAAAGTATGAGATGGATCTGAGGGGTGTATGTGTGTTTCCCTGTAGGTTCTCTAGAAGGCAGGAAGGCACAAGGCCTGTATGCAATGGAATCAGGTACATTCTACTCCATTCCTTTTCATTTATGAATTTATTATCATCATTAAGCAATCACTGAATTCAAGGTCCTACATGAATTTAACAAGCCTGAGAAACTCACTATTTTTTTCTTCTCAGAATTTAGGTGATCAGAAATCAGGTAAGCAGTTCAAGAAACCAAAAGAAAAATATGAGTCCTTGTGGCTGGTAAATGCCAGTGTAATCAACCCAAAGGCCTCTGAATTTGCTACAAAGAACTGTCCTTTTTTCCTGAATATTTAAAGAACTTTTGACAGTTTACAAACATTTGTTCCAAATAATCTAATCCTCTTGCCAATACTTTCTGGAAGTAATAAAGGTGCTTCCTTATGGAATGTATTTAACCTTGTGGTGGAACTACATATCTTAATGTTCAAATTTGGATTGTACAAAGTACTGTATTCACTTAGGAAGGATCAAAGGATCACAGATTCATAGGCTGAAAGGGCCATAAAGGCTATCTAATACAATACCTTCATTTTACAAATAAGGAAACTGAGTCCCAGAAAAGTTATGTCACAAGATTATGTAATAAGTAGCAGTATGGAAATTTTGAAATGATGTCTTTTGTCTACCTAAATACAAGATGTGGTCTATCACACCTTGGTTGCTACATTACTTTTGCAAACATCTCTTTTATTTTTTCCTTTCTCTCCTCTGACAGTCACTAACCTGGTGCTTATCATCTCACATCTGAACAATTGCAATGTCATTTTGTGGGTCTACCTGTCACAAGTCTACACCCACTCCATTCCACTCTCCATTTATTCACTAAAGTGATCTTCCTAAAGTGAAAGTCTGACCATGTCACTCTTCCTTAAAGTTTATTTATTTTTTAATACACATTGTTTTATGAATTAAGTTGGGAGAAGAAAAATCAGAGCAAAAAGGATAAACCATGGGAGACATAAAAAAACCAGAAAAAAGAAGTGAACATAGCATGTGTTGATTTACATTCAGTCTTCTGAGTTCTTTTTCTGGAAGTAGATGGCATTTTCTGTGCAAAGTCTATTGGGATTGTTTTCAATCACCAAGCCACTGAGAGGAATCAAGTTTTTCATAGTTGATCATTGGACATTTTTACTGTTATTATGTACAATGCATTCCTGGTTCTTCTTGTAACACTCAGCATCAGTTCATTTTCCAAGCCTTTCTATAATTAGCTTGTTCATCATTTTAATAAAACAACAATATTTCATTACCTTCATATACCACAACTTATTCAGCCATTTCCCAATTGATGGGCATCTGCATTTTCCCATTCTTTGCCACTATAAAAAGAGCTGTTACAAACATTTTTGCACATATGGGTCTTTTTCCTTTCTTTAAGATTTCCTTGGGCATTCCACCCATTACAAATCTGATTGGTTCTCTATTATCCCCAGGATGAAATACAAAATACATAATTTGCCTTTTAAAATGTTTCCTAACTTGGCTTCTCTTACCTTTCTAATCTTCTTACACTTTATTGTCCTACATGTATTAATTGTGCAATCAAGTCTCATAAACATAAAACACCTCATTTCTTGACTTGATATTTTCACAAGCTGTAAAAATCCCTGATTTTCTGGATTTCCCAATTTCTTCAAATCTCAGCTTAAGTACCATTATCTGCAAGAAGTCTTTGCTGGTCTTCTTTTAAGGAATATTCTCAATTTATTCTATGTATATGTTGCTTGTGCATGGTGGTTTGCCTGTTGTCTCCATAGTAAGACTGAACTACTAAAGGAATTACATATTTTTTCCTATCTTTGTATTCTCACTGCTTAATACAGTGCTTAATAAATACTTATTGATTTGACTTCTCATGTCATAGCATCCAATATGTATTTAACTCAGGAGTTGTCTCCCAGTGATAAAAATTTCTGCATTGTATTCTTCTTTATTGCTCTATAGACAAAATGTCAATCTTTGTGTATACTATGTAAGCAAATGTGTTTTTATAAATTAATGTACAATTAATTATGGGAAAAAAGAAAATCAAAGGCTTAGACTAGCTGGGATAGTGAGACAATGGAGGAAAATAAATTCTAATGTTTGTGTTTTGCAGGGAAAGTAGCAAGGCAGAGAATATTTTGAATCTAACAAAAGAGGATGCTCAGGAACATAAGACTGGTAGATTGACTCAGTGAAAAGTGGCAGAAGGTAGACTTGAAGATAGGAATTTCTATGACTACACCAAGGTAATGCTTTTGTATGGATGGAGGTATGGATTTGAAGGAAGGCCATTGAACTAGACAAAAGGGATCTTCCTTCTTTACTGTCTTATTTCTTTGGTGAGAAAGTTGGGCTAAGAGAGAAAAAGATTGCAATAGAGAAAGATAGAAAAGGGGGAAGAAAAAAGGAGGAGAGGAAAAAAAGGAAAAGAAAGAGGAAGAAGAGAAAAAGACAGGAGAAGGCCAGAGAAGGATCACAAAAAGAAAGGACTGATTCAAGGAGCCCAGCTTTGGGTATGTGCATAACATTACAGCTCATACCTGAAGTCACAATTATATTTTGATTTATCTTATATTGTCAAACCCTAAATACAACAAAAAATTCAACTTCTGAGCCATCACTTCGCTCCCACAGGCTCTTTCTAATTGATCCGTTGTCTTTTCCCCTCAGAGTCCATGTGGTTATTTGCTCATCATTTCCCTTACCTTATATATAAGGTATTCTGACTCACTTCCCTAAGGCAACTATTTTCTGTGAATTATTTTTGTAGGGATCCAACCTCTCACTGGAGTTATTCTGTAAATAGACAAAATGACTCATCTCTCAATTAGTTGGTATAGAATGATTTTCCATCAGTCTGCTAATTTGTATGTTTGCTAAACACTAAGGTTTTTTTCAGCAAGACTGTTACCTGCTAAGTTCTTAAAAATGAATACAAACATCATACCATTATTTGTTTTTGTCATAATTTTTTTTGAGAGAAAGTCATGGTTAGTGGGGAAGGATTTTTTTCAGAGAAATTTACTTTGCTGTGAGAATTTACATCTTTTCCATTTTTTTGGATTCCAAAGCATAAATCAATAAGCAGGTATGTTTCTTGACCAAACATCAGTAAGTATTGGATAAAGCCTGTGGTATAATTTCTGGTGGAATTGTACTCATGTACTAGAAATGCCATACACTGACTATGCTGAACTTTCTGAAAAGGTCTCAGTGTCTCTGGCATGTTAATCAATGTGTGATTAAAAAGTTCAGGGGACAGAATTCCTTGGTGATGATGTGGATAAAAATTGCCTCCACAATAGTATGCTATAGTACTAGACATACTGATGCCTGTCAAAGCTTTTTTTTATCCTTGCTTTCTCTTGGAAAGGTTAGGAGTCAGTAAGGTGAATTTATGAGTTTCTCCTTGGGTACATCTGACCTGCTACTATTGCAATGAAAAATACACTTATCTTTCTGCTAGACTTCTTTATCAATATGGGAAGTATTGCAAACCTGGATGGGAAGTATTACAGATAATTACATAAATTACATAAGCATATAGTAACATAGTAACATAACACATGCTAGAAGTATATAACATAATCATAAATTGAAAATTTATAAATGTCCATAAGTCCATTGTCCATTAGTCTCATCTTGTGTGATGGATTTATGTTTCAAGGTCATTTATGTAATTATCTGTAATACTTCCCATATTGATGGATTTATGTTTCAAGGTCATGACTGTCCTATGTTCTAAATCAAAAGAAAGGGGGAGATGTTAGGATTACTAAGTGAGAACTGAGGTTGTCTGGATAGTGACAAGGTGAGAATTCAGGTTTTCTGGACAATTACAAGGTGAGAACTCAGGTTGACTTGATAGAGGGGGCAAGCTCATTGGCTGGGGTGGTTCTTCCCAGAAGCCCTTGCATTATCCCACGCCCATTCTCTGGGAGAATAAAAGAGAGGACTCTCAGAGAAAGAAGAAGACTCTCTGCATTACATCAGGCCTGACGGGGCTCTCTGCAGGAAGGGAAGTCACTTCTTTGGACAAGAGTTAACAGCAACTGCCTGGAGACAACGGTTCGTTACAGGAAGAAGAATCTGTCGGAGAGATTTGAGTAGAAGACACAGCAGATCTCTTCCCAGAGAGCGATCCAGCAGCTTCTGGAGATGATAGCTCGCTACAAACACATCTAGTTTACATGAAAAAAGCAATAATGAAAAAGGAAACTGGATGCTGTTTAATTATCTGAACAAACAACCTGAAGAAGAAATGAGAAAATGCTCTCCCTCTCTTCTTCAGAGGGGAGAGACCAGTTGGAAAGCTATATATATTATCAAATTTGATAGTTTGCTTTGCTGATCTGCTTTCTTTTTCAAGTCTTTATTAAATAGAACACTTTATTGGACAGTGGAGAGAATATAACATTCAAAGATGAAGGTAAAATAAAAAGATATCAACACTAATTTTAAAATCCCCAAACAATAAAAATTCCTCTAAACTTTTTGCACTAGCTCCATGGACGGTCAAGATATGCAGATGGTAAGCTATATCCTGCTAGCTCTTAACAAAGCTTGAATTGGTTTCAAATGATAAAAATTCAGAGACAGTTATATCAGATGTATCAGAGCCATACTGTTGGACTCCATCATTAATATCAACCATTTTATTAAGAAACTTTAACAGTGCAGACAGAAGCATATTTTAAAAACTTTATTTTTCTTGATTTTTTTGCACATAGCTAATATGGAAATATGTTTTGCATGACTGCACATGGCTAATATGGAAATATGTTTTGCTTGACAGCACATGAATATAATCTACATGAAATGCTTTCTTTTTCAACAAGGGCAGATAGGAAGAATGGAGAGAAACAATTTAGAATTCAAAGTTTTTAAAAAATGAATGTTAAATTTTTTTTACTTGTAATTGGAAAAAATATAAAAAATTTCATTTAAAAAAAGAAAAAGAAACATTCAAGTTTACTTAGATATATCCCAAATATAGGTAGTGTAAAAATTACTCAGTCTAAGTCTTTGTATAGTTTGCAAAGATATTTCCTCCATTGTTTTTCATATAATTATTGGAATACAATAATATAATAATTATCATTTATATAACACTTCTTACATGCCAAACACTGTGCTAAACAGTATACCATTACTACTTTATTTGTTTCTCAAAATAACCATATGAAGGTAGGTGCTATTACTATTCTCATTCAGATGAGGAGATTTAGGCAAAAAGAGATTAAGTAGTTTATCCCAGATCTACAGCAAAGTTTTTGAGAGTGGATTGAACTCAGGTCTACCTGATTCTAGGCCCAATACTACCCAGCTATCCCTAGTCATTTGAAATCTGAAGAATGGCCTTAAATATGTTTTATAAAATTAAATAAAATTTTGTTTTTATAGCATCTAGATTTCTCACTGTACTCTTCTTCCTTTTCTAGAGAACCAAAATTAGAGAATTTAAAAAAAAAGAAAAGAAAAAAGGAAGTAGAGAAAATATCCAATAAATTTGTCAATGCATTGAAAAAAATTGATATTATATGACACATCCATGGGTGCCCCCCTCCCAACTCCTATCTTTTATTCCCACACTTTTATAAAGAAGCAGAGGAAGATTCCCTTTCTTCTCATACCTCTTCTTTGGGAACACATATATTATTTATAATTTTGCAACACTTAGTTTTGATTTGTTGTTATTATTGTTTTTCCTTTCCTTTGTTGTCATCATTGTATATATTCTTTTTTCTGGCTCTACTTGCTTCACACTGCATCATTATTTTAAGTGTTTCTATGCTTCTCATTTTCATAATTTCTTACAGTAAAGCAATATTCTAAGACCTTCATGTGCCACAGTTTGTTTAGCTCTTCTTCAATCTGTCTTGGGACTTTCTTTTGATCAATGACCTCTTTTTGCTATAAGCCTAGAATTGGAATCTTTGGATCTGAGAATTTCATTATTACTTATGCATGAGACCCAATGAATCTAGAATATATGAATTTATAAGCCACTGATGCTGTCAGTTTGGGGGAACAAGACTGATCTCTATCTCTGGACATATCTCTGTTGTTTAGAATTCATTTTCTGGTCAACAAACGATATTCTTTTTTCAAGAACATTTACTACTCAAGGGCACCTATCTATTCAAATTATAGCAATAGCAAAAGATAGTTCTGAATTTTTGGTTGTTCTCTACTATTATTATATCAAATTGTGATCAACTCTATCTCCCTAATCCTTTGCTTTTTCAAATGGAATAGCTTTGTCAGTTTCATTTTTCATTAGGTTTTCTGTAGACTATTGTCTTGAAGTTTTTGAGATAAGTGGAGGTCTTTTGCTTTAGTTTAGTGGTCCATGAAAAAGAAGATGTTTCAGAGATAGTTGAAGTTAAATTTTCCTGAATTTGAAATCAGTTCTCAAAGTTTTCTATTATCTTTAGGAACTGGACACAATTCAACTCTCATAACATCTAGCAAATATCCTTGATAGATTCTTGTGTCCTTTAAAAAATAGTTTTAATTTATGGAATAAAACAAGTATTTCTAAAACATAATATAATAAAAATGTGATTGAACATGAAGCTGCAAACCTGTAACAAAACTTGCCATGCCTTTCAAATATACAACAAAATTATCATGTAAATTTCTTTTTTTCTTTCCTTCTCCTTTTCCTGCCTCCATTTTAGAGTTGGCTATCATACACAAATAGGTATATATACATAAAATTATTCTATATATATTTCTATTTATCAGTTCTTTCTCTGATGCAGATAGAATTTTTCTTTATAAGTTCTTTATAGTTAATTTGGTTTTTATAATAGACAAAATAATTTATTTTGCTCAAAGTTATTCTTAAAACAATATTGTTTTTACTGTATACAATATTCTCTTGGTTCTGATCATATATTCTTTATTATTTTATGCAAGTCTTTCCATGTCTTTCTAAAATCATTGAGTTCATTTTTTTATAGTATAGTAGTATTCTATCCCAATCATACACCATTTTCCAATTTATTTCATATTCAAAATTTTAATTGCTATTGTGAATCTCTCTCCACTTTATTTTTATTCACTATTTTCCTTCTTAGCCTCTCTTTTCACCCTCTTCCTATTATCTTACCTTTTCCCCTTTTGCTTTTATTTCCGTTTTACCCTTTCTTTTAGAAGTCATTCATTAAATTATCTTTAAGTACCACCTAGAGATCTTTTTAAATTTCTTAGCTTCCTAGACACAATTGCTTCACTTCTTTCATTGTGGGGCAAAATAGCTTGGAAAAGAATTTTATATCAGAAAGAATAATTAGTGCAATGAATTAAAGATTTTCATTTACTTGTGGTAAGAATAAGAAAAGTCAGACTTGGCAAATTACCTGTCCTAGCCCTTGGAAGTGTACTTACAGTTCTTCTAAATGTAAGTGGTAAAACTATAGGAAGACTGAAAACCAAAATTATTTGTCAGTATTTAGTTCCTGAAAAATGCAAAGAAGTTGATGCTTTCAAAATATCTCCAGGAAATGCACATTGTTAAAATAGCAGTACAATAGTTACATATGTTTCTCAAACAGGTCATTTTTAAATTTCTATTTTGTGCCTGACATACTGTTTGATGGAAAGAATTTTATGCTTGTTTCCTTGACTCATGAACATGACTGCAATCAAGTTTATTGTAAATATCAATTCCTAGTAATTCCTATTGCAATCTTTCATCAGATGTCTCTCAGAACATTTGGCAAACCCTTGGTGATTAATTCTCACAACAATCTTTCAGGTTGAATTACCCTCCTTATTTCATAAATAGTAAACAGAGGATATGACTTTCTTAGGGGATATCTATGAAAACAGAATTTTTTTTTTCCTCCCTGAGGCTGGGGTTAAGTGACTTGCCCAGGGTCACACAGCTAGGAAGTGTTAAGTGTCTGAGATCAGATTTGAACTCGGGTCCTCCTGACTTCAGGGCTGGTGCTCTATCCACTGTGCCACCTAGCTGCCCCTGGAAACAGAATTTAACTGCTTGAATACTGGGTTTCCCAGATAGTGAGCTAGCAAGATACAGAGATTGATATAGATAGATTGTGGATAGATAGAGCATTTATTAGGTGCTTATTGTTTATCATCTTGATAAATATGAATTTGCTTTGTCAGAAGAGCTCTTTAAGTGTCAGACAATTCTCCCTGAGGAATTTGTGTGCAGAGGGATTGTGTAGCCTAAGTTTGGATGGATGTTTCTATAGCTACTGTCTTTATGATATTTAGTAAATATACCTTTTGTGACAGCTAATTGATGTTAAATAGATGATTATAATTGAGAAGCATAGGAGCTGAGGGCTCATAAGTGACAGTTCTAAAAACTCTAGTCATTTGGGGCTGGCCTTATAATTTTGTAGGGGAAAAAATTTAATCAGCCTTCTGGTGATATAACCTGCTTGTTGGGATTAGTTGGAAAGGTGAATCCAGAGGGAATGTTAGATAAAGGATGGTTCACAAGGATAGTGAAAAATGGAAGGACATGTTCAGAAATGAAGACGATATCTATATCTAGATATATACCTGATTTTAAAAATTCTGTTTTGATTTCAAAGACATCAACATTTTTTAGTGAGAATATAAAATAATTATAAGGCAGATCATAAATGATGAACTCTAAAATATAAAACATAAACTCTAAAACATAAAACATAAGCATTACTGGATTCTCCTATTCCATGTGCTTTCTTCATGAATTCCAATTAGAATGCAGATTTAGCAGCTAATTCAAGAGGATACTCTAACTTTACATTGAAAAAATGAAATGTGTACACTGGGAAGAGCAAAAAAAAAAAAAACAACAACAAGGGGGGAGAGACAAAAACAAAAAGACAAGAAAAACTTTGATAAAAAGTCAGGCTAGCTTAAAAGCCTAAATTATTTCTTTTTATTAAATAATATTTTTTTATTTTCAAAATACATGCAAAAATAGTTTTTTCAACATTCACCCTTGCAAAAGCTTGTGTTCCAAATTTTTCTTCCCCCATCTCCCTTTCCTAGACAGCAAACAATGCAATATATATTAAATATGTGCAATTTTTCTATGTTTCCACAATTATCATGCTGTACATCAAAAAAGGAAAAAAATGAGAACAAAACACAAGCAAACAACAAAAAAAGTGAAAATATTATATTGTGATCCACATTAAGTACCCATAGTCCTCTCCCTGGATGGGTTCTCTCCATCACAAATCTTTTGGAATTGGCCTGATGGACCTCATTGTTGAAAAGAGGCATCACAAAATCTTGTTGCTGTGTATAATGTTCTCTTGGTTCTACTTATTTCACTTACCAACAGTTCCTATAAGTCTCTCCGGGCCTCTCTGAAATCATCCTGCTGATCATTTCTTATAGAATATTTTTTGCACATGTAGGTCCCTTTCCCGCTTTTATGATCTCTTTGGGATACAGACCCAGTAGTGACATTGCTAGAGCAAAGGCTATGCACAATTTGATAGCTCTTTGGAAATAATTCCAAATTGTTCTCCAGAATAATTAGATAAGTTCACAACTCCACACCATGAATCAGTGTCCCAGTGTTCCCACATCCCCTTCAATATTTATCGTTATCTTTTCCTGTCATTTTAGCCAATTTGAGAGGTGTGTAAATGGTACCTCACAAATATCTTAATTTGTATTTCTCCAAATATCACTCTCATGTCTTTTCCCACTTTTTTTTCCTACTGCTCTCATTTGATTTGTAAAATCTTTTTAAAACTCTTCCAGGAATTCATGCTTTTTAATTGACTTTGTAGTTTTTAAAACATTATTGTCTTCTAATTTAGGGTTTTGACTAGAAATGGTTTTAATTTCTTTGTCTGAAAATTGTCTGTTCATATCCTTTGACCATTTATCAACTGGAAAATGAATGTCTGAATAATTTAAACATTTTATTGGTGTTTCATTTTTTAAAATTTATTTTAAAATTTAATTTGTTTGATAATTTCCACTCAGGATTACTTGCAGGAGAAGTGTGCTGTTTCTTTTTTCAGCTGTGTTTTCTTGTAATTGGCCACAAACTTTCCTTTTTGTGGCTCTGACAATTGATCTTGAATGGAAAATGCATGAAGAGGTTTCCATTTTGATAAAGAGCAAGAGGAAGAGGAGAATTAACTTAAGGAAGAAAATTTTTTGAAAGTTGTTTGCCTTTTTAGGATCACTTAAGACAAAAACATTTATTAAATGCTTACTATGTTTCAAGCTGGGTGTCTAGGAGCAGTGGATAGAGCACAAATCCTGAAGTCATGAAGGTCTAAGTTAAAATCCAATCTAAGACACTTACTATTTGTGTGACTTTGGTCAAGCCATTTAATCCATATTTAGTTCAGTTGCTCATTTGTAAAAATGGGGACACTGGAGAAAGAAATGGCAAACCACTCCAGTTTCTTTGCCAAGGAAACTCCATGGATAAAATCCATGGGATCAGGTAGAGTTGGACTATGGTATCATTCTTTATATCTAAATCATGCATCCATTTTGACCTTATATTGACATATAGTGTGAGATGCTGTTTTATACCTAATTTGTGCCCTATTGTTTTTCAGTTTTCCAGTGTCAAATGGTAAGGCCTTATTCCAAAATCTGGGGACTTAGAGTTTATCCAACACTAGGTTATTCTTGGTCATTGACTACTGTGTTTTGTGTAACAAGTCTATTCTGAACAACAGCAACAGCAGCAACAAACAACCACAACTATGATAATGTTCCAAGCACTGTGCTGAGCACCAGACATGCAATAAGGAAAAAAAAAAAAACCCCAACAAAAACCAGTTTTTGTCCTCAAGTACTCATAGTGTAATAGGGGAAACAACATTTAACAAACTATGTACAAATAAAATATATACAGGCTAATTTGAGAATGATTTCAGAGGGAAGGCACTAAAATTAAGGAGAACTGGGGAAAGACTTCTTTTTATTAATTAATTTAAATATGTGCAATTCTTTTCCATATTTGTCATGTTGTACAAGAAAAATGGGATCAAAAGATAAACATCGCAAGAAAGAAAAAAAACACAAGCAAACAACATAAAAAGGTGAAAATAGTATTCTTTGATCCACATACAGTCTTTACGAATGCAGATGGCACTTTCCATCATATGCCTATTGGAATTGCCTTGAATCACTTCAGTGTTGAAAAGAGCCAAGTCCATCACATAATTTTGTTGTTACTATGTACAATTCTCTCTACTCATTTCACTTAGCATCAGTTCATGTGAGTCTTTCTAGGCTTTTCTGAAATGAGCCAGTTCATCATTTCTTATACTACAATAATATTCCCTTGCATTCATATACCATAATTTATTCAATAATTCTCCAATTTCTTTTTAAAAATTACTTAATTGGTCATGTTCCAAAGGAGGGAAATCCATGAAAAAAATACAGAATATATGCTGCAATCTACATTGACTTTCTCTGGAAGTGGATAGCAATTTTTGTCATGAGTCCTTTAGAATTGTCTTTGATCATTGAACTGCTGAAAATAGCTTAATTATCTATATCACTGTACAGTGTTGCTGTTACCACATACAATGTTTGTTTGGTTCTGCTCATTTCACTTTGCATCAGTTTATATAAGTCCAGGTTTTTTCATAAAAAATAATGCTATACATGTTTTTGATCCCTTCCCCCATTTTATGATCTCTTTGGGATTTCTGTCTAACTGTGGTTGGTATTGCTGGGTGAAAGAGTATGCCCTTTGGGCATAGTTAATTGCTTTGAAGAATGGTTGCATCAATTCACAATTCTGTCCATTAGAATCTCAGTTTTCCCATATCCTCTCCAAAATTTGTCATTTTCTTTTTTGTCATATTGGCCTATGTGATAGGTATGTGTCAGAATTGTCTTAATTTGCATTTCTCTAATCAAAAGTGATTTAAAGCATTATTTGTGACTGTAGATTTTGATTTCTTTATCTGAAAACTACCTGTTCATATCCTTTAGCAATTTACCAACTGGGGAATGGTTTGTATTTTTGTGAATTTGACTTAGTTGTCTATATATTTGAGAAATGAGACCTTTTATCAGAGATACTTACTGTAAAGATTGTTTTCCAGCTTTCTGCTTTCCTTCTAATCTTGGCTGCATTGCTTTTGTTTATACAAAAGTTTTTTAATTTAATATAATCAAAATTATTTATTTTGCATTTATGATGCTCTTTATTTCTTGTTTGGTCATGAATTTTCCCCTTCCCATAGATTTGACAGGCAAATAATTCCTTGTTCTTCTAATTTGCTTATGGTGATACCTTTTACATCTAAACCATGTATTTGACCTTATATTGACATATAGTGTGAATTGTTGATTTATACTTAGTTTGTACCCTATAATATTCCAGCTTACCCAGAACTATTTGTCAAATAACAAGGTCTTATTCCAAAATCTGGGACTTTGAGTTTATCAAACACGAGACTACTTTGGTCATTGACTATTATGTCTAGTGTAGCAAATCTATTACACTGATCTACCACTCTGTTTATTAGTCAGTACTGGCTAGTTTTGATGATTACTTCTTTATGATGTAGTTTGAGATTTGGTATTGCTAGGCCTTTGTATTTTTTCATTAATTAACTTTGATATTCTGATCTTTTGTTTTTCCATATGAATTTTGTTATTTTTTTCTAGCTCTAGATAGCTTTTTTGAGTGTTTGATTTGTATGGTTCTGAATAAGTAAATCAGAATAGACATAATGGTCATTTTTATTCTATGAGTTTGGCCTACCCATGAGCAATTGATATTTTCCCATTTGTTTAGATGAGTTTGCGTGAAAAGTATTTTATATCTGTGTTTATACAGTTCCTGGATCTTGGCAGGAAGACTTCTAAGTATTTTATATTGTTTTCAGTTATTTTGAATGAAATTTCTCTTTCTATCTCTGGTTTCTAGGTTTTTCTCCCCATATGAAGAAATACTGATGATTTCTGTGGGTTTATCCTATATTCTGAGACCTTGCTAAAGTTGTTAATTATTTCAAGTAATTTTTAAATTGATTCTCTAAGGTTCTTTAAATATAGCATCACATTAACTGTAAATAAGAATAATTTGGTTTCTTCATTGTTTATTCTAATGCCTTCAAATTTCTTTTTCTTTTCTTTTTTGCTATTGCTAACATTTTTAGCATTAAACTGAATAACAGTAATGTACTAGTGACCTAGTTGTACTGATGACCTTGTTGTGACAAAATAGAGTTTACATATTTAGTTTACATAATTATGATATTCATGACACATTTGAGAGACCATTTTTTGAAAGTGAGATTCACACAGGGAAAGATAAGACTATACAAACCCTTCTATATTTCATTCTCAGCTTTTCAGTTGTAGCATCCTTCCTACTCCCCCAGACTCATTCTCCCTTTCCTTTTGGTGGGCAATGCCTCTAGACAATGTCTGATGACTTCTTTCCCCAGGGTTCTACAGATAATTTTTAAAGGTTGAGGTATTCTACTGCTTTTGTTCATGGGCCCTCATCAGGTATAGTCCCCCAATATCAATAATACAATTAGCATAAATTAATTTTTACAAAAATTATTTACTGAGAAAGTCTAATAAGAACAGAAATTACAAAAACAGTCCCCCAAATTGGGAGGTATGCCTTTTTTTTTGAAGTGATAAATTTGAATACCAATGAGTGACATGGATTTTTTTATTTCATAAAATTATGCATTGCAAAAAAAATTCAAGGAAGAAATCAACTCAATGTTTTAAATGATGCATGGTAACTTGCTTTGTATATGCTCATAAAAGCTTTTGAGAAGAGAAAGTAATAACAAAAGTTATAATGACCCCAGGGTCAGCTCAAACTTAAATTAGAAAGTAAGGTACCCATGCAGGGAATTTATGTGACAGAGGGAGACCCTTTGGCACTGGATGTCCTTAAGTTTGGAATACGTGCTGGAATGAATGAAAAAGGTAAGCAAATAGGAAGTAGCAGCAGGACTGTATTGTAGTGATATTTTAGGTTACATTAGTTAATCTAAATTTAGAGTGTCAGCACAGTTTTATAATTTCCCCTAGTTCTGAATAAATGTATTCTATATGAATAAGAATGAAGGAGGTAGGTAATGGGAGTAATAAGATTAAGGTTTGGCAAAATGTTATGGTAAATATGATGAAGGAGTAAGAGATTTGAATAGACATTTGTGTAGAGCTAGAAGTGTTTCACCAATGGGTCAAGATTGGGAAGGGAGGAGTGTATAGCCAGAGGAGGTATGATAGTACTAAGGGATGGAAGAAATGGTAATCATGATGAAAATAAAAAGTAGGAAGAGTGAGGTATAGGGATATATTAAAAGGTAAAAATACTTGATTTCTTGAGCATGAAAGCAGAACCCTTGTGATTGATGGTAATGCCAGGGATATTTATATATGAGTGTATCAGAGATGAAGCATGAGGTATTGTTGTAAGTTGAATAAATTGAGGAATTGGAATTAGAGTATACAAGGAAACATAATCATGCACATTCGAGACTCCTAGAGTAGGGAAGGAAGTTGGGGATGGTAAGAGAAAGGTTGTGACCAGGCAATATCATTAAGAAAGGAAGATATACTTGGGGTCTATAAATAACAGCTATCAGAATCTAGATTTGTTGATAAATTTGGATTGAAAGTTCCTCAGAGGAGAAGATGTGTCCGAGTGATGGTGGGTATAAATAAAAGTGCGACTGGTACTGGAGATTATGGCAAAGAAATCATTGTCATTAGTACAAAACCAATGCTAAGATAAAAGGAAAACCATTAAGTGGGGAAAATAAAATTAGGTATCTATAACCCTATAACAAAGGGTTAAAGATTTACATAGAGACAATTAATACAAATATCTAGGAACAAGAATCATTTTTCCAATGAATAATTGGTGGAAGGATATGAAAAATTAGTTCTCAAATGAATGGTAAACTATTAACAACTATATAAAGGTTTGTTCTAAATAAATGATTAATAATAAGATAAAATGCAAATCAATATAATTCTGATGTTTTGCCTCACAACAAATTGGCAAAATGACAAACAAAGGGAATAAACAATGTTGAGGGAACAAGGAAAACTTCTCTGTTGGTGGAGCTGTGAATTTGTCCAACTATTCTGGAAAGCAATTAGACAGTGTGCTTAGAAAGAGATTACCATGTCCATACTTTTTGACTCACAAAAAGAACTTATTACTACTATTAGTTTTACTACAACTACTATATATATATATATATAATGTTCTAGGCACTGTGCTGAATGCTTAACAATTATTGTCTCATTGGATCCTCACACTACAACGATAACTATTTTTGTATATTTGCATGATGCTTTTAAGGTTCATTAGCATATGGAATAAGGAGGTGAGTTTCATTTTGTTTAGTCCTGATCTCATCTGTATTTCTTTCTTTGGCAAAAGAGACAGTCATTAAATTCTCAAGCCTCCCTGTCCAGGCCAAACAAATCCATATAATGGCAGCCTATTAGGTAGAATTTCCACAGATGGCAGACAATTGATGATTTATTCTTTCCTTTGAATGGTGCAAAAGGACACATTGTTCCTATAGACCATAGCTTATCCTAATATTTCTTTCCTTCTATTTCTCCTTAGATTCTGACCTTTTAAGTTTTCTTTTCTTCTTCCTCTTCCCCTCCACAACTCCTGTGGGTTTGTCAATGTTAAAAACTTCTTAAGGATAGAAAATTCTATCTTTCTGTATTTAGTTTAGTATTGATCATCATATAGTATTGAGAAAAAGATCTCTAATTATGGCAGTAATAATTGTGTCCCATGCTGAGAGAAGACATTTGAACTCAACTCTGAAATTTGAATCACACTCTGAAGAAAAATACATAAGAAGTAAATACATATATAAAGTAAATATTTGATGATATATTCACAGTTTAGTCCCAAACCTATTTAAGCAAAAATCCAGAGGGAGATATAAGAAAAAATATAATGACATATTGTCTCAAATACTCAAATCCTACAAATATTCTCTCTTTCAATAAAAAGTAATTAGCATCTTTCATAGATTAAAAGAGAATACAGGATGCTTCTCTACTGGGAAACAAACTTGTACTTAATTACTTTTTTGGAAATCTCCTGACTCCTCTAAACTGTAACCCTCTTGACTACTGAGTTTATTCATGATTTTAATATCTAATGGAGGAGCAAGATGGTAGATCCAGGTCTCTTTAACTTTACCCATCCAAAAAGTTGTTGGAGGGAGGCAATGCATAAGATATAAAGCAATTATAGGACAAAGAAGAGATAGGATAAAATCCTTATGAATGAAAACTGGAGAGCTATAATTCTAAAAGTATTTATTTAGCATTCCTTCCTCACCAGCTTGCATGGAATACAACAGGAGCATAAGTGTTCTCAT
Source organism: Sminthopsis crassicaudata (assembly GCF_048593235.1). Classification (NCBI taxonomy): domain Eukaryota; kingdom Metazoa; phylum Chordata; class Mammalia; order Dasyuromorphia; family Dasyuridae; genus Sminthopsis; species Sminthopsis crassicaudata. The sequence continues at coordinate 332,600,576 of NC_133618.1, forward strand.
AAGTTGACTCAAAAACTTGCAACTAGGAGTCCTTCTTTGAATCTTTCTCCCCCATACTACTTATACTTCAGCGACACCCCTCCTCTACCTGTATACCAGCATTGCCTTGATATCAGAAAAAAGGGAAAGGCTGAAAATGTATTGATTTCTGACTGGAACCTATCCCTAGGTTTTAGACCCTCAAGGCAACATATAATCTATTAGGGATACTTTCCTTTCCCTCAATACACTTTGCAAAAACAGTAGAGGCTGATTAAGCCCAAAAAAGAAAATGAAAGGAGGAAAGCTAAAGGAAAAATTGAGATATGATTGTGTGTGTGTGTGTGTGTGTGTGTGTGTGTGTGTGTGTGTGTGTGTTGTGTCCAATGGACCTGAAAGAAAAGATGACTTATACATATTTGGGATCAATCTCTCCAAAGTATATTTCTGGTAGAGAAATGTTAGTGAATCCTCCAAGGAGGAGACTGAAGCCACCTGGTAGCTGGTGATATACTCACCTGCAAAAAGGGAAGAAGCAGAAAATGAGTGACAGGGAAACACACACACACACACACACACACACACACACACACACACACACACACACACATCAGTGAACCACCAAAGATTTTAATGGGAAAATCCTTGATAAAATTCAGAGTACAAGGAAGTAAGTCAACAGAAAGTCTACAAAGCCAAAAGAAAGGATTTATAATAAATTCCCAAAGAGAATACAACAATCTCTTAACAAATGCCATAGAAAAAATTTAAGTGAACCAGTCTAATGAAATTTGGAACTCCCAAGAAAATATGTAACAATAACAAGAAAATCCAGAGCAGTTCAAGAAAGAAATTAAATCTATAAAAGTGGGATTTAGCTAAGTATATTTGTGAGAATTTAGTGAAGATTTTTAAAAAAATCACTCAGATATTAAATTAGAAAAAAAAGGAATGTGGAATGGAGAGTTTCAACATTTGGATGATTTATGAACAGACCTTGAACACAAAAATACTGAAGTGGAGGAAAATCTGGCAGAAAGGAAGCAAAAAGCAGCAACATTAAGAGAACCCATAAATTCTTCAAGGAAAAATAGTTAAAAACAGGATATACAGATAAAATTTAAGGTCCTAGGTATTCTAGAGATTCAGAAAAATAAAAACATCCTGAACACCAAAATATGGGAAGCATATAAGAAAACTGCCCAGAACTTCTATGTTCAGAAATCAAAACGTGGAGCAAGAAAATCCATAGAGTCTCTAGAAACAAATGAACAAAAACCTCCTTCAAAAACAAACCCCTAAGAAGTGGTTAAGTTTAGCAATTTCAATAATGAACAATGAGTTCTATAAGCCGTCAGAAGACTTTCAAATATAAAGGAAAGGAAATTCAAATAATAAAAGATTATTCTGTACCCATGAGAAACTGCAAAGGGGAATGGATTTATACATTCTGAAAAGAAAAAGAACTAAAGCTGAAATAGAAAATGACATGTCCTGCAAGGCTTAGTCTAATCATCAATGCAAAAAAGATGTATGTTCAACAAAAGAGGCATTTAAGGCATTCCTGCAACAACAACAGCAACAACAAAACCAAAGCAGATGGGAGTAGAATATTTGACTTGCAAATACTCCAAAGAACTGAAACACAAGAAAGATAAGTACTATTGCTAAGTAAAGAATAAGAAATTAAATAAGTTATCCCACTTTTAGAAGTTTTGAACAGAGAATAGGAGAGAGGAAGAGAGAGAGACAGAGAGAGAGAGAGAGAGAGAGAGAGAGAGAGAGAGAGAGAGAGAGAGAGAGAGAAAGAGAGAGAGACAGAGACACAGAGAGAGACAGAGACAGAGACAGAGAGGAGAGACAGAGACAGAGGCAGAGACAGGCAGACAGAGACAGACAGAGGAGAGAGACAGTGACATAAAGAGAGACAGACAGAAAAGAGAGAGAGACAGAGACAGAGAGACAGAGACAGAGACACAGAGAGAAAGAGAGACAGAGACAGGGGCAGACACACACACAGAGAAAGAGAGAGAGAGAGAGAGAGAGAGAGAGAGAGAGAGAGAGAGAGAGAGAGAGAGAGAGAGAGAGAGAGAGAGAGAGAGAGAAAAGGAGAGAGGAAGAGACAGATAAATAGGGAGAGATAGCTATTGAAGGAAGAAAGATTGACCTTGGGATTTATTAAAAACATCAAAACAGGATTATCAAGGGATAAAGAAAATATACAGAGTGACAAAAATGTAAGAACTCAAAGAAATGGGAGGAAATGAAATTGAAGGGACAAAATTCATGCTTCCCGCATTAAACACTATGGACCCCTAAAGGTGAATTAATGTTCTTTGTGAGAAGAAACCTAGAGTAGGAGGATATCTAAATGGGGAAAAGAGAGGTAGGTGACAGAGGGCAATAACTGATGTACTCCTATGAATTCACAGGTAAACAGTAATAGGATGACTCCTTTAGTTTATCTGCAAAAAAGAGAGATTTTAGGAGAAGGGGAAAGGTTGAAAGAAAAAAAAAGGATTAAATCTTGGAAATTCAAAGAGTGGTTTCAAGTCAACAGTAGGGAAAAAAAGAAATTGAACAGTGATTCCACAGAGGAAGAAGTATATGGCTATGGTATGAGGTGGGAAACTCACGATAAATTCATTGTGGGTTAGAATTGGTACAATGGGACACTAACTTCTCTGAGAGATTGTTTTGTTTCCATGGACAACAACCTAGTCAGAGAAGGGTTGTATGATTTTCTAGAGACAGTGGGGAGCATAAAACTGGAGATGAAACGGTATAATCGGGAGGACATGATCATAAGGCAGAAACAGGCTAATTTGTACCTCGTGGTTCTACTTTATTCCACATTACTTCCCTCACAAGTTGATACTTTTAAGGGTGAGGCACAATAGAAAAAAGACCTATAAAAGTAATATAGAAACTGATTAAAAGAGAAAGCTCAAACCCAGTACTTTAGAAGCATTAACCTCATGAAGAATACAAAAAGATTAAATAAAAAATAAATTCATACTGAAAAGTTTAGCTCACTTTCAAAACAGACATAAACAGTAACACAGAAATATCTGTGTGTATCTTTCAGAGTTCATAAACCTAACAAAAAGATAAAGAGAAAATTCATCAAATTTGAAGAATTTAGAGTAAAAAGACATTGCATATTCTGAATGGGAACTATATTATACATATATATGTATATTATATATATATATATATATTTACACACAATATATTTAGATATATTAGTAATCTGTGTCATCTTTACAAAAATAGACTCAGCCACAAAAATGACAAAAATTTTAAAAAGCAGAAATATTAAGCACATATAGTACTTTGCAGATCATAACAAGATAAAATAGTTATCAAAGGGAGCACAAGCAAAGGGCATAAAGCTAAATGGAAATTTAGTAGTGAAATCTTGAATGATGATTGGGGAAAAGAACAAATCATAAACAAAGTTATTAATTATGTTACAGGTAACGGGTTAAAAACTACACAGCATGTCAAAGTTTCCAAATTCAGCTACAGCTGTCCTCAGGAGAAAAAATATGTCACTAGGAATATGCAATAAAAATCAGAAATCTAACAAATAATTAAACTCCAAATAACCACAAAAAAGAAAATGTTGAAAATTAGAGTAGAACTGGATATAATAGAAACCAAATAAGCTACAGAAATGATAAACAAATATAAAATTTGGTTCTTTATAAAGACTAACAAAAATGCTAAAATTTTGAACAAAATGATTTTAAAAAGGAGGGAAATAAAATTCACAAAATAAAAAGGACAATTACTAAAACCCAGTATATGCAGTTATGTGCCAAATTGAATAATGCAAAAGAAAAAAGAGGATTATCTATAAAAATATAGAATATTCATATTAACAGAATGCCAGGAAATTAACCCAATTTGAGGAAAGGGAATTGAACTGCAAAATAGAAACTAAGAAAAAAAATCTAGTCCAGATAGATCTATAGGGTAATTGTAGCAAATCTTTAAAGAATAAGTAATATTTATATTACAAAAACTGTTGTCCAAAAATTTGAGAAAGAAGTATTCTACCACAATACTTTTGTGAGTCAAATATAGTCTTAATACATAATCCTTAGAAAGAATAATGCAAAGAAAGAGAATTGTAGAGGAGAATATCTCTTCCAGATTCCAAACTATCTCACAAAGCAGTAATTATTAAAACTATTGATTAAAACTAGAAAAGTAAATCAGCAAAAAGTGACTAGACAAGAAAAAAAATCAGAAATAATTGAACTCATTAGCACAGTGTTCAACAAATATAAAAATATATTATAGGTTTAAAAAATGTTCTTTCTTTGACATGAATTGCTGAAAACCAGAAAACAATCTGGCAGAAATTAGAGTTAGACCAGCATTTCAAACCATATACAACAATAAGCTCCAAATAGATGTGACTTGAATATGAAACTCATTTCTTATCATTTAAAAAATGAGAGAACTAGAATAAGAGGTAAATACGAGAGATAAAATAGAGAATTGAGTGCACAAAATTATTTTTTGTATGAACAAAATTAACAAAATAAAGAGAAAAAGGGAATATGTGGTTTGAGATCCTTAAAGATCTCATTATAGCAGACATGAATTGATATTTAACTTTGAGACTATAATAGATGAAGTAGCAGCTTCAATGTCTCTAGTCAGCTGGTTGATTATGGCAAGCCACCCTTCAAGCTTGGTAACTGTGAGTGGCAGAGTCATTTTTTCCCTTCTACTTTGCATAACCATGAATGTGCTTGATTGCCAGTGCAAAAGTGGAAATGAAATTACTAATAAAATCATGCAAATGCCTGAATTCATGAAAGTTAAACTTGAATGTTGAGAATTGACTATAGTCTGATAACTAAAACATATAAGGAACTCATACAAATATATGAGAGAGAAAAACATTTCAAAGAACATGAATAAGTAGTTCTTAAATGAAGTTTTATAAGCTATTAACAATTTTTGAAAAGATGTTTTAGATCTTTAATAATAAGAGAAATATAAATAAAAATAATTCTGAGATTTTGTCTCAAACCCAGCAACTGATAACAATGAGAAAAGAGAGCATAATTACTGTTGGAGTATTATTGAAGGAATTGTGAATGATTCCAATCATTTTGGAAAGCAATTTGGAATTAAACAAATACAATTTCTTTATCCTTTGACTCAGAGGACTAGAGAAATTGAAAAAAAATTTTAAAACTAGAAATAAAAACTTTAAAAAATTGTGTACATTCATGTAGTGGAACATAACTGCTATGGGAAAGTGATTTTGATGAATGTAGAGAAGTAGTGGAAGATAAGATGATTAAAAAATAAAGTAGAATCTATATATATGTATATAAAAATAATATACATATATACATTCATACATGTGTATATATGCACACAATAAGTGTAATAATAAAGATGGAATAATCATGGTACAATAATTGGAACTGAATATGAAATTTTAATGATCAAAAGTATCTAGGTGACACAGTGGATGGAGTCAGGAAGTCTCACCTTCTTGAGTTCAGATTTGGTCTCAGGCACCTACTAGCTTTGTTACTTTGGGTAACTCAGTTTCCTCTTCCGTTTCCTTATCCTGATCTAGAGAAAGAATTCTCATGTATCCTTCTAGTATCTTTTGTCAAAAAACAAAAAAAAAACCCCCAAAAAAACTCAAATGGGACCTTGAAGAGCGGAACAGGATTGAAACAACTGAACAACAACAAAAAAATAATGATCAAGTTTGGTGCCTTTTATAACAAGAAAAATAGTACCAATAATTATGCCATTAGCATTCATGTAGTTCTTTAAGGTTTGCAAAATACTTTACACTTGTTATTTTAATTGAATCTTATTTGATTCTCACAACAACCCTGTGGGATAAGAAACTGAGGGTACAAAGATCAAAGTAAGGGAACCTCCCTCACTTCTTTGCAAAGATGTGGAATTATGTTTGTGGAACATTGTCTCTAAAACACTTTATACAATGTCAGATTCTTTCAATATTCTGTTTAGTTTGGCTGAACTGTTGGGGGTTTTCCCTGTTTTTAATTTTTGCAGGACAGATCTCTTTGGAAGTATGAAAGGGTGCTCTACATTGGGAAATAAAGTGATGTTAAAACAATATCTATAAATTTTATTGAAATAAAGGTTTAAAAATCCAATAGTAGCTATTAATTAAATTCTAATGGGTTTAAACTGATGATTAAAATTTTAAAATATTTGGTTTTTATCTTTCCTATTAACACATTAAATACTTATCACAAAAAAGTAATTTATTCTAAAAAGCTTTGATGAGCTGCAATTGGCAATTTTTGTTCCTGGGATAAGCCAGGTCCATATAGGGGAGAAGTGGGATATTGGAGAGATCAACAGGCTGCCCTTAGAGAAGACGTGACTGTTAACTTTGCCACTATACACAAAATAAGTCTACTATCTGGTAGCTTCTTATTTAAGCTAATTACTTCTAATATCTAGGTACTGCATCCAATATTTATGTTACAGAAGGACTGCACAGCTTTTGGCAGTAATCTTGAGATTTCAATGCCTGAAAAGAAGTCCCCCTTGTCTTCCCTGAATAATAGATAGGCTACTTAATAGGAATTCTGTTTCTTCAGCTTTTCCCCCACATTTCTATGACAATTTGGGCCAGTCAACTCTACCTAAGAGCATTCTATGGAGCTTAGGGAGATTCCAACCTTCTTCTAGTTAAGAGTTGCAGCCAGTCTGGGCATTCTGCCATCAGAAATGTGACTCTTGAAATTCAGGTTGACAATCTTACAGGGTTACCTTTCTCCTTTTTTTCTCTCAGTGAGAGAAATGGAAATTCCAATATTTATTTTGGGAACAATGATTGCATTATTCTTAATTGCATGCTGAATTTGCTTTATCCTTTCCTATTTCCTGTCTTATTTTTATCATTATCAAGTGGATTAGGATTTGGGAGTCATGTGATCTTGTGTTGATATTGTGTAACTTTAGGAAAATCACCTATTCTCTTTGTTTTTAAGTGTTTCTATCTATAAGCTAAAAATTCCTGCCCCCATCAACTATTAATTAATTAATTTGTTTAATATGCTGTGACTTCATCAATGTGGGCATTCTTCCAATAGATACAGATCCTAATTGTTTTATGCTTTCCTTAGCAGATAGCTATCATGCATTGTTATGCAACCATGAATCAATAGTATTAGTGAATATACACATGCATACACATACAAACACACACACATTGTTTCAAAGAGATTTCAATTTGGGTATCTATCTTATGTTTGGACCAATTTGATATTAGGGTATGACCCAATTAAAAAGGAGAATTGCTTCTCTAGGAGGGGAAATTACCAAGCAGCTATCTTGTGCTCTATTCATTAGAACCCTTTTCAAATTGTCTGGATAGCCCCAGGAGGCAGTCTTCCTGACACCTATTCCATTTCCAACCTCTGGACTCAAGCCAATTTAGAAGGGACAAAGAAAACAGTAAACAATTCAGGTTGTCCTCCTTAGTGAGATCAAGCAGTTAAAGAAACAAAGTCAATAATTTGTGACTTGAATATAGGAGATCATGGAGGATGAGACTGCTGATCCACTATTGAGGACATTTGAAAGATGATGGAAAATGGGAAATGTGCTCTAAGACAGAAAAAAATAACAAATTATCTCAATTAAAAAGAAAAAAGGTGGAGAGCAAAATGTGCGAATTATAAGCCAAACAGTTTAACATTGATTTTTGGAAAAAAATTAGAATATAGTTCTAATGGAATAGCTAATGAGCATCTAGAAAAGAAAGCAGTGATTTTTTTTAAAAAAGGTTGGATGGCTTCATGAAGCAGAAGTCAGCAAACAGTGGAATGTATGTTTTATAAGCTAATGAAGGGGATAGCATCTAAGAGGAGTCAATAATCAACATTACCAAATACTACAGAGAAATCAAGGTAAGAGAACTTTTTCTTTCTTTCTTTCTTTCCTTCTTTCTTCCTTTCTTTCTTTCTTTCTTTCTTCCTTCCTTCCTTCCTTCCTTCCTTCCTTCCTTCCTTCCTTCCTTCCTTCCTTCCTTCCTTCCTTCCTTCCTTCCTTCCTTCCTTCCTTCCTTCCTTCCTCCCTCCCTCCCTCCCTCCCTCCCTCCCTCCCTCCCTCTCTCTCTCTCTCTCTCTCTCTCTCTCTCTCTCTCTCTCTCTCTCTCTCTCTCTCTCTCTCTCTCTTTCTTTCTTTCTTTCTTTCTTTCTTTCTTTCTTTCTTTCTTTCTTTCTTTCTTTCTTTCTTTCTTTCTTTCTTTCTTTCTTTCTTTCTTTCTTTCTTTCTTTCTCTCTCTCTCTCTCTCTCTTCTCTTTCTTTCTTTCTTTCTTTCTTTCTTTCTTTCTTTCTTTCTTTCTTTCTTTCTTTCTTTCTTTCTTTCTTTCTTTCTTTCATATTAAAAACATTTGTCTCCCACTTCTCTTGAGGGTCCCTTATATCCTAGTATAAGTAAGAATAAATAGTAAAAAATAGTAATCTCTTATGACAAATAAGTGTAATCAATCAAAACAAATCCACACATTGAACACAATTTGAAAATCTACATTTCATTAACAATCTTATGTCCATCATCTTTTTTTCAAGTGATGGGTAACATGCTTCACTATTGATCTTTTCGAACTATGGTTGATGGTTCCTTTTCAAATTTTTGCTTTACAATGTTATGGTAATTTATGCAAGTTATTCTTTTCATTCTGATCATTTCATATTATATCACTTCATTCAATTCTTCCTGTATTTTTTTTTTGGACTCAATCTCTTAAATTAGTAATAATATTCCATTATATGCACATATCATAATTTGTTCACATAAACCCTGAGGGTGATGAGGAGTAAACTGAGGTCTAAACTGAGATGGGTCAGTTCCTTTTCTCTCTCTCCTTCCTTCCCCAAAGTAACCAAGGGGCGGGTCCTTTAGCAAATGAATTTTGCTACTCACGGCTGTGTAGAAACAAAGTCTTTATTGATTAGAATGGAAACATTGGAGAGTGGGTGGGCAAAATGGCTGCATGGTACAAGGCTAATTTTGCAAAGAATAGATTTTTGAGGACTCTGTTTTATACAAGAGCACAATCATTCAGATGCAGTGACTTAAGGAGGTTCCAGAGAATGATGTAAGTAAGATAAGGATTCTCCTGTTATCTTTTGGGGACAGACAGAAGTCTCTTCCCAAAAAGAAATTTCCTGCTGGCATTTGGTCTATCTGAGTAGATTAGAATGGGGGCTGTAAAACCCCAGCCAGCTCAGATAGCCCAAACTAGTTTGACCAGATCTTGTATCAAAGGTCCAAGTCCCAAAGGAAGTTGGAGATCAAACAGGGAATATCAAGGGGCTACCGCCCTCAACAAGGGTACTTCTTAATTTTTGTTCTTTGCTATAATAATATATACATACATAATACATACATACATATATATACATATATATGTATATATATGTATGTATGTATATGTATATCTATCTATCTATCTATCTATCTATCTATCTATCTATCTACTTGCTGATTCTTTCCTCTGCAATGCAATCCTAGTAATAATATTACTGGTTCAAAGGGTATATACAGTTAATGACTTTTGGACTTCCCAAAAAAATCTCCAGAAGGTTTAGAACATCTCCTTACCTTTCCTCCCACAATTTCTCCCCAAAATGTTATTTTCTTTTTTGAGATCTTTGCCAATATAAACTTCTCTACTATTATCAAGGGTACCACCATCTTCTTAGTCACCTGGATAACATTTTCTACTCTTATCTCTCTCTCAACCTCTCTTCCAATATCCAATTTGTTGCCAAGGCCTATTGATATGATCTTTGTAAAATCCCTACATGCACTTCCTTCCCTCCTCTGCCATTGCCACTGTCCTGATCAAATGAGAAAATAACAGAACAGATACCCCTTAAATGCTTATTCCCTTCCCTGATTCCCTACTGCAGACCCTTATCATCTCACTCTGAAACTATTGCATTAGCCTGTTGATTGGTCTGCCTGCCACAAATCTCTTTCCACTTCAGTCCATACTTCACTCAGCTGTCAAAGTGATCTTTCCAAAGAGATGTTCGACTATGGAATAATCTCCCTATCACCTCCAGGATCAAATATAAAACTCTCTGTTTGGTGTGCAAAGCCCTTTATAACATGCCTGCCTCTTCTCAACCTTTCCAGGCTTCTTTCACTGTATACCTTGGCAAGTGCTCTTCAATCCAATAACATTGGCCTCCTTGCGGTTCTTGGAACAAGATGCTCTTTCTTTTGACTCCAGACATTTATTTCCTCTAGCTACATGATTGCTACTTTCTTGTATAATTTGATATCTGTTATCATTAGGTACCTTTATCCCCACTTTCTCTCTGCTATTTCTCTTGATATTTTTGACCTTTTGTTCCTCCAAGTGAATTTTGTTATGATTGTTTGCAGGTCTGCAAAATAATCCTTTGGTAGTTTGATTGGTAGGCATTGAATGAATAAATTAATTTAAGTAGTATTGTCACTTTGAATAGCTTGGGATGACCTGGCCAGAAGCTATCAACATTTCTCTGATTATTTAGTTCTATCCTTACTTTTGTAGTGTGTTTTTGTAATTGTATGATATTCATTTTGTATAGCATAGTTATATTCATGGTTTTTCCATGTGTTTTGGTGGTAGGCTCCCAAATATTTTATACACTCTGTAATTATTTTGAATTTAATTTCTTTCTTATTATTTTTGCTGATTTGAGAGATAATTTTAAATAGTGAAGTAGGGGTAGTAGTCAGCCTGCATGAAGATAGGAGAGGCTGGATGGTGGGAAAATAGAGGCACTAAGTATAGACAATTTTTCCACTTAGAAACTGAATAGAAAATTTACGGCAGATGTAGTGGCTGTCATCAAGTATTTCTCTTTTTTTATTTTTATTTATTTTTTAAATTTTATAATTATAATAATTTTTGGACAGTACATATTCATGGGTAATTTTTTTTTTTTACAGCATTATCCCTTGTACTCACTTCTTTTCCAAATTTTCCCCTCTCTCCCTCTATCCCCTCCCCTAGATGACAGGCAATCTCATACATGTTACAAGTATTTCTCAAAAAAAGATTTTAGTGTTGGAAAGGACATGAGAGTTCATTTGGTCCAACCTTCTCACTACACAGATGAAGAAACTGAGGGCAAGAAAAATGGGTAGTCTTGCTCATTATAGCAGAGGCAATAAGTAACAAAGCTGAGAGTCAGTCCCAGAACTTTTGGTTCTAAATCAAAGGCTCTTTCTGACTTCTATTTAATTTAGTAGATAATCAAATTCAACTTCACTTTTTTTTTTTGTTAAAAAAACATGAACTATATTAAAAATAAACAAACAAAAGAAAAATCAGAAATGGTAGATGAAATAGGAAGGTAACTGGACTGAGCATCTGGAAATTTTGACTGACATTTTAAAAATGTTTGCAACCATAGACAATCCACTTAATGAGAAATGCAAATGAAAACAACTGTGATCTTTCAGTGCATAACTCTCAAGTAATAAAGATTATAAAAAAGCAAGTAGTCAGTGTTAGAGGAGCTTTGGAGCACAGGCACACTAATACAATGTTAATAGAGCTGTGAATTGGTCCAAACATTCTGGTAAATGAAATGAAATGATGTGAGAACCCACTATTGGGCATATGACAGAATTATTTATCAAAATATTCATAGAAACACTTTTTGTGGAAGCAAAAGACTGGAAATAAAGCAAGTTTCTATCATTTGAAGAATAACTGAACAAATTGTGATGTATAAATGTAATAGCATGTTATTATACCATAAAAAATCAAAAATATGAGGAATTAAGAGAAATATAGGAAGAGTTATATGAAATGATTCAGTGACCAAAGTACTACATAGAGAATAATATACACAATGACAAAATAATTTAAATGAAAACAGTACAATGTTATTGAGATTAATTACAATGATTAGTCTTGGTCCTACAGAATAGGTGATAAAACATATTTCTCTCCCATTGGTAAACTTGTAGGGGAAGTAGTATGAGTGCAGAATGTTGAATACCGTCTAATATGACCAATTTGAAATTGATTTTACTTTATTATTTTTATTTATTACATGTCTATGAATTTCACTGGGAAATGACTATCAATTTTTTTAAAAGAAGCATTAATTAAAATTTAAAAATTATTTAACCTAAGTTTTAATGCACTGATATTAAATTAATCAAATATATCATTGTTTATGAAACCGATGTAGCAGTTCATGTAAATACTAGATAAGTATAAACTTATTCCTGTATAAATATAAATTTTAGGTAAATGTAAGCTTATATTATTTTCATTTTACCTCTGTCACTGACTAGCAGATACATTAGTATTTTTGGCTTAGCTGTAAAATAAAATATTTGATTAGATTAGGGATTTCTATACTGCAGTTCATGAATTTGGTATATATATATGTATGTATGTATGCATATATGTGTATTTATACTAATACACACACATATACGCTCCTCTCACTAGCTATTCTCCTTTATAAACCTATGCATTTTTCACAAAATTGCTAAAAGGGTCCATGCAAAGGTTTGTGTTCTATAACCAGCCCTTGGTGGTTGGCAAGAGCTGATTATTAAAATTTCATCATGAGTGTTTATACTACTGAAGTCAGCAAACATTATAAATCAAAACTTGATTTATTGTCTAGATTGAAGAAAATAAAAGAGAAACAATGTTAATTATGCAGATTAAACCTTAAAATCTGTTTATATGTATATATTTTCTTGGTTGGGGTTGGGATGGGGAAGCCAGTCGTTAAACATTTACCAGCATATCATTTCATTTACGTCAAAAAAGATGAAGCACTCTTGAACTAGATGACCTCTGCATTCTCTTCCAACTTTGAATCTTATTTTGTATTGTTTTCTACTATCTGAAAGGCTGTCATGTTAAAGAGGGATTATGCATGTTCGAGCAGCCTCAAAGGACAGTATTAGAAGCAGTAGGTAGAAGTTGTACAGAGATAGATTTAAGTTTGATATAAGGCAAAACTGCATAACTGTTATGGTTGTCTTGAGTGGGGATAGACTGCTTTGGGAAGCAGTGGGCTTCTTATTCCTGGAAGCCCCCCAGAGGAGGTCAGATGTCTGTTTGTCAAAGCTGTCAAAAAAGGGATTTCTGTTAAGACTTGGATTTATCTGGATGACCTCTAAGATTCCTTTGGAGTTTAAGATTCTATGACTCAGACTTTATTAAACTTTCCTTACTCCACTTTTTTTAACAAGGTTACTAGACTGGTAGATCACAGGAATCTAGTAGATATAGCTTTACTTTGATTTTATTTTTAAGTTTCATTGATATATAATTTATGTAATATTTGACATAACTGAAATTTTCTCTTACAATATGTATTCCCCTAGCCTTTATATAATACTCATTATGTGCCAAGTTAAGGAATATAAAGGGGTCCTTTGAATTTGTCTTTTTGAGTTGCCATATTTTCCCATCTACCCTGACTGTGTAAAGGATACAGCCTTCCCCTCAAGTCCCTACCCATATCCTTACCTTGAGCCGACATACAGTATTGTTTGCCCCAAGTCGGACTCCCTATGTGTCCTTGGTAGTCAAGATAGGCGCCAGTCAGTCTGCACCTGGCTGAGAAATTGCTTGTGCAACTGGAACCCTGGTAGATAAGCATGGTCTAGAATATCTTCATTGTCTAGCAATTCCCAAGATAAAAGACTATTGCTTTTGCATTGTCTTACTCTTCCCTTTGGGAAGGCTTTTGTTCTTTTCCCACATTTATTGCACCTTTCTCTCATTTTTTCTCTCCCATGCCTCCCAGATTTGTGTTTTTACCTCCTCCTTTTATTTTACTGTTATAAATATGCAAACATCTTTGGCTTTCTTTTGTATGTCTTTCAGAGTCATTTGAGACTGGATTTGAATCCTGGTCTTTCTGATTCCAGTCCCAGAGTTCTACTCATTGTATCATCATTTGCCTCAATAGCTGTGGGTAAACACAGTTTGATTCTAAAAGAGGAGAGAATATCCTGTGGTTGTTCAGTCATTTTCAGTCATGTACAATTCTTTGTGACTCCATTTGGGGTTTTATTGGCAAAAATACTGAAGTGGTTTGCCATGTCCTTCTCCAGCTCTTGTCTTACTGAGTTCAATGTTTTTATAAGTATAGAGAATTTCTTATGAGGTTGTATTCTACTAATTCAGATCATCAACTACTCTGCAATTTACACTTTTTAAAAGAATTATGGGGCACAAATTAACGAAATTTTCCATAATCATGCAAAATGTCAAAATATTATGTTGTTATACTATGGTATATTCTGGTGAAAAAGTGTCTCTTAACCTCAAGTTCAGAAATTCTTCTCTGTAACTTGGTTGTTTCACATTGGTTCAAGCTTTGTTCTCCACAATCAAGAAGAACAAGTCCACTGCTTTCATGTAAAAGTGTGAGATGTTGATTCAACTCTCCTTCAGTTTTCTCCTGGGTTCATTCCTGACTCTCTGGACTCTGTACCATATTGTCCCAGTCACCTTTTCACTCTGGAAGATCCCTCTGTCCCTGCGAATGTCCCCTCTGATTGGCAAGTTTCTCCCAGAAACTACAGTTTGAGGAAGTGCCCAACCCAGCCACACTCAGTCCTTTGCTCCTCTCCCAGCACTACCTTGTCCACCATGTTTTTCTAGTAGCTTTATAAGCCTGGAGGACCGTTCTACTTGTGACATCTCATCCTCTGACTGATGAGCTCCTCTTAGAACTTCATTTTGAGGAAGTGCCCAGGTCAGCCATGCAGAGTCCTTGGCTATACTCTGGACTTCCTAATTGTTAATCTGGCAGGTTTTAGCCCAACATGTGTTAGCTGTATGAGATGGCTGCCAAAAAAGCTAATGTGGTCTTAGGTTGCACTAAGAGAAATATAGTATGTAGGACTAGAGGATAACAACATTAATATGCTGATTATATATTATATATGCTAAGCCTTTACAATGAATAACACTAACTCATATATATATATATATATATATATATATATATATATATACAT
The DNA here is from genome assembly GCF_048593235.1 of Sminthopsis crassicaudata. Classification (NCBI taxonomy): domain Eukaryota; kingdom Metazoa; phylum Chordata; class Mammalia; order Dasyuromorphia; family Dasyuridae; genus Sminthopsis; species Sminthopsis crassicaudata. The sequence goes on from NC_133618.1 coordinate 332,615,601, forward strand.
ATATATATATATATATATATATATATATATATATATATATATATTTAGTACTTCCTATGTACCAGGTACTATGTTAATTGATTTATAATTATTAGCTCACTTGATCCTCACAACAATCTTGGAAGGTAAGTACTATTATTTTCCTTATTTTACAGATGAAGAAACTGACTCAAACAGAGGTTAAGTGACTTGTCCAGAGTTATACAGCTTGTATGCATCTGAAGCCTGATTTGAACTCAGATCTTCCTAACTTCAGGTTCAGTCTTCTATTTACTCTGTGAATTCTGTTATATTCTCCCTTAATCAGACCACATCTGGCATATTACTTTCAATTTCTGAGTGCCAAGAAATGAAGGCACTCAAATTTTAAATATCAACAACTTTGCTAAATTAAAGAACATGTAGTAGAATGCTTCCTGGATGATTAACACTCAAGTACATGTCATATAAGGACTAGCTGAAAGAAGTAAGAATGCTTATTCTGAAAAAAGAGAAGATTAAACTTGGGGGGGGTGATGATGTCAGGGAACACATGTCTGTGCTCAAGGCTATCATGAGGAAAAGGAATTTCTATATATCTATCCACTCACATGAGTATATATATATACATATATATGTGTATATATGTATATATCTATGTATATATGTATGTATATGTGTACATATATATGCATGTATATGAAATATAGTTTCCTCCTGTTGGCACCTACAGTACAGGGCTAGGAGCAATGGGTATAAGTTGTTCAGAGGTAACTTCAGGTTTGATATAAGGAAAATTATCCTATCAAAATTTTTGTACACTAAGCAGAAAAAGGGTGTTGGGGGTAGGAAATTGAAAAAAAGCACAATTTACTAAATGTCTTTTATGTGCTAGGTTCTGTGTTAATTGCTTTGACAAATATTAGCTGATTTGATCCTTAGTATAACCATGTGAAATAGATGCTATTATTATTTCCTTTTTATAGCTGAGGAAACTGAGGTAGACAGAGATTAAGTGACTTGTCTAGGGTCAAAGTTAAGTCTGCTTTTGAAATCAGGTCTTCCTGATTCTAGGCGCAGTGCTCTACCTAATGTGCCACCAAGCTTCCTCAAGAGGCACTGGTTTTGCCCTCAGCATAGGTCTTTAATCAGTAACTGAGATTTCTAAAATGACTGGAGGGCAATAATATTTTGAGACACAGCCTAGCACAGTATATAGAAAACCAGCTTCATGAGCAAAAAGGCTTTTTAAGTCTAATCTCTGATCCATACCAACTGTTAGAATTTATACAGGTCATTTAATCTCTTTGTGCCCCATAATTCTCTAAGAAAGTGTAAGTTGAGAGTAGTTGATGATCTGAATTAGCAGAGTAGGCCCTCATAAGAAATTCTCTACACTCATAAAAACACAGAATTCAGTAAGAAAATAAAAAAGAAAATTGCTCTTTTCTAGTGCTAAATTCCTTCCAAAAATCTGTCCTAATATCCTTCTCATTAGGTCTCCTTTTCCCAATAGACTGAGGAATTCTTTTCTCTTTCCCCATCTGTTTCTGTCCTTAAAAACAATTTCTACTTTCCATTGTTTCAAATGGGGCTTTTATTTTTTAAAGATGGAATATCCTCTGTAGCTTTAGATCAAACTGCCTTGGTCTATTTTTTTTCTCCCATTGAGGGAAAGAGAAAGACAAAAGAAATGGGGGGAGGGGAAACAGAGAGGAAGAGAGAAAAAGAGAGACAGAGAAACAGAGAGACAGACACACAGAGATATACACATAGACAGAGTTACACAGAGAGAAACAGAGACAAAGAAATGGAGAAAGAGACAGAGATACAGAGATAGACACACGTGCGCATAAGAGACACACAAAGAGAGAGATAGAAACAGAGACAGGGATAGAAAGTCATAAAAAGAGAAAAAAATACACAGTATCAAAGAGACACAAAGACAGACACAGAGAAAAACACAGACACACACAAACAGATTTTTCAAGGGGAAGAGGGAATAAAGTCAATTTCTTTTAGAGTTTTCTCTGTCTCTTTAAGCTTGGATAACTAAAAAAAAATCAACATTTGGTTTGTAATATCTGCTAATTTCTGAGGTATAAATGGTCACACTGAAAATTTTATCATCTTTTGCAAGTCTTTTTAATCTGACTCTAGCACACTCCTGTCAGAGAAAATGCATGAGGCTGCTGCTAACTTAGACATAGTCAGCTAAATTATGAATGTTATAATTCATTCCATATTACCTGATTTGTGGCTATTGTGATCCTCCTCAGTATACATAGTATACCATAGTTCTTAAGTTATTAAGAACTTTTTTAAGAACAGAAAATGCTATTTTCCCTTTGTAATGTAACTATGTTAGCAATGCTGATTAAAACATGTATCATGCATACACCCATTTATACATTGTTATTTTGATAATTGTGGCCATATCCCCTAATATTAGGATTCTTATGTATTGGAAGTTTTTCTCCTTTATGGAACAATGTTACCTGTTTACATAGCCTAGGTTATAAGGAAAAAAAGTTATAAATCCAGAACTTTTGTCCTTTCACTTGAAAAGATATCCCAAGGTCATTTTATTGATTGATGGTTGATCAATTTAGAAAAAAAAGAGCTCCTAGGAGATAATTGCGTTAATGAAATATTTGTTATTCTTCATACTTATGGAGATTTATTGCTTCCTGCTATTTTTGCTTTAAGTCTCTAAAATGACTGACAAATTCTGGATGGAACCAAATGAATCTTTATAGCCCCATAATGCATCATAGGATCTTAAGAGTTAGAAGTGGAAGACACTTAAGAGGTCATTAAGTCCAAACTCCTCATTTTGTAGCTAATGAGTGTCTGAAGCAGGTTTTATACTTAGATCTTCTTGAGTGTTCTATCCATTGTACTACCAATTTGCCTCCACTTGAGATCACAGATAAAGAAAATTGCTCTTTTCTAGTGCTAAATTCCTTCCAAAAATCTGTCTCAATATCCCTTTTATTAGATCTCCTTTTCCCAATAGACTGAGTTTATATCTACTACACCTCCAGCCCATTAAACCAATTTAGATACTCAAACATCCCAGAACAGATCTGGGAATGGAAGTCAACACATTGTACTTTGGTTCCACAACAAACACTGCTCTAAAATTCCTAGGCACCAAGAAATTGTGTTAATAGCCTTAATACACCATAGAATTGGAATCATTATATATAAAGGGAGAAATTAGAGAGCCATCTTTCTTACTGTCTACTCCTAACCACCCTCCCACACGATCTAATCTGACACTACAAGCAATCATCCAGATATCTAGTGAAGTTCCATCTTGAAATATACTCTTAAGAGAAGCATTGCCCCCACATCTACCTATAAGGAACATCCTTTAATAAATATCATTCGAATATGTCAGTTTTGATATGGATTTTCTTTTTTTTTCTTTCGAGTCTGAATGTTGATCTAATATACACAAACATACATTTAGAAAGGCTTTTGCTTTTATATATAGGAAATAAATAGGGTAGTAAAACTTAATCTTTTCTTGTTTGTTTCATTTTAGAGAAAATCTCATGTACCCTAGAAATAGCAATAATTTTTTAAAACTGACAGTAACTACTTTTTATTAATAAAAATATTGTATCTAGCTGCTTTGGGGACTTATACTATTTTTAGCAGTGGAGACTGTTACCTTTTATCTTAATATTCATCTTAATAAGAATTATTGCTACCCTATATACTGATTTCTCACCTTGGATCTCTATCTGTATATTGATGTACTGTACTAGTGAATTATTATATCATTTTAAGTTGATCAAGGACTCCAAGATCCCTACAACCAAAGGTGTAAGCCTTGGGGTAGGGAGGTAAGAGGGTTATGGACAAAAGAGTTTTCCAAACAAGAATTGCTGCAGAAAATGGGAGGGCCAGAAATTCTTAATTTTATAAAATTTATTTTTCTCATCAAAAATTTTAATCCTACACTGATACATTGTTGGTGGAGTTGTGAATACATCCAGCCATTCTGGAGAGCAATTTGGAACTATGCTCAAAAAGTTATCAAACTGTGCACTCCCTTTGATCTAGCAGCTTACTACTGGGTTTGTATCCCAAAGAGATATTAAATGAGGGAAAGGGACCTGTATGTGCAAGAATATTTGTGGCAGCCATCTTTGTAGTGGCTGGAAATTGGAAACTGAGTGGATGCCTATCAATTGGAGAATGGCTGAATAAATTGTGGTATATGAATATTATGGAATATTATTGTTCTATAAGAAATGACCAACAGGATGATTTCAGAAAGGTCTGGAGAGACTTACATGAATTGATACTGAGTGAAATGAGCAGGACCAGGAGATCATTATATACTTCAACAACAATACTATATTCAGATGGGCGCCAATATGTCAAGTTCTGATTGCCTCTCAGTTGTAATCCTTCTCTGGGAGGAGGTTTCTTTTCTCTGTGAATCTTTTTCTCTGTCTTCTTCACTTGTGAATCCACGGGATGTCTTCTCCTTGATCTAATCCAGAACTCACTTTCCAGACTCTAACTTCTTCTTTTATCCTCCCAGAGAATGGGCATGGAATAACTCAGGGGCTTGTGGGAGAAATACTTCAACCAATGAACTTGCTCCTCTTAAATATGCAAGCTCCTCCCCAGAAGTTCAAAGGGGTAAAACTCCCCTTAAAAGCTGGAACTAGAGAATTGTTAAGTACTGACTTAGCACTTCGTAAGAACCTAATATTTCATTATCTCATTAGCACTTAGTAAAAACCTAACATCTCCCCCTTTCTTTTGATTTAGAACATAGGGTGGTCATGACCTTGAAACATAAATCCATCAATATGGGAGGTATTACACATAATTACATAGATTACATAAACACATAGTAACATAGTAACATAACACATGCTAGAAGTATGAACAAATAACATGATCAAATAATCATAAATTGAGAATTTGTAAATATCCATAAGTCCATTGTCCATTAGTCTCATCTTATGTTAGGAAATCCAATGATTCCTGCTGGTTTTAAAGTTCTTTAACAGTCTTTTTATTAGCCATGCTCTTTTAGTGTCAGATGTTTCTTAGATCTTCTCCTTTGTTTTGAGGTCTTTTTCTTTTTCTGTCTCCATCTCCGATGGACAAGGTGAATATGACTCGTTGGCACCCATCTCATCTTGTGTCCTCTTCTGCAGAGATTTTTTTTTGATGAAACATGAGCACCTTTTGTAGGTTTTGAACTGGAAGAGCTAAGTGCTTGAGAAGGCTGAGGCTAGAGAAGTTGTGTGTTTGTGTCTGTTAGTGTGTGTGTGTGTGTATGTGTGTGTGTCTGTGTGAGTGTGCACATCATACACTTCATAACATACAGATGCACTCACCCTCCTCCATTCCTCCTGATCCTCCCAAGAAGTTCAAAGGGGTAAAACTTCCCTTAAAGGCTGGAACTAGAGAATTGTTAAGTACCAACTTAGCACTTAGTAAGAACCTAATATCTCATTATCTCATTAGCACTTAGTAAGAACCTAACACTATATGATGATCAATTCTGATGGACATGGACATGGTTCTCTTCAACAATGAGATGAACCAAATCAGTTCTAATAGAGTAATAATGAACTGAACCAGCTACACCCAGCAAAATAACTCTGGGAGATGACTATGAACCACTACATAGAATTCCCAATCCCTCTATTTTTGTCTACCTACATTTTTGATTTCCTTCACAGGCTAATTGTATACTGTTTCAAAGTCTGATTCTTTTTGTACAGCAAAATAACTGTTTGAACATGTATACATATATTGTATTTAACTTATACTTTAACATATTTAACATGTATTGGTCAACTGCCATTTGGGGGAAGGGATGGGGGAAAGGAGGGGAAAAGTTGAAACAAAAGATTTTGCAATTGTCAATGCTGGAAAATTACCTATGCATAAATTTTTTGTAAAAATTAAATAAATAAATTAATTAATTAAAAAAAATTATTCCTAGGTGACTTTCCTTCCATTCAGAACTCTTATATCTCTCCACACTATTAATACAGGGCCTGCTCAGGGAAAGCATAGTACTTTGCATAATTAATGAATATCAGTCGAATTTGGGAGTAGGGTAGGGTCTGAAATGATAATTTCATCAGAGTAAGTAACTACATTAATGTTGATTATGTTGACAAAACTTTTGTTTAAGAGATTTGTCAGATACACTTAAGTTGAGTGACTCACTCATGGTCATGTAACTCACTGTTGTTTTATTGTTTGGAAGAGGACCAATGATGTCAGGAAGGTGATGTCTTGCAAGTGAATTGGATTTAAGTGAGGTAGAGCTGTGCAAAGTCATCATCCTCACTCCTCCAAGGTCATCTGAGTCCAGTGGCAAGACATAGGTCAGGATGATTGTAGATGATTCTAAATGCAGTGGGAGACAGTGACTTTTTAAAGCTAAGATTGTTCCTGGGTTTTTCTCCATTTACTGATTTAAGGCTAGGAATGAAATAAAGCAGAAGATGACCTAGTTTGCCTACTAAAAGAAAATCAATAGGAAGGGAAGACCATCAGGGTTTCTGGCTAGAACAGAAGCAATTGCTATTTACACTCTCTCAGAGCCATCAAAACTCCCCCAAAATGATCAAGTGAGGCTAGGCATGGGACTTATTATTGGCCAGTCAGTGAGAGTGATTTTCATTTAAGGAATATTCAAGTAGCTTCATTTGAATCCCAATGGACTTGATCAAAGTGCAGTTTTCCAATGTTCTGTTTCAAGAAATCATGACTCACTATTGTTCCAGAGGAAAGCTATTAATTCACATCTTCCTAAATCTAAAGGGCAACTACATGTTACAATGGATAGAGTGCTGAATCTGGAGTTAGGAAGACTCATCTTCCTGAGTTCAATATGACCCTGAGCAAATCACTAACTTAATGTGTCTCAGTTTCCTCATCTCTAAAGGTAGTTGGAGAAGGAAATGTCAAACCACTCTGGTACATTTGCCCAGAAACCCCTAATGAACTCGCAAAAAGTTGAACACAACTAAAACATGACTGAACAACAATTCTAAATCCAAAATCAATCCAAGTCAGTTTCAAGTTGAATTCTTAAATTTTACTAAAGTTTACTTTAGTTATAATAAATAGAAACTTAATTTGAATAGCAAAATTCTTGCTCCCCAAATCATATGCTTTCTTTGTGCATTTTAAGAAGTATCTGTTATGAACAAAAGATATTTATTTATCTATAAAGATACAGCTGTTCACTTATTTAGAATGTTCCCACACTTAATAATTGTTTTTTTTTTCTTTTAAGAAATGTTGCTTCTTAAACTCAGTGTGATATATTGTGAAGGACAAGAAAGAGAACAATGCTTTGAACTCTAGGGTTTCAGCAGTAGGGAATAAACCCCCTTCCACTGGCTGAGCTGTCTTTAGAACAAACAGTGAAGTTTTTTAGGCACTACAATCTAAATTGCCCCCAGGGGGATCTGATGGGCTTTTCAAAATGTTTTCTCAGCACTTCCAGCATTTTCCCAAGAATCTAACAGATGGAGATAGATGTATACCTTTTTTTCAGTTGCCTTAATATCTCAAACCCCAAATGGACTATGCTTTTCCTGAGAATTGTGGTTTACCTTAGTCATTGTCTGCCCAGGATGCTTTTGTTTCAGCATGTTAATGACAATGAAATGATTGTGCTGTCAATAGAGCAAACTGTCCTTCTCTGAAGCTTTTTAGTATGCCCTACTTAGTTTCCGCTCCAAAGAAGGTCACCCAGCTCCCAAGAAGCTATTCAGTCATAATAGATATTGTTAAAATGATAGCCCAGAGGCTGGAGGTTATGAAAACACATTTATTAGCAAAGGCTCGAGACCACAAAATAATTAAGTGACATGAATGAACGTAGCCAAATGAAATCTCAATTCCATTGCCTGGGTTCAAACTGTATTCCCCTTTCTCTTTGGGTAACACCTTCAGGCAGCGTCACTGTTGGAGAAATGTTCTGAGATGATGATGGAGAGAAAAGAAAAGGTTCTTATGAAATGTGGATATCTGAAAGTATAAGGAATTCTAGGAAGGAATCTTAAGTAAGTCTTTTGTATATCTCTTTTTTGCTGAGAACATGAGAACATGTTTGCAGTTATCTGGTGGAATACCAGGAAAATATAAAGAAAGGTCAGTCACCCTTCTGGTGCCTTTACTAATGAGTATCCTTTATGACAGGCTGTGTTCACTCTGGAAACTTGGCCAGTTCCTGGAGTAAAACATAATCCTAAAGAAATAAATCTTCTCCTTGGTGGATCTCTTATAATGGAGCATTCTATACTTGGGAGGCTGCTATGTCTCAAGAGTTATGGATCAAATGAGAATATTTAACGTAATACCATTCTCAACCTATAAAAATCCCTTAGTGGAAGGGACTTTGAGAATTTGGGGCTAGGATGTCTTGTACTATCGAGGGCTGCCACTGGAAACTCTGACCATGAGTCCTCCCAACCAAGGAATTCAGATGTTGTGCTTCTTTCAAGTGGTGATGATTTATGTTGTATGCTGTTTGTGTGGTTGTTATAGTGGCTACTGTGTTTGTTAATTGGGTATTACTTTTGTGCTATGAGTTTCTTCTTCCTTAGATCTTATTTAAATCAAGGTTCTGAGTGGTAATAAACTTGTACCACCCTTTTAAAGACTATACCTGTTGAAATGTGAATTCTGAACCTAGATTAATCTTATAGAGGACTTCCTAAAGTCTTTCTGCAAAGTCATATCTAAAGGATGAGAATTAGAAAGCAATGATTAGGATTTCTAACTTCTATTCCCTTACTTTGTTGTTTATTTACTGGGTGACCTTGTTTTCCCATATCTCTGTTTCATTGTCGATCAAATTCAGAAGCCTGACTACGAGGAAGCTTTGAGGTATGACTGATTTAAAAACAACAATGACCTCCCTTAGAAAAATCTTAATGCACTTGAGAGTAATGGAAATTTGAGATACATACAAAGAGATGTGATCAAACTAAAGTTAACCCCTCCTAGGGCAAGGAAGAGCAAAGGAGATGAGGTGCTATAAAACAGAGCATGGCATCCTGCTGGTAGATCTTGGGTTCATTTTTCTCTGCCACCAATGAAGGGTACAGAAACAGAGCACCTAGCTCATTTTTAACCCATGAACACTTTCCTCTGACTTTGTCTTCTGACATGCAGAACATTTAATTGTTTCAGTTAACATACCTGTGTTTTACTACCACAATGAGAATAATTGTTATTCTTCTCCTCTCCACAGAATGTGCTCTGGCTATAGTGTGCTCCATGGTGTGGGCATGGAGCTGAGCTGCTCCTAGCCCTCTATAGTAGGGCTAGAAGTTCTGAGCTGTCTCTGTGATGGCAACAGGAGAGGCAGGATGCATCAAAGTTAATTGGCCACTGAACCAAGAAAAACTATTCCTACAATAGACTTTAAGGAGAAAGACAAGTTCAATTTTTCCTCTCTGCTTTCTTATCTGCAGAGACTGGAAGCAGTCTGTGAGACTTTCTCTTGGTCTTCCCATGGTAAAGGAATAATAATAAAAGTTAATGTTTACCATGTTTACCATGTTTATCCCCACTTTACAGATAAGGAAACTGAGGCAAACACAATTTAAGTGACTTGTTCAGGGATAGATAGTATGTATCTGATCCCAGTTTGGAAATCATGTCTTCTTGACACAAGGTCAAGAACTCTATCCATTGTACCACCTGGTTGCCTCCCTCCTGAGGGGTGTGGCAGGTGCTCTTATAATAGCGTTAGACAAATAGGCTTCTTGTGCAATCCTGAAGCCAGATCTCTGGCCTCTGACTTATTCTTATATCTTGTGTTTTTCTTTTCTTGCATATAGACACTAAATAGATATGTTGAAATGAGTGCTTTTAGCCTTGGAAGCAACTTTACAAATTCAAGAGGTTGGAAGTCTCCTGAGTCTCTCACTTGGAGCTGAATGACAGAAACAGGAAATTTTCATTTACCTCAAAGAAAATGATCAATGGCAGGAAAATGAACCAAAACTTTGGCCTGGCTAGTCAGAAGATACAGACCTTGAGAGAATTGTTTGGACAATTCAGGGCCAAGGTGAAAGTGAAATGGCTATTTAGCAATTCCATAAAATATTTAGTCTTTAATGTTCTAACTTCCTTTGAGAGCATAACAACCATTATTGGTTACTGCCTCATACTTTAAGTCTTTGTCAACATGTGCTTATGAGTCTTTGATGGTTTAAGTGTTTATTTTGTTTGGTGGAAATAAATCACTGTCCTCCCTTTGCTCTATGTTCTATTGACTTTTGTGGAGGTCCTAGATAGACGTGAACCAAACCAAAGCTGTAAAGGATTTTCAATGAGGTTCTAGAATAGGGACTTAAAGATCCAGAGGTGATGAGAACAGAGCTTCTCTCTTTAGAATCCAGCTTCCCCTCCAGTAGAGAACCTCCCTCCCTCCACGTATGTGCACTCCAGATCTGGAGCCCCTTAGTGAGACAGGGAGCCTTTTTCCCCCTGAGCCAAACCGGGTCCAATATATTACACTCTCAGCAAACTTAAAAACAATGAACTATACCTATCTATGGTATATCATAGCTAAAAACTTATATTCCCAGGTTGGTATGAAGATAAATCATTAAATTGACCTTCATGTCCCTCCTTTTCTTTAACCAGAAATCTCATCCTAATCTAAACTTTAACCCATGGAATTCTGATTCTTCTAGCTACTTTTCTGAACTTTCCAATAGAAACATTGTAGAGCTATTTTACTTTACCTTAGAGTCTATTTGGAATTCATCATGGTTTCATTATTTTCTCTGGTTCCATTCAATAGTACATAAATAAGAGTAGAAGGCAGCAGCAGATGGCAGGAATAATCTAAGGCTGGAGCTTAATAAGTCATGATTAGTAATAGGATAAGTATACAGGTAGTTGCAGAGTTTAATTGATTCATCAAGGAATCAAGACAAAAAAGGGAGGAGAGAATGGGGTGATGGCCTGGAAAAGAACAGAAGGAAGGATAAAAAAGAGGAATATGACTTATAAGGCAGAGAGAAAGATGGAATGACAAAAAATTATAACCAGATAAAGCAATTTTGAACTTCAAGAGCATAGAAATGGTTGGCAATGGAAGGTATAAATGTGTCATGGAAGCAGGCCTGTTCTCCACAAAGGCTGCTTTCAATAGAAAATGGTTTTGGAGATTTCCAAGCAGGTTTGGTATCCTGAATATGTTCACTCTATGGGAATGTTCCATGAATTTTGTACCTATCTTGGGGTCTCAATGAGAGTCTTCATATAATCAAAGTCTGAAATAAAAGCTTTATCCCTATAATAATATTAACTCACTTTAGCAACATTCAAAGATTTACAAAGTGCTTTCCTTCCAACCAATCCATGAAATAGGTCTTATTAATAGCCACAGGCAGCATCCTTCAGACTAGGATAACCACTGGCTTCATGCACATGCTAAGTAAGAGATCACCTTGGATCAAACTAGTGATTTGCCCTTTTGGAGGTTGAAAACATGATTTTAATCCATTAAAAGCTATGTTTAGTCCCTAGCATCATGGTGGTACAGTGGATAGTGTCTGACCTGGAGACAGGAAGACCTGAATTCAAATCTGACCTCAGATATGTGATTCTGGGCAAGTGACTTCACTCTACCTCAGTTTCCTCATCTGTTAAATGATATGGAGAAGGAATCTTTGTCAAGTATCTTTATCCAAAAGGGGTAAAGGAGAGTCAGATATGGATATGGATATGGAAAAAAAAAGTGAACAATAGCAACTAAATCATGATAATCAAGTTAGCCACTTAGTACAGGATGTTGAACTTTAGGATCATAAAGTCAGAGTTAGAAGAAATTTCAGAGATCATCTTAGTCAAATCCCTTAATTTGAGGAAGATATAATCTAAAATGGATGCATGACTTGCTAACAGTCAGAGTTTGATCCTTAATCCTAATACAATACCTCAGAACATCACTCTATTGTTCCATCATGCTGGGAACAATATGTAACTTATTAACCCTGGCAGTAACCACTGTCTGGCTTGAAAACAATGATTACTAGAGCCCTGGCCTTGGATTGCACATGGCATCCAATGGTGCTCTGAATATAGTTACTTATCACATTTCTGTGTATGTATGTATGTATGTGTATGTAGGATTCCCCCATGAATTGGAAATTTCCCCTGAACCAGAAGCTGCAGAGGAAGCCCAGATTTATCCCTCCAAGACTGCAAAGGTTTTCAAAAGCAATTTAAGTGTGCTATCCTAAAGACAAGAATCACTTCTCTCCTCATAATTGCAAGCATCCTGAAGAGTTCATCATTGGTTCTGTACTCCTCCCCACAACTTACTAAAAAAATATCAGGGGAAATATTCCTTTCAGATCCTGGTGAGATTTATGTTGTCCTTATTTGTAATGGTTATCTATTAAAGCCCTTGTGATTAATGCCTTATAGAAAGATTGTATTGAACTTACTAGAGGCAACAGAAAATCAATCCGTTAAAAACAGTGGATTTTTTTCCTCTTATGTTTCTTATTTTGGTACCTTCCTCCCTCAACAAACTCCTCTTGTAGGAGAAAAAGTACACCAATTATAAAAGTGGAAATAAGTCCTTGGTACTATCTTTGAAAGGGGACTTCCTTCTCTCTGCCCCCATCCCATTTCCTACAGTGACAAGTACTAGAACTCTGATTTGTCTTTCAAAGAGATTGTGGATTAGAGACCAGCAGTTTGATGGAGTGCTAGTGAGCTGGTGTGCAGTCCAGAAGACCTGGGATCAAATAAACTCTTTGAAACTTATTCTTTAAAAAGACAAATCATTTAAATTCTTTATGTCTCAGGTATTTTCTAAGACATCTCCTCAGCCATTTAGGTAAGGTGGTTGTTCTTCACCTATGAAAAATCCTTCTCTAGAAGCATAAGCCCTGAAAACTCAGATGGAAAACCTGAAATGCTACACACTCATTCTTTAAATGCTTAACAAGAGATTTGACTTAGCTCTTAACATAGTCCCATTGAAAAGTACCAGCCTCCTCCGTTACAATGTAAGTTTTAGAGGGGAGAGATTATTTTTACTTGTCTTTAGATCCCCAATATTTAGAGCCATGCCTGGTACATAGTAATCCCTTAATAAATGCTTTTTGGCTATTTGAAAGAAACAACATTGAAGGGCCAACCACAGAAGAGGCATTTGCAAAATGATTCTGGCACAGTATTTCAGCTCGCTCCTTGCTGTTACCCTCTCAGAAATTGTTTCTCCATCTCTAACTCTTTCTTTGTAGATAATTTACAATCTGGTATATGGATTTGGCACACATTCTACAAAATTACCATCATATAGCCAGTCTCTGACTTTACCTGTAAATCATTCACATAATCTATTCTATGATTTTTCACAACAAATGCAGCTGCTCTTTTAGTATTCTCTGTCTATATTCTTTCATCTCCTTTCCAAGAGACTTGAGAGATTCCAGAGAGAAACAGAGAGGCAATATACCCTAATGCTTGCTTTGAGTTTTTTCCCTGTTCTGTAGCTATCTGCCTGTCATCATTTTTCTTTCTTTTTGCTTCTCCTGAGGCAAGAAGTCAACTTGCAGAAGGCTCAATTGAGCGTCCTTTGTTTCTACGGATTTTTTCTTTCTCCAGATTTAACAATGTTCACACTTGAGAGGACTAGGAGCACACTGGTGTTCAAGGTGCACAAAACTGCTCACCTGGGGTGAGGCTACTCATATTTCAGTTCTTCAAACTGATTTATCTGTTTTCTTCCTTACTTGACTTGACAATCAAGAATTCAGCCTCACAAACCATATACTTAGTTCCCCTCAGTTCCTGCATCAGCAGCTATCTCCTAACCAACTATAGCCCAAAGTTTTCCACCAACTCATTAATCCTCATAAATTTTCTCAGGGGCTAGAGGATGTACCAATGTCTCTCTTCGAAGAAAGAGAAGATCCTAGTGTTCAGATTCATGCGGTGACTCAGCAGTAAAGTCTTGCCTGGAACTTGCAGCTCTTAGCAATTTGGTCAAACGTGCTGCAATCAGGCAGACCACAAGTTTGTTGGCTGGTTGTTTCTACCATGAGATTCTTCTTTCCTAATTGGTAACTCTCTCCCTGAGAGGGTTATTTCAGAAAGGATCCAAGCCATGCTTCATTTCATTGAAGTCAGGCCTGCACTCTCTTCTGTCTTCTCCTCTTGGCTATCATTGTCTCTTCTTCACTCCACTTCCATTTTCCAGCTCACTTTTATGTATTGCCTTTTTTAAATTAGAAAGTAAGCTTCTTATAGATAGGGATTGTTTTGCATGTTCTTAGCACAGAGATTATCACATAATAAATACTTAATAAATGCTCCCTTGATCATTCTATCTGTCTACAGATCTTTTTGTGTCATAGATCTTATTTGCAGCCTGGAAAAATCTTTTAATCCTTTCTCAAAATAATGTTTTAAATATATTAAAATGCATAAGATCTCATAGGACATCGAAGATTAAGTGAAAATAAGGATGTAAATATTTTTTCCTATCCAAGTTCAGGGACCCTCTGAAATCTACCCATAGACTTCTTTGGATTCTTAGCCCTAAGGTTAAGAATTACTTGTCTAAAGTTTTCCCCTTGGTATGGATTCCCTAGAACACATATAGCATTTAAAACTACCATAATCAGGAAAAGAATGTTTTTGGCTTACATGAATAAACTGTATTGAATTAAAGCAATAAAATGTATTAAGTGGAAAATATTAATGCTATATAGATGACAGATGTAAAAATACACACACACACACATATATACACAATATGTATATGTGTATATATATGTGTGTGTATATATATATATATATATACATATATATATATATATATAAATACATACACACATATCTGTGGCTGAGTGGATAACAGCAATTCATTGTTTAAATGAGTTTATAAGGCTCTGGGGACTTACAAACCTCCCAGATAGTCTTGGATGCTGGATGGAGAATGTGGCTCTCTAAGTTGGTTGACAGATATATGGCATTTCTGGCTGCTGAAAAGAATGACAAAAGCTACCCCTTTGCACATTATTTATTTTTGGATATATGGTGAAATATACCATCTCTGGGAAGAATATGAATGGTTCTGTTGTCCAAGGGCAAATCTTCCCTAGAAAGATTACACAGAAAGTTAGAATTGCAGATTTAGAAAGTCCTCAGAATCTATTTAGTCAACCCTAGTTCCAGAGAATGCACTCCTGCTTCAACTTCCTTAACACCTGGTTATTTAGCTTCTACTTTAGCTTCTCTAATAACAGGAAAATCAGTAGCTCTCAGAGAAGCTCAGACTGGTAACAGTCAGACACTTCCAAGAGACTCTAGTATCCCAGGCCCTCTCTGAAATATCCATTATTTATATCTACATCTATCTATCTCTCTATAAAAACATGCATATTTTTTCTTATATATAAGCTAGGCCTGCGATTTTAATTTTCATGATTCTCAGACATATAGCAAGAGTAGAGAGATAGCATTAAATAGATGGGTTTTTGTGGCAGTGTGCAGTAAGGGATCATTGAAAATGCTCCATAATTTCCAAAATTGGATCCAGTTTATTTTATTCAATTCTGGCCCCAGCTCACCATCCATCTGTAACATTTCTCCAAGATGTAGGTACTTATGAACTTGAAGGACAGTGGAAAGACATATGGTAGGTATAAGGGGGCTGTAGCATATTACTAACAGTAATTTCTTGTAAGAATTGGCAAGATCATAAATAGAGGCGTTCTGGTCTTGAGACAGGAAAGCCTAGGTTCAATCACATCTCAGACATGTATACAGTTACAATGAAACCAGGGACAAGACATTTTATTTTTTTATCTTCAGTTTCCTCATTTGTAAAATAAGGATAATAGTATTTGTACTTACTTCTCATAGATAAACAGACAGACAGATAATTAAGTTATTATTAATAAATTATTAAGGGCATTATATCAAGTGCTATGCTAAGCTCTGGGGATATAAATTCAATTAAAAAAGAAAGGCCATTTTTGGCCTCCAGGAATTTATATAATGGCAAAAGACCACCTAAAATGATTCTAAAAAGAGAGTGGAGCAAGGTCTGGGGGAATCATGGCCAAGTTAGGATTGATGCTGTTTAAATATTAGTTATTATTGCTATACGTAACCAGAAAAAAAAGATAAGAACTGCTCATATAGTGAGTGAAAGACTTTTAAAAGAAGGACTATATTGGTATCTATAAAATGTGACAAAAAAAAAAAAACAAAAACAGAAAAAAAAGACCCCTAATAGTGTTGGGTTGAATTATGGAGGAATTATGGAAAGACATGAAAGAATCAGACAGGATGAGAAGTCATGAATGGGTTTTGCTCTGAAGTGGTAGAAGGAATACCCTCTGCTAATGAGATTGTGGGTCTTCTGAAATATTGAAATACAGACCAGGCTATCTCTTTATTTTCCAGGTGCCCTTTGAAAAATTCACACATGAAACTGTCAGTTCCAAAATAGTTCCTGGTACTTTCAGAAGCACAGTTGGCACAATGTTTTCCTGGCTATGTTCAGGTCACACAAGGTCAGATTGCATTGTGAGATTTGTGGAATAACTGAAAGGATCTCTCAGCAGAGTCCTCACCGCCTCAGCAGAAGCATAATTTTGTTATTAAAATGCTTTTGTTACCACTTTCAAAAATAATCATGCATAGTGATATTCATTTTGTGGGAAGTCATTGCTGAAGTGGGGAAATTGAAGGCCAATTCTCTGTAGGCTGTCACTGCCTCAAAAATGCTTAAATCTTAGAGGAGAAACAGAAAGTACGTCTAGAGATGTGATTAGATGGGGAGTAATTAGATTGGGAACTGGGTAAGAGGGAGAAAGTAGGATGGAGGCTGGAGAGACAGACGGGGCTTGGGGGTGACCTATTTGGTGGCAAGAACAATTAGGTCCCGTTATTGCCACTGGGCCTAGACAGACAGGACAGGGAGGCCAAAGACTGAGGGATGACCTTCTACGGAGCATTCACATAGCTCATTTGCCTCCCTTTCCCCTGCCCCCTTCTTTCCTTCTCCCCAAGGACAGTGTATCCTTTCCCAAGGCTTATCTCTGTTGTTTAAAGTTAGATTTATCATTTCTATTTGATTAGTTCAAACTTGCTAGCTATATAAAGCAATCAATTATAACTGTTTCTGATCTCGGTTTCATTGTTATGAAGTCAGAAAAAAAGAGGCTGTGACAGGGAGACATAGAGGCAACAGTGAAAGGAACAGAGAGGATAGAATCTCTTACTCTAAATCATCTTGAAGGAAGTTTTTTTTTCCTATTTCCTCCCACCCCCAATACTACTTAAGGGCTCAGAAACTAAATGATTAAGAATCTTATTGATACTGACTTTAATATCCTTATACATTTCCCAGAATAACACACCATGAAAACCCAGACTTCATGCTAGCCCTCTGGGTACAATGAGTTAAAATAGTCTTAAGAGATTGGGGGAAGAAGGATCCTGATAAGTATGAGGGTATCACTAACAAGTTTATTTCCTTCATCATTCCCTTCTGGAAGATTCCTGCCTTGTGACCTTAAGGGGAAATGTGAAGAAGTATAGATACATAAGTATAAAGCACTTACTATGTGCCAGACATTGTGCTGAGGGCTTTATCTCATTTGATCCTCACAGCAATCCTGGGGGTAGGTACCATTATTATCCCCATTTTACAGTTGAAAAAACTGAGACAGAGATTAAATGTCTTGACTAGGTCACATCACTAGGAAGCATCTGATGTCACATTTGAACTCAGGACTTCCTGACTCTATTGTAGATAAAGCTCCTCAAGGAACAAAATAAAGGCATTGACCTTCCTGTCCACCAAGGGAAAATTTGAGAACGGGTGACTCATCCCAGGTGGAGGTGGGAACCATTGGAAAGGGAGGAAAGCTGATCCGCTAACCTAAGTACCTTCAACCTCATACCCTGCCCTGGCTGCTATTAACCCATCTGTCAATAATATGGCATACTTTGAGATTTTTTAATAGTAGTGTTAGTGTATTTGTTCCAATCTCCCTTACCAGGTCACCCTTAAGATTCAAAGTATACATTTCAGTCATGAATCAGTCAATAAACATTTATTAAATACCTACAATGTGTGAAGCTCTGAGAGACACAGGCCAGGATCAGATTGCAGGGCTGGCTCCATGACAGAGAGAAGCTTGGTGGAGAGACTAAGATCCAACTCAGAACTTGGCTTAGCAGGGGCGCTCCTTAAGCAACTGATCTAAAATTGGATAGTTAATTAGCCTCAAGTGGGTCTGAGCATGCACAGAGCTTATAAACCCACATTTACCCTGTCACTGAAGAGGTGGCAGGACACCCCCTGACCCAATCCTGTCATGGAGATTCAATAGCCTGTCTTGCCCTCTCAGAAGAGTCTATAACAAGTGATCTTTAACTGCCATAAGAACAGGGTTGGGGACCTTGACAGACCATTTTTGAAAGCCTGCCAACTCTTGTCCCAGCACACTACCCAAAGGACTCAGAGTGGAATATAAGGACAGCAAGTTCAAATGGGAAGAAATTGTGGGCCTGTGATGCCATGTGTCAGAAGCAGCAACGTTTGCCTTTTTCAGGCTTTGCGGCATGTGGTTGATTGCCTTCCTGGTTTAATCCTCAGGAAAGCAATATTGCTTAGCTCCTCCTCCAGGACCCTCAAATTCCCTTTAATCCAGTTATACAATTGATTTTTCAAAGCTCCGGAGTTACAATGACACCAGATCACCCGCCCCCATCCACTCCATTCCCACAATATTATGGATTCCTGATGGTACACAGTAAGCTAATCCTCAAGGCTTCCCCCTTGGCGTCCTCCTTCCCTTTGAATAAAAAAGAAAAAAATAAACCATAAAACTGAGAAGTTGTATATTTCCCATCTTATTTCATCAATCTGGAAGGTCCCTGAGGGCAGACTAGGTTTGGGGTATGTTTTTTATTACAGTGCCTAGTTCTACAAATATTAAATCAATAAATCTTTTTCATGTTCTTCCTTTCCAATATCTGATTATCTCTCTCTCTGATACCCCGAGAACAAATGTGATAGGTACTTTGGATACCAGGAATGATCCCAAACATAGATCCTACATCCACAATTCATGCAACACACACACACACACACATACACACACACACACACACACACACATTTTAATTCTACAACTCTCAGCACCACTCAAATAATAAGAAAAAATAGTTTTCTTTCTTTCTTCCTTTCTTCCTTTTTTCCTTTCTTCCTTTTTTCCTTTCTTTTTCTTCCTTCCTTCCTTCCTTCCTTCCTTCCTTCCTTCCTTCCTTCCTTCCTTCCTTCCTTCCTTCCTTCCTTCCTTCCTTCCTTCCTTCCTTCCTTCCTTCCTTCCTTCCTTCCTTCCTTCCTTCCTTTCTTTCTTTCTTTCTTTCTTTCTTTCTTTCTTTCTTTCTTTCTTTCTTTCTTTCTTTCTTTCTTTCTTTCTTTCTTTCTTTCTTTCTTTCTTTCTTTCTTTCTTTCTTTTTTTGGAAAATGATATGTAAATACAAACAAAAGAGAACAGAATTCGTCCAGCATGAATGTTCATAAATGTGTCCCAGGGTCTTGCACAATAAATATAAATAAAATATAAATAAAATAAATATAAATAAAAAGGGAAAGGAAAGGAAAAGGAGAGAAGAATAAGGTCTTACTGTAAGATCAGGATACCTGAGATGGTGTCTTTGCAAAGGACCCCAACAATCTCGGAACTATAGTGTTTGTTGAACCTGAAATCTGAGGTGACCTGGCTCTACTGCTTCTGAGTTAAAAAAGGCCTCTGTCACTTATATGTCTAGCTCCCATCTCTGGAGAATTCTTTTGATTTAGCTAGATTTGACCTATTAGAAAGAAGCTGGCTAGTCCTGATACATTACGTTACAGTGGCTTCTCTTTTCTTCCCCTTTGCCAAACTGGGTCAGGATTCATGGAATCAGGTGAATGAACAACAAAAAAGGAACCAGTTTTGGATAGGAACTCTATCTTCCCCCCCAGACATAGGCTTTGAGGTAGACTCCTTTCTTCTTAGTACTGCAATATTTTTGCCAGTAACCTTGGGGGGAAGGGAACCACCTTTTAACTCTGCTCATGGGGAATCTTGTTAAGCTAATGGAATCTATCTCCTGTGCTTTCCTTTAACTGAAAAAAAAGCAGTACATCACATTTCGAAAGATTAGCTGGGCCACATCATTTTCCTCTTAAATAACATTTTTCCTCCTGGTTGCATTTTGGATCAGTAGCTAATGCACATTAGTTTCCAATTTTCCCACAGCCGTTCTCCAGTAGTGCAATATTAGCTCTTTGTCTTAGGGATATTTCATTTCCTCAATCAGGTTAGATCAAACAAGCCTCTCCTGCCAGCAAACAGAAAGGCAGCAGTGCTGTGTCTCTGAACTAATTTGCACTAGCAAAACTGATCCAGCCTTCCTCCAGTGTCTTAATTAGGAATCCTAATCCTTTTGATTTAAAGCAGAAGAAATAGGGGACATGGTAAGGGGCTCTGAGCATATTTACTTAACATGGACAGAGTTTTAGAAGGTCCACTCAATATACAATGTCAACACAGATATTTGTTCCATTCTTTCTAATAATTTTTACAGGATGAAGTGTGGCTCAAGGTTACACTTTGCATTCTCTTTCATTTAAAAGAGGTAGTTGTTTCAAGTCTAAATATTAGAAAACATTTTCTAACACTTAGCTTTCATTTTTCTTGTGTGATTTAAGTTTTGAGTTGCCCAAAGAATGATCACAAGATGGATTCCACTTTACTCAATACTATTTTTAGCTTTCTCACTGGCTATGTGAAATTGAATTAGCAAGCATTTTTAAAGAATATACTATACGACAGGCATCATGTTCTAATAAAAGTTTTTATAGAGTACAGGGAGAGAGGAGGAAAATAATAATTGGGAAAGTCCTTAAGCATACTAAAATATTCTTATAATAATCATATGCCATAGTTATGATTTCACACTAATATTGAGGGCCAAAACATGATTAGGATGAACCTGATCTGTCTTTTTTTTATTGCCCATATCTCTTTGCCCCTTTTTAAAACCAGTGCTGGAAGCCCTAAAATATTTTCAAGAGTCAAAAGACCATCTAGAGTGAAGCTTCATGCAGAAATACCACAATACCAGAATCCCCAATCCCATCTAGGATTTTATGGGCAAATTTATTCTGCAAGTCCTCTAAGCTTTAAATTTTGCAATCAATTAACCAATCAGTAAGCATTGATTCAACGCTTACTCTGTGTTTTTACCTTTGTAGAACGGAGGCTGCAAAGGCAAAAATGAAATCTTCCCTTGTCCTGAAGGAGCTTTTATTTTGTCAGAGAAGATCTCTTAATGCTAGAAATGATGCAGAGAAAATAATATATACAATTATCCTTTCTACGCTGTGGCTTTCTGCATAACAGTTTTGACATATCACTGGTCAGCATAAGAAATCAAATGGGTATTTTGGGGGGAGTTTTGTGGAAGATGAAGGTTTAGAATCTCAGAAATACATAACATATATATATATATATATACATACATATATATGTGTGTAATATATTCATATATATGTGTTTATATAGTATTGTATAATATCAACATAGTTTATCTTTTAATTATTAATAATTCAGACATCTGTGGTATGAAGGGAAAGCCGAAAAATTTTATATTTTTTTCTAGATGGAGTGAGATGCTACCTCCTTAATTCTCATATGTGTGGTTTCAAATTGTTCTCCAAAATGATTGGATTAGTTGAGCATACATTATTAAAAAGAAGAAAGTGCATAAAAATAGGGGAACAAAGGGAAGGTACTTACTCAGGGGCAAGGCATCTGGTGAAGAGGAAAAAGGGTGCAGAGAACTAAGCAGAAGTGAAATGGAGCCCTCCTAAAATAATGGTCCATGGCTCTCAAAAATGGAAGTAGCTGTCAAATACATAGGTACCTATGTATGTATAACAACCTACCAAATTGCTATTATGAGTGAGTTATATAGAGGCTGAGCTGTTGCTGACCTAATGTCTCTATCAAAGATCTCATTAATGGTTGAACAGTTTGTAGTTTTAATTTCTCTCTTGCTGGTGTTATTTAGTCATTTTCAGTCTTGTCAGATGCTTTGTGATCCCATTTGGAGTTTTCTTGGAAAAGACTCTATAATGGTTGTTATTTCCTCTACAATGCATTTTATAGATGAGGAAACTGAGACAAGCAGATTTAAGTGACTTGCCCAAGGTCACCCATTAAGAAATATCTGAGGTCAGATTCAACTCAAGTCTTGATTCTGGACCAGCACTTTAACCATTGTGACACCTCTACACAAAGAAAGATTATAAATACTAAGTCATTTGGGCGGAGAGGAGAGTAGTAATTATTAGGGGATGGGGAAGGTCACAGATTAGGAAATGCTTCTGGCAATAGAGCCTGAGCAGAACCTTGAAGAATACCAAGTATTTCAAGAGGTAAAGATGAAGAAAAGGACATTCTGGGCATGTGAGACAGCCTAGCTGAAAAGAAATGTCATATATAGAGAACAGAAAAAAAGTCATTGTGGATGCAGTGTAGAATTGATGAGAAAGATTAAAATTACTTAGAAAGGTAAGTAAAAGCTAGACTAACAATAGCTTTACATGCCAAATAGAAGAGCTTGTATTTTACCTTAGAGGTTATTGTTATGTGTCCTTCATTCTCGAAGACCACCATGATGTTAGGTAATGCTGTGAAATGCAAGTGATTCAGATTTAATTGAGGGAAGGCTGCTTTACTTTCTCCTGGGGAGCTATCTGGGTCCCGTAGCAAGATACAGAACAGGATAACTGAAGATGACCCTGATACAGTCTCAGATTGACTGAGGCAGTTCCCTATCTGTGATTAAGGATAGATATGAAATGAAGCAGAGAATGGCTTCTTTTACCTAGTTAAAAAAAATCAGTCTGGTAGAAGAAGACCCTCAGGGTGAAATCTGGGTGATGTAAAAACAGAACATATCAATGAAAACTTTATTTAAAAAATCGAAATGTGGTGGTTTCATTATCTATGATGGTGAAAGACTTGGCTTAAAAACACTTTTTACAGATTTGATCCATCTTTTTTTCATTTTCACATTTAAATGATCTTACAATGACTTTTCTTAAGTTGGTGTTTCATCAAGTATTCTGGAAACTTGTTTTTCTCTCTAGTACTTTTTGCTGTTTTAAGATGATACTTAGAGGCAATAGGAAATCACTAAAACTTCTTGAGCAGAAGATGACATTATTAGATTCATCCCCAAGAGATTTGCCTATCATTATGCCTGCATCATTTCTAGCATTAAGAGAATGCCTTGATGCTCTTAAATATTATTAAAAAATTATTGACAGTTGGGAACAATTTCACATATCATGAAGCCTCAGGCATTTCTCTATTACCAGCATACCAAGAGTAGTCTAATACTCTTTTGTAATCTCTTACTTGTCAAATCAGATGTTTGGGTTTTTTTTTTTTTTTTTCTGTCAGTCTTCGTCCTACATATCCATATCATAAGTCCAAACTATCCTGGTTTCTTTTTCCCTTTATTTTTCTTTCTCCCTTCCTTTCCCTCTTCCTCTCCCCATATCAGCTCCCATAGAATAAATTATAGTGCAGATGACTCCCAAATCTATGTTTTCTACTCTATTCTTTCCCCTGAATTTCAGTCCTATATAATCAATTGTTTGTTGGATATTTTAAATTGGATGTCCTGGAGACATCACGAACTCTACAAGTCGAAAGTAGAATTATTATTTTTTCCTGAAAACCTCCTCCCTTCCAAACTTGCCTGTTTCTGTTTAATCATCATTCTTTTATAATGCTTAGAAGTTATAACCTTGACTTCTAACTTTCTCTCACTCTACATATACAGTAACTTGCCAAATCTTGCAATTTCTACTTCTGTAACCTCTTTCCTGCCTGACTCCTTTTCTCTACTCATCTGCTCTACTCTCTACCACTTTATTTCAGATCCATCTCCTGTATCACCCAAGCTATTACAATAACTCCCTAAATGGTCTCACTGCCTCAAGTTTCTTCCCACTTGAGTCTGAATCCTTCACAATCTGTCAACTTGATTCCTTAAGCATAGATCTAATCATGACACTCCCCTACTCCATAAACTCTCTTTTGATTCTAGCATAAAATACAAACTCTTCTTAACTTTTAAAGACCTTTATATTCTGTTCTCAACCCATTTTTCCAGCCTCAAAGTATGTTGTTGTGTCTCAGTACTTTCTATTATCCAGCTCAATTGTTTTTTTCTCTATTACTTATACATGGAACTCCATTTTTCATTTCTATGCCTTTGTACTGGCTATCCCCCATGCTTGGAATATATTCCATCTTCATTCTCATACTTCACAGAATCCTTCTCATTTTTAAATATACAGTTCAAGCATCAGTTTCTAAGGCTTTCCTGATCTCTCCCAACTGCTAATATACATCTTTGTCATTATTTTAATTGTTACCTTGTAATTGTTTGTAATTATTCTATTTATAGTTCTTTTATAGAATTGTAACTGTATATATAATCTATCTATCTATCTATCTGTCGGTCTGTCTGTCTGTCTATCTATCTATAAAACTGTTGTCTCCCCATTAAAATGTAAACTACTTAAGAATAGGGATAGTCTCATTTCCTTTATTTGCATCCTTAGCACCTATAAGAGTGGGAGACATTTGATAAATGCTTGCTGATTTATTATCAGAAGATAGACAGGAACAAAGACTTTTAGTCAAATAGAAGAAATTTTTTTTTTAAATTGGAAAGCTTTTGCTAATTGAAATTCATGAATAGGGAAATATATTCTTCACACACCAGTGAGGTTAAATTGGAAGGTGACCACACCACCATATAATGGATTCTTCTGGATTCACCAAAAGGTGAGAGAGGAGAAAATAAAATAAAAGAGAGTATCAGGAGCTTCTTAGCTGGAATCAGGAATGCTAGGAAGCCAACTAATGTTACACTTCTTACTAGCTTTTCCAGGCTAGGTAGAATAAATAATAGGATGAAGAGAGACTCTAGAATCACACTCATAACATAAACGCCTCATGTTATGAAAGTTTGGGAACTGAGGCAGAGATCAATTAGATAGGAGCAGTTCCATGGGTTCCAGGGACACTGAGCAGAATGGGACATTATTTAAAACTTCTTCCCCCTACTGAGTATGTGTAGTTGAATCTGTGTAAATCAGAGGTTCTTAACCTATTTTTATGGGATGGGAGGATTTAAAGACAAAGATAATAGTTCCATTTTAGACATCTTGAGTGTGGGGTGTTTCGATTTGAAATGTCCAAGAAATTGGTGATATGGAACTGAAAATCAGGAGGGAGGATAATACAGGATATATAGATGAGTGTCATTTATATGACAGTTTATTCTATTGGACATGAATGGTGAGAGAGAAAGTATACCTCTGTGTATGTGATGGAGTAGGAGGGAGAGAAGGAGGAAAAGGGGTGGCAGAGAAAAAAAAAAAGAGAGAGAGAGAGAGAGAGAGAGAGAGAGAGAGAGAGAGAGAGAGAGAGAGAGAGAGAGAGAGAGAAAGGAAGAGACAAGAAGGAGGAGGAGGAGGAGGAAGAAGAAGAGGAGGAGGAGGAGGAGGAGGGAGGGAGGGAAAAAAGAAGAGAGAATGAGGGAGGAAGAAAGAGAGAAGGAGAAAAGGAGAGGGAGAGGAGGGGAAGAGAAGAAATTGGAGAAAGAGAGAGAGAAGGATGGGAAAGGAGGAAGAGGAGGAATAGAAGGAATAGAAAGAGTTCTAATATTGAGGACCTTAAGGTAGAACCCAATCCTGGCCTACCTGAATAGAAGTGAACATTAGGTTAATGGACAAAGACATAGCCTGTCTGCTTATTCCTCTAGCATTAGGAACTTCTCTAAAAGAACTAATTCATCATTCTCCTATGGATCCTTAACTTAAGTCAGGATGGTTTCTAGCATCTAGCTGGAGTCTGTCAGAACTAAAGAAGGGATTGTACAAAGAAAAAATAACAGAGAATCATTAAGACCAGTACCCAGAAGGTGAGATGGAAGATACTGAACTGAGATAGAAGGTAGAGTCCAGTTCTAGCCATTCTAACCAGAATGAAAGGAACATCAAGATTGCAGAGGAGGAAGTAGTACTTGCCCAAGTTCTCACCCAAACCTCTCCAAATACCTTTTAATAATGACTCTAAACACATCCTAGAGTGGCAGTACCCAGAAAGATGGAGTAAAACAGTTTTCCATCTCAGGACAACTTGGAAGCTGTGTCACACCAAGGTGAGAGTGGAACACAGTCTCACACAGGTCCCCAGATGCAGACTGGACCCAAGCAAACCAGGAATAGGCATAAGGGTAACCGAATCAGTGGCAGTTATAGTGGTTTCTCCTCTTAACCCACAGGGATCAAAGACAATTTAGAAGATTATCAGGAAAGATTGGTCACATCTGCGCTACAGTCTAGTGCAGGTCATGTCAGCCCAGCCCCTGCCCCAGCAAACCAGGAGCGAGGCTTGGGAGCCACTGAATTAGAAGCAATAGTGGTGGAAAGTGATGCAAGAAAATAATAAACAAGTCAATAGCATGATAAATTGAAAAAAATATTGAAGAAAATAACATCTTAAAAATAGCCAAATGGAAAAGAAAGTACAAAAAGGCAGTGAAGAGAAGAATGCCTTAAATAGCAAAATTAACCAAATGGAAAGAGAGGCACTGAAAAAAACTTTTTAAGAAATAGAATTGGCCAAATGGAAAAAAAGCACAAAAACTCTCTGAGAAAATATTTTTTAAAAAATAAGAATTCAACAAGTGGAAGATAATGTCTTTGTGAGAAATGAAGAAATAATAAAATATCAAAAAATGAGAAAAATAGAAGACTAAAATATTTTATTGGGAAAACAACTGAACTGAGAAATAGATCTAGGGGAGATATTAAAAATTTCTGGACTACTTGAAAGCCATGCTCAAAATAAGAACCTAGACATCATCTTTCAAGAAATTGCCAAGCAAAACTGCTCTGACATTCTAGAACCAGAGGGTAAAATAGGATTTGAAAGAATTCACCAACCACTTCCTGAAAGAAATCCCAAAATGAAAACTTCTAGAAATATTATAGCCAAATTCTAAAGCTCCCAGGTCAAAGAGAAAATATTGCAGGAATTAGGAAAAAATAAAGTATAGTAGAGCCAGTGACAGGTTAACACAAGATTTGGCAACTTCTACATTAAAGGATCAAAAGGTGGGGGCAGCTAGGTGGCGCAGTGGATAGAGCACCAGCCCTGAATTCAGGAGGACCCGGGTTCAAATCTGATCTCAGACACTTCACACTTCCTAGCTGTGTGACCCTGGGCAAGTCACTTAACCCCAGCCTGGGGGGGGAGGGGGAAGATCAAAAGGTATTGAATATGATATTCTGAAGGGTAAAGAAACTAGAATTACAATCAAGAATCACTTACCCAGCAAAACTAAGTATAATCCTTTAGGGTGAAAGAATGGATAGTGAAATAAAGGACCTTCAAGCATTCATGATGAAAAGAATAGAAAATTTCACCTTCAAATACAAAACTTTAGAGAAGCACAAAAAGGTAAACAGGAAGGGGAAACTATAAAGAAGGTTAAACTATTTACATTCCTTTAAATATTTATTTATTTAAAACTAATTCCAAAATAAAAAACAAAATAGAAAAAGACAGAGGTAGACTTGGCTCTTTTCAACAGTGAGGTGATTCAAAACAATTTCATAGACTTATGATGGAAAGAGCCCTTCACAACCAGAGAACTATGGGTACCAAATGTGGATCAAAGCTCAGTATTTTCACCCTTTTTTTTTTTTTGTTGTTGTTGTTTTTCTTTTCTTTTCCTTTCTCTTGTTATTTTCCATTTTGATCTGATTTTTCTTGTGCAGTATGACAAACATGAAAGTATGTTTGGAAGAATTTCATGGCTGTCTGGTGATGGGGGAAAAGAGGGAGAAAAATTTGGAACACAAGGTATTGCAAAGGTGAATGTTAAAAACTCTCTTTGCATGTATTTGGAAATATAAAAAAAATCTATCTAACATTTCAGGGGGAAAAAGACAGAAAAGGAAAATAATAATAATAATAATAATAATAATAATAATAATAATAATAATAATAATAAATAAATTATCATGTGCCCAGAAGAACATTAGGGAGGATTCAAAATACTTAACAAAAAATTTCCATCTCAAGAAAGTAGATGTAGTAATTAAAAAGATTATATATTCATGACTATCCTTTTCTTTGCTTCCTTCTTTTGTTCTCTGCTGTGTATTTTTTACTTTATTCTTTTTTTTCTCCTTTCCCACCATCATCTCCAAGCAAGCTACAGTTAAGCACAGGTATATTTATACACACACACACACACACACACACACACATATATATATATATATATATATATATATATATATATTCATAACCACATCAACACCTATACAATACATATATCTATACACACATAGACATATATGCATATCTATAAACACATATAATATACATTTACATAGACATGCATATAAAACAGTATTAATGTATTGCTTATTAATTAATTGTATATTATCATAACATTAATATAATACAGATTTCTCAATTGTACAGATTTCTCAATTGATTGAATCTTTAAATCTGACTTTGTCTGAGATCAATGATTACTAGTCCTATTTTTTTTCCTAATGAACTCTACTCCTGATCCTTGTTACAATGTTTGTGTATATCTTTTATTTCCTGTTCCTGCTAACTCTAGAAGAGTTTAATTAAATTAATTAATTAATTAAATTAAGAATTTTAATTCTACTCCTTGACTAGCTTTGCTATTACTTAACCTCCGAACACCTATGGATCCCTCCTTTAACTTTTCCTCTAATTTCTTCCCTCCCTTTTTATTCCATTCCCATTTATTTATACACCTTAGCTCACTCCCATTAATCAAAACTCCTTATTCTACATTACCATTTCCCTCTCTCTTTATTCCTTTCTTATTCATCTACACACCTTGTCCCACTGCCATAAATCTACACATCCTTCAATACCGCACTTTATTCTATTCTCCCCCATTTTAAAAATAGATTTTGGAGAATGCTACATCCTTCATGGTGTACACACACAGATACACACTCACACATATATGTATATGCTTTCCATTTAACTCATTCCTGTGGTGAGTTGGTTTTTTGAACTATCAGTCCTCCTCCTTCCTCCAATGCCTCTGTATTGGTTCTTCATTTACACTTCACGCTTACATTATAATTATTATTTTTACCTTTTCCTAGACAGTTTTGCTTTTTAATGTCAGATCATACTCAGCTCTGCCCCAATTTTTTTGAAGTACCTAAATAATGATGCTAATCTTAAACATATGGTAAAAAACAAATAGAGTAAGTTCAAATCTGGTTCACCTCTTCTGAAAGTGAGATGGAGAAGGAAATGGCAAACTTATCCAATATCTTGCTAAGAAAATCCCAAATGGATTTACTAAGAGTCACTTGTGACTGAAATGCCACATTCTAGTTTGTTCTTGTTGAGTTCCTTGAAATTAAATTTTGATGATGGCTCTTATAATGTTAAAATTTTTATTGAGTTCAGGTTGTGACAAAGTTCTAAAAATCTGCAAATTTATTGAATGTCCATTTTTTTCATTCAATATTATGATTAATTTTGCTGGATTTTTTTGGGGGGGATATTTTTGGTCACTAGCCTACTTCTCTTGATTGTCAATGTATATTATTTCAGGTCCTGCTGTCTTTTGTTGTAGCTGTTGTACAATTCTTATTATAACTCCAGAGTATTTGAATTGTTTTTGTTTGTTTGTTTCTTGTAGAATTTTTTTCATTGATCTAGGGTTTCCAAATTTATCAATAATATTCCTATATAGCAATGATATTTCATACAGTATCTCTTTGAGATGATGACTAGTAGATTTTTTTTTATTTCTATTTTCCCCAAAGTTCTATTAATTTAGGACAATTTTTCTGGTTATTTCTTGCATTATTGTGTCAAGATTTTTTTCTTAGTCACAGCTTTCAGGTATGCCAATTATCCTTATATTTTCTCTTTTTGATCTCTTCTCCAGATCTATTGTTTTTGTTATAAGATGTTTCATATGCTGTTCTGTTTCTCATTCTTTATATTTTGTTTTGTTGTTTCATGTTCTAATAGCTTTACTGGCTTCTCCTTGTCCTAGTCTAATTTTCAAAGAATTATTTTCTTCTTTAAGAATCTATATCTTTTCCAGTTGGTTATTTTTTTTATGATATTCTTGTTTTTCTTGGATGGTTCTTATTCATTCATTCATCTATTTTATTTGTTCATTTATTTATTGTATATTTATTATATGAAACATTCAAAGAATGATTAAGTTCAATATTATATAGCTTATTGGCTAAAATACAGTATGAAGAAATTCTTCCAAATTCCTTTTATAAAACAATAAAAATTCTAATAACTAAATTTTAGTGAATATTGTTTTTTGAAAAATATTGAATAAAATATTATCTTAGAGGCTATAGCAATACATTCTAAAAATTGTACATTATGACCAGTTTGAATTTATGCCTGAAATTCAGGATTGGCTTAGCATTTTGAAAACTAGCCGTAAAGTAGAACACATTATTAATAAAAACAATATAAATCATCTGAATATGACAATAAATGGAGAAAAAAAGTTTTGGCAAAAAGTAAACTTTAATGTTAATTATATTTAAAAGCATAGGAAAAATGTACTATTCTTTAATGTGAAAAATAATATTTATCTAAAACCAAGAGTGACTTTTCCTATGTGATTCCAGGCAGAATGGATCTCTCCTCAAAAGAAAGGTATACTATCTTAGATTGCTTGCTGTCTTGGGGAGGGAAGAAGGAGGGAGAAAATTTTAAAAGACAGGATCTTACAATGAGTGTTGGAAACTATCTTTATGGATATTTGGGAAAATAAAATATTATTGAAGGGAAAAAGAATAAAATAAAGTAAAGTGTATAGGAAAAAAAGGATTTTTTTTTTGCCAACAAATTGGTGACTAGGAAATATATCTCAACTTTCCCAAAGATTAATGCAGTGAACTTCAAAAAATAAGCTTCCTGAGCTCTGAAGGAAACCTGTAAATTGTCATGAAAGAGATCAAAATTCCAAAATACACATTGAAACCAGACTTAAAGCTGTCTAGACCAGAGAAATAAAGAATGTCTCATACTTTATCTAGCTATATTTGTCCAGAAAGTGTCATGCAGATAAAGGGGACAGGGAAGCATTTATTAAGGACCTATTATGTGCCAGGAACTATAAGAATAATACAACAAGCTAAAAATTGAATACAGTTTATATACAGAATACTTACAACCATTTTCAAAAGCTTACAGTTAATGTGGATGAACTAAACAATGAGTTCTCAATAGAAATAAAATAGATATAAAAGGTCATCTGCTGTTCTTGTTGTTCAATTATTTCACTCATTACTGACTCTTAGTAAATCCATTTGGGGTTTTCTTGGGGCAAGATACTGAATGGGTTTGCCATTTCCTTCTCCAGCTCACTTTCAGAAGAGAAAACTGAGGTGAACCAGATTTAAACTTACTAAATGCTCACTGCATCACCTAGCTTCCCACAACATTCTATATGATAAATAATTGGAGAAGTAAGGAAAGCAATACCTCCCCAATCTTCTGGATGGAGAAGAGCTCTTGACCAAAATAGGAGATGGAGAACCTCATAAAAATAAAATGGATGATGTGATTATACAACACTGAAATTTTTTTTCACAAACAAAATCAATGCAGTTAGAAAAAAAATTATTAACTGGGGGGGGATTTTTGTAGCATGTTTCTCTGATGAATATTGAATATCTAAGATAGGGAACTGATACAAACATGTAAGCATAAGAATCTTTTCACGTTGTGTAAAGATATGAACAAGACATTCTCAAAAGAAGAAAGGTAAATTGTCAGTAATTAAAGTAAAAAATATTCTAAGTCACTAATAATAATAGAAATGCATATTGAAAGGTTCTGAAGTTCCAACTCAAACTTGTCAGATTGGCTAAAAAAGATAATCACAATTGTTGGAAAGGCCATGGGATGTCAGACACATTAATCTAAGGTTGGTGGAGCTGAAAATTGATCCAATCATTTTGGAAAGTGATTTAGAATTATATTCCAAAAAAATCACTAAACTCTTTGACCCAGTTATACCATCCGACTAGACACATACCCCAAAGAAAGCAAAGCGGGATAGGATGTTAATGCAGGGGAAAAAAGTTCATCACAGTAGTTTTTGTGGCAGTGATGAATTAGAATTTAAGGGCATGCCCATAAAATGGAGAATGACTGAGGAAATTATGACACATAAATATACCAGAATATTATTTTACATTGAAATAATGATGAAATGAAATATTTACAGAGAATAGAGTACTGGGCCTGAAGTCAGGAAGATCCAATTCTGGTCTCATATACTGTGTGATCCTGGGCAAGTCATTTGTTTGCCTCAGTTTCCTCATCTGTAAAATGGGCTGAAGAAAGAAATGGCAAACTTTTCCAGTATCTTTGCCAAGAAAACCTCAAATGAGTTCATGATGAATAAGACATGATTTAAATGACTCAATAATGACAATAAAAGGGAATAAAAGGGAATTCAATAATTTTTATGATTTACTGCCAAGTGAAGTGAGCACCACAAAGTGAACAATCTATGTAATAACTATAGTGTTAAAAAAGATAATAATTTTGAAATGATAATAAAAACCCCAATCATGATTTCGAGAGACTGAGCGAGAAATTATACTTCCTGTCTCTTTGAAAAGAGGTGATGGAGTAGTGGCAAAGGAGAAGGAATTCACATATTATTGGGCATGAAAAAATGTGGATTTATTTTGTTACTAAGGAAAGTTGATAGTTTTGGGAGGGGAGTCTAAGAGTGTGGAAAGGAAATGCTAATGGTACTCAAAAGTAATTTAAAAATTAAGGAAATACTTAAATATATATGCATGGATACACATGTGTAAATGTATATGTCATATAATATATATGTGGGTATTCAAATACATAGTTTTACATATAGATATATTTAAATATATTTACATAAATTTAATGTATACTTTTAACAAAAGTGACATGTAATAGAGTTGTGCTATCACATACAAATACAGTGGGACCTTGTGATTTGCCTGTGTTCCATCTTCCAACCATGTCTCCTAGCTTCTTCTCTTTCCATATAAGCCCCTGTTGTACCCTTCCTTGCCAACCAAGGGCATATTTCATGCATTTATATGCCTTTCTAAAAGTAATCAATTAGTGGGTTTAGGAAGGTTGTGACACATCAGCACCCACAAAGAAAGATTAAGTGACAGAGGACTGTTTATCTAAAGAGCTAAGGAGACAATTTCTGCATTTAAGTACAGGCAATTATGTGATAACTCGACTCAAAGCACCTGCTATGGAAAATCATCCACTAAAACCCACAAGGCTTATGGAGGAAATGGGGTTAGGCACACAGTGCTCAAAAACCCCATCAGTCACACACACACACACACACACACACACACACACACACACACACACACACAAGATAGGAACTGAATAGCATAGTCGTATACACGTGACAAGCTTAAGAAATACTACAATAACCAGTGACCAAGCCTGTGCCTTGGAGAAGGATGAGTAAATTGTCAGAACCCACCTCCAGGTCATGGAGGGAGGGGTGGAGATGGGATGAAAGTGGGATGGAATGGGATGGTGCAGTCTATTCCTCTTCTGCCCCTAGGCACTAGAAACTATATGATAAATATGGTACTTTATCTTGACAAGGAGCTGAAGTTTGCTTGTGGGCCTCAGAATTAGAGCTGCAAGCTGGCAAGTTATCATGAAATAGGGCAGTTTCCGTATGAGGAAATCTCACAGAAGCAAACTCAGAATTTGCTCTATGCTTATCATGTTTTCTAATTATTAGGGAAAGGTGAATTCCTCTTTTCAAACACATTTAAGATGGATGAGATTCAACAGCAAGGTGATTCAGGCCAGTTCCCATGGACTTGTGATGGAAAGAGCCATCTGCATACAGAGACAGAACTTGGGGCTACAACATAGTATTCCCACCTTTTTTGTTGTTGTTTGCTTGTTTTTTGTTTTCTTTCTCATTTTTTCCCTTTTTGGATCTGATTTCTCATGCAGCATAATTATGGAAATATCTATAGAAGAATTGTAAATATTTAACATATATTAGATTTCTTGCTATCTAGGGAAGGGGATGGGGAAGAGAGGGAGAAAAAATTTTGGAACACAAGATTCTGCAAGGATGAATGTTGAAAACTATATGAAAGTTGAAAACTTTATTTTCAAAATATAAAAGGTTAAAAAAAAGAAAAAAAACACATTTAAGTAGAGCTTATTATATAGGACTGGGGTTTTCCTAAAGACAACAGGGAATAAATTTTTAGGTAGCTAGGTGGCAGAATGTATAGAATGCTGGACTTGGATCTAGGTAGAACTGAGTTCAAATTTTGCTTCAGAGTTTAATAGCTATTTCATTTTGGGCAAATCATGTAATGTCTTGATGCCTCAACTTCCTGATCTGAAAACTGGAGGTGATACTATCATATACTTCTCAGGAATGTTATGAGTATAAAATGAGATTTTATACACACACACAATGTTTTATAAGTTTAAAAATGCTCTAT
Source organism: Sminthopsis crassicaudata (assembly GCF_048593235.1). Classification (NCBI taxonomy): domain Eukaryota; kingdom Metazoa; phylum Chordata; class Mammalia; order Dasyuromorphia; family Dasyuridae; genus Sminthopsis; species Sminthopsis crassicaudata. Next base: position 332,650,300 of record NC_133618.1, read on the forward strand.
AAAGTTAGCTATTATTTGCTATTTCCTTCTCTCCAAATCTGGTAAAAAAGAAATAGGTCTAGAAAAAAGCAAGGGAAATTTTAGTTGGGCAAAGGACTAACTTCTTGAGTTTAAGAGATACAATATTGGGATAATATATCCCAGAGGGGCTATGGAATCTCCCTCCCTAGATAAGTTTAGCAAAAGATATGCAATTTTTTGGTGTTGTTTATCCTTTGTTCTTGAAGATGATCAAGTGGATTGGATTTAAGTGAGGGAAGGCTGTGCAAGGTCATCTGTCTCAGGTTCCCCTTCAGAGCCATCTGGGTCCAGTGGCAAGATATAGATCAGGATGACTGGAGATGGCCCGGGATGAAATGGGACCCCTTGGCCTTTTTAAGCATCTCTCAGTTTGACTTAGGTCAGATTCATTCAGTGATTAAAAATAGGCAAAGAATCTTCTCTTTCAGATTCTTTGCTTCAGTTACTACCTATGCATTCCTGTGAGGGCCAACTAAAACCCCACCTTAACACCTCTTATTTTATGGCCTTCCCTCTAATTATTTCCTATTATATCCTGTTTATCACTTGTATTGTATATATTTCTTTCTACATTATCTCTGTCACTAGATGATAAACTCCTTGAAGTTAGGGATTTAAAAATTATTTATTTTTAATACACATTACTTTGTGAATCATATTGGAAGAGAAAAATCAGAGCAAAAGTGAAAAACCATGGGAGAGGAAAAAAAAAAACAGAGAAAAGAAATGAACATAGTATGTGGTGATTTACATTCAATTACTATAGTTCTTTTCTGGATGCAGATGGCATTTTCTGTCCAAAGTCTATTAGTACTGCTTTGGAGCACTGAACCACTGAGAAGAACCAAGTCTTTCATAGTTGATCATCACACATTATTGCTGTTATTGTTTGCCTTTTTTAAATTTCTAGTGCTAAAGGTCTAGCATGTAGCAGGGACTTAATAAATATTTATTGATTGATTGATACATTTTTTTTCTTCTGGATGATTTAGAAATCAACTTTCTGAAGGCAGAGGAGGTAGACCAAATAATCTCTGTAAATTCCTTCCAACTCTCAAATTTTTCTGTCAATATTTTTAGGAAGTTTGCTGAGTCCAGGTCATGTGAGACAGAAGAGAACTATTCAATTGATGACTTCAAAGAAGAGATATTAAAAGATGCCTAAAGCTTCTCCTTTGCAGAAATGTATGTGTGTGAATGCATGCACATGCTCATGGAGCACAGTGATACAGAATATTACATGCAATAGCATCAGGTTTTTTTTTTTTTTAATATATTGATCAGTTTTGTTGAAATTTTTACAATCCATTTTTATAAGGAGGAGCTCTCTGGGAGGAAGAGGGAAGTGAAAAAGGAAGAAATCTATATAATATGAAAACAAAATATAGCAATACAATCTATTTTTAAAAAGAATTTAATTTCTGGAAGATGACTTTAGGCTTTCCCTCTCTCATTGTTAATAGCTACTTTCAGGAGTAATCTTTATCCCAATATGGCAACCACTGGCCTTCTTCTCATCCCTATCTCTTGAAGTTATTATCCAGAATTCCCAGAGGAGGTCCTGCAGAAAATGGAAGGGAGGGTTCCCTTGGAGCTCAAATGGCTGAATCAGCAGTAGTTGGCAGCTAAGTGGAATGACACAAATTATTGTGTTTTCCCTGGGATAAATGGCCTTGTATCTCCCTGGAGATGTCAGTAGGTGATATGCGGAGGCAGCCTTGGCATTTCCATTCTGGCTGATGCTGGGGTGGGGTGAGGAGGGTGTATTTAAAATGGGATAAGGAGACAGTTGATGGAAATGACCCCAGGCAACATCTGGGGAGTTGCTGCAGCAAAGCAAGGGCAAAGCTTTCTGTAAAGAAGAGTGAGTGAGGGGAGAGGGGGACCGAGAGGGGGTGTGACAGAGACAAAGAGAGACATTCAGAGATATGAGACAGAGATACAGAGATAAGGACAGAGATACAGAACATAAACAGAAACATACATAGAGAAAGAAACAGCAAGGGACAGAGATTAAGAGTGAGAGATGGAAATTTTAATCCCTCTCTCCCAAGAGGTAACTGAAATATCAAATGTTCCACATGGAAATAGTACCTAACAGCTGAAAAATACTGTGTTTCCCTTGCAATAGATTTATTGACATGACAAGGTGTATAAATGAAGTCAAAGTCAATCTATCAGCTCTTGAGCTCAAGTACAGTTTTCACAGCCCTAATAGGAGATGGGGGCATAAAATGTGTCCCACTTTCCTCCGCTGTCTTGCTCTCTATATACTCAAGTAGCCTGAGAAAGCAACAAGCAGGCAATGTTTCACATCTCTCTCAGACCCAATGAACTTACCAAAGTAAGGTGAATCCTCTCTATAGTTCCAAGTTTCTTATTTTTAGAATCATCAGCTTAGAGAAATGAGCATTAATAGGAATCGCAGATTTTTAGACCTTGAAAAGACTCGAGAGGGCATTTAATTCAAAGGTCTTAAATTTATAGATGAGGAAACTGAGAACCAGAGAAATTATACTGATATATATCATGACAGTATGTAACAGAGTCAGGATATGAATCCAGGTCTTTTGATTCCAAATCCAGGAATCTTTTCATTTAGAATATTTTAATTTCTTCTGAAAGAAATTTATTTTGAATGTAGGATTTAAGCATGAATGATAATGATTGCACTTTTAACATTTTTTCGCGAAATGAAATTAGTATATGTATGTATACACACATATGAGCATTTCAAGTTGAAAGGGATCCCTGAAATCATATGGTTTGACCTTTACTGGAAAGATAAGCATTCTCTCTATCCCCCCAAGAGGTAATATAATCTATGTTTGAAAATCTTCGGTGACAGTGAACTCATTACCTCTAGAGGCAGTCTGCACCAATTTTAAATAGATCATTATTTGAAAATAATTCTTTTTAGTAAAGCAGAGTTTTCTTCATAGAATCTTTGAATCTTAAAGTTATAAAGGATATCAGAAGTCTCTCTAACATCCACAAGTCATCTAATGTTTGCTAAAAGATTTTTAGTAATCCAATTTCTTTTTTTTTAAAACATCAGCTCTCATCCGCTTCCAGAGAGAAAACTATGGAGGTTGAATGTGGATAAAAGCACAGTATTTTCACCTTTGTTGATGTTTGTTTGCTTGTTTTTTTTCCTTTTCTCATTTTCCCCCTTTTGAGCTGCTTTTTCTCACACATGATGAATGTGAAAATATGTTTAGAAGAATTGCACATGTTTCATCAATATTAGATTAGTTGTTGTCTGGGGGGATGGGGAGGAAGAAAAATTTGGAATGCAAGATTTTGCAAAGGTGAATGTTGAAACTATCTTTGCATGTATTTGGAAAAATAAAAAAAGTATGTACATATATGTGTATGTATGTGTGTGTGTGTGTATGTATAACCATCACTCTGCTTATGAGGGAAGTTTTTATTTTGTCCAACTCACGAACAGTTTTGTTTCCATTGCTTTATCTCACTTCTATACCGTGAAACTAAAGAAAACACATTATAGCAACATATAATTCAAGTCTTCTTTCTTTTAGGAATATTTTAGATCATAGGATTTAGAGCAGACAAAGAAACTGAGGCCGATAAAAATTAAGTCACCTATCAGAGTTCTCACAGGCAGTAAGTAAATGATTGAGCCAGAATTTCATCTTTGATCTTTTGATAGCAAATCCAAAGTGCTTTTCTCTAAATATTCTCTAATCCAGATTAATGCACACACATTTGAGTTGAGAAATCAGCAACTGGGGTCTGAATTGAAGTACTCTCATACTATCATTTGACATGTGTTGTTTTTTCATGCCTCTGGTCCCATGAGAATTATCAAGCTCTTCCAGTGCTTATCATACTACCTGGCATTTAATAAATGATGATTAATTGGTTTTCCTGATGCTGACACTGCACTACCTCGGGGGGGTTTACTCTTCTATTTACACTGGCAGGCTGGGTGCCCAGAGGGTGACTGACTATAGATTAACTCAAAATTCTAGGGATAACCAATTGTTCATTTGATAGTTTCTTAAGCGGAGGGATTATCTTTTGCCTTGCTTTGTATCCCCAGAATTTAGCACAGTGCCTGGCAAGTAAATATTTGTTGATTGATAAAACCCACAGAGTTTCAGATTTATGGTTGTTGACATGCTCCAATCTGGGGCTCTCTCCTCACTATTGATCCAACAGCTGACATCAATTAGCTTTTATAAAGAAATATTCGCTGAGAAGGCACAGCAAGGATGGAATTTACAAAAACTGAGGGTGCGTAGGCCCTGGGAAGAATAGGATCAAATTTAAGCCGCTGAGGCATGCATATAGGGCATGCGTGGGTTTGAGGAGGCTACAGATTCCTGGTCCTAGGAGTCTTTCCCTCTTTTTGAAAGTTCCCACTAAGTTATGTTCAGGACACAGTGTCAGTTATGGATTCTTTACTGAACTTGATGCTTCAGTTGATGAATCATCCACTGCTGAACTGGGTCAAGAAAGTCTCTTGTTTACTGCTGCTGATAGTGGCTCTGATCATTTCTGCAAATGTCTGCCAAAAGTTCCTCCAGCCTTTCTAGTTCAGAAGCTATATAGCTATATAGTTTAGAAGCTACTGACAGATACTTTACCTAAGATCAGGAAAGAATAAACAGAGAAGAGATAAATGAAATAGAGGCACAATGAGTTCATAGATACTTTGTCCACTGAGTGAGGAAATGACAATTATTCCCTTAGCAGCTCACATCAGTTCCTGCCTCACTTAATATGGGAAAGAAACAGTATGAAAATAAATGGCTGAGGGAAGGGTATATTAATCCTTTTGCATCTGAACTCAATTCTGCTTGATTCCTGATTCATCATCCGTTCTTCCAGCTGCTCAGGTCAACCAGGATACTCTACAGCATTAGCTTTTCAATCATTCATGATCTGAGTCACCAAACCTCCAAACCATTTTGGATTAGAAGCAGGCAAGAAAATATTACAAATGCTCTGCATAACATCAGGAAAGGCAAATCCAAACACACACCACTAACTGTGCTCTCATTGGCCAGTCTCACAATTATCTCATCTCTTTATCCCATAAACAATTTGTTGTCCTCAGGAAACCAACTGGGGTTCTTTTTTCCCCTGCAGTTTTCATGTATATTAAAAATCCCTCAGAAAAGTTCTCTGGGATGATCTTTTCACTTGCTACCCAGTGACCTATAGGAAAGAGTCTCCAAACAGCAAAACTTTCTAAACTTTCAGATAGTGATCACAATTACCTTGAAAATACAGAAACGAGATGGATTCAGTGAAGAATACTTTGCAAAAGCTTATCAGAGATAACTTTTGTGTAGTACCCATAAAGGATCTGTAATGTAGCTTGAAATAGTCTTCTTCAATCCAAAGTCAATAAAGGAAAAATAATGGTAATTATTTCTTTTGTCTCTTTTGTGTCAATTCTTTCCTAATCTTAACCGGAAGAATATCCAGAGATGGAATTGATAAGGTTATGCCTTTATAACTTTGTAAGATAGTAAGAGCCATCAGGAATTCCCTGAGCATCTGAGGTTGGAAGCAGAGACCTTTGGGGATGGCAGCAAGTCTGGTGGGGGAGTCAGCACAACCTCTAGATAGTTTGAACCAGGCCAGCAAGTAATTAACCCATTACTTGAGGCTCTAAGGATAACAAAGAGGAACAGGCTCAGCTAAGCAAGGGAGCAACATATACTCTTACTTGTATTGTATTTCTGATACAACACCCCAAAGAGAATTTGGTGAGATGTTCTGTATGAAGAGAAAAGTACTTCTAGGGAGTCTCAAGGATCCTGCATCCTTATACATTTTCTACTTGTGTGCCTCAATACCTTTGTGCATTAAGTTTGAGACCATTTCCCCAGGAAACAGTAATATTAGAAAATCAAACCTTTTAGAATTACCCCTAGAGTCCTATATTCAGCAGCTCCCTGGGGCCCCATCTGACCAATGCAAGTGGAAATTGGGAAAGTGAGCCCAGAAGTGGGCTTACGCCATCAATCATGGCTAAAATCGGCTTGGTTAAACCATGCTGTGCTGATTAAATGGAGTTATGGTGAGCACAGCAACTGTTGAAAACTAAGTTATCATGAGAATGCAGTTTTACATGTATATATGTAGCTCACAAGTGTTTGTGCCTTTGGTATGATCCACAGGTGTATGAGGTTGTCAGAATAATTACAAGTCAGTATAATGTGTGAGTATATGGGATGAATTAGTACACATAGCTGTATATTGTTCTTGTGGTCCCCCTTTCCACTCACCATGAAGCATTCTCAAAGCTGCTCTTCCTGGCTCTGGCTAAGCTTGGCAAATTTGGGGATAGTTTCTGCCCTTTCAGAACTGGAAAATTTGCACTTTAAGATTATTATATATCCCCTTACTAGTTGCAAAGATGGAAACTCTCTCTTTTTTTAAAATATATTTTCTCCAATTACATGTTGAAATAATTTTTTTAACATTTGTGAGTTTTTTTATTTTAAGTTTTAAGTTCCAAATTCTATCCCTCTCTCCATTCCTTTCCTTATTCTTAAGGAATCAAATATAGGTTATACATATACAATCAGGTAAAACATTTCCATATTAGTCATCTTGCAAAGGAACACTTGAATAAAAGAAAAAGAAAGAAAAAAGTAAAAAAATAGCATACTTCAGTATTTATTCAAACAATATTAGTTCTTTCTTTGGAGGTGTATAGTATGTTTCATTATTATCAATCCACTGAGTCATTGGCTCTTCTGGCTCTGAAACCAATTAAGGGATTCCTTGTCATTTAAAAAAAAATGAGCCCTATAGTCTGAAGCCACACATAGACCCAAATCCAGACCAGATCCAAAGCTCATATATAGTCTATCAGAACCAGGAAGGACAGTGCTGAGGAAATCACCCTTTTCATGTAATATCTAAGTATATCCAGGGAATCATGCTGTTCATGTTCCCAGGATTGCTAGTGTTCTTACTAAAATGTGGTGCCCAAGACCAAATCCAATACTCTCCAATCTTCAGTTAACAGCTAATCAGCCTTGTTTCTTTAGAAGATATTTTATCTATGCCTTTAGACATAAGGCCTTTTCTTACCCTCCACCAACTTGAAACTGCACTGTATTTATTCTGTATGGCTTTTGCAACTAATTACCTGTTTCCATGCTATTTCCACATAGCAAAATGTAAGCTGCTTGAGAGCAGGTATTTTTTAATGTTTGTTTTTATGTTTCTAGTAATAAGCACTATGCTTGAAGATGCTCTGTAAATGCTTATTGGATTGAATTAAAAAGTTTTTTTTCAATTCAACTAAAAATTTCAACCAGCTAACTAGATAAATATATGTATGTATACACACATATCTATCTATCTATCATCTATCTATCTATCTATCTATCTATCTATCTATCTATCTATCTATCTATCTAAAGATGAAAGTCAGAATTATACCAGATCTCAGGAAACTTATATTCTACTAGGAGAACACTGAAAGTTCATGCTTACTCAAACATGAATATGGAATGTTAAATGTAAAATGTAGGTAATGCTATTTTTGCCACGTTTCCTGTAGACATTGTTCAGAAGATCAAGAAGCAAAAAATGGATAGCTATAGATTGTTGTGGTTGTTTTTCCTTAGTTCTTTGAGAGGATCAACAATATCATGAGGATGATGTCTTGACTTGTAAATGAACTGGATTTAAGTGAAACAGAGCTGTACAAAGTCATCAGTCCTACTCTCCTCTAGGGTTATTCAGAATCCAATGGCAAGACATAGATCAGAATGATGGGTGAAGGATCAAGATGCAGTGGGGAGATTTGGCTTTTTTAAGCTAAGGTATTTCCCAGTTCTTCTTTTATTATTGGCCAATCAGTGAGAACCTGAATGATTTGGGTTTAAAGGCATAGTCAAGTAGCTTCATTTGAATCCCAATTGGCTTTATCAAATCTTGGTTTTTTTAGAGCTACATTTCAAGATATCATATATGAAAATTACATGAAAGAAGAGTTAATTGTTCCAGTTTTTTATCAGTAAATTTATTTTTTCTTTTAAAATTTATTTATTTAATATTTTCCCACAGTTAACATTCAAAACAAATTTTTTACATTTGTTTTTAAGGTTTTTGAGTTCTAGGTTCTCTCTCTTATCCCCACCCACCCCAGATTCTTTTTAAAAAAAGCAATGCTAAAATAAATAGGGAAGAAAAAAAATCTAGGTCCCAAACCACAAGATATATTGGGGTGAGCCCTCTATCCAAAGATCCAAGCAGAAAATTCCTAGTATCATCTTCATCAAACTTGTAGAGATATTTGCTCTAAAGTTTTAATAGAAAAGATTTATGATAGCAAGAAGCAGGAAGATGAGAGGAACAATGGAGGCAAAAGTCAAGTTGATGAGACATGGAGAAACAAACATGGAAAAAGGAAGAGACTTCTTGTGGAGACCATGAGCTGTGACCTGGAACCTATTAGTGATTATGAGGCATCTGAGCCAGAGTAGTATGTAAATTACAAAAAAAAAAAAAAAAAAAATATATATATATATATATATATATATATATATATATATATATTTCCCCCCCTCCGAGGCTGGGGTTAAGTGACTTGCCCAGGGTCACACAGCTAGGAAGTGTTAAGTGTCTGAGACCAGATTTGAACTCGGGTCCTCCTGAATTCAAGGCTGGTGCTCTATCCACTGAGCCACCTAGCTGCCCCAAAGATATATATTTAGGGCAGAATCTGTGCTGCTGAATTCACTGAGGCTGGAGAAAGAAACCAAATGCCTTCATTCTCTCTTCTCAGCAGATAGATAAGAAAACACCTGGAAGTAAAAGAGATCTAAACCATACTATAACAGTATTTGCTGCCTGGGGGCTCACATCAAAGATAAAAGAAAATCATTGATTTAACAACTTCCCAGAATGGAAGGAATACTTGGGGGTTTAATTTGGCATTAAAATGATGGGAACTGGATGGATCAGTAAATAAAGTAGCAGCCATCAATTACTTGAATTTATGACTTGGCTAGAAAGGAATCATACCTAATGAAAGATAGGATGAATGAAGTGGCTAATCATAATCCTAGGAAGGAGTGCCCAGGTAGCACCCAGACAAAAGTGGAGGTAAGGAAATTGACAGGTTGCACAGGGGATAGAATCTTGGATTCAGGAAGACAGACCCATTTTCTTGAATTCAAATCTGTCCTCAGGCACTTACTATATGACCTTGGACAAGTCACTTAATTCTGTTTTTCTCACTTTCCTTATGTGTAAAAGGAAAAGGAAATGACAAACCACTCTGATATCTTTGCCAAAAAAATCTCGATTGGGATTGTGAAGAAATGAACATGACGTGATTGAACAACAAGTAGTGTTATTCATGTACAAATTAATATCTGGGTAAGGGACCTAGCCACTGAAGTTCTCAAGAATGGCTTCCTCAGGGCAGCTAGATGGTGCACTTAATAGAGCAGCAGCTGTGGAGTCAGGAAGACCTGAGTTTAAATCTGGGGTCAGATCTTTAACACTTGTGTGACTCTGGGCAAATAACAACTTCAATTGCCTTTCAAAAAAAAAAAGAATGGCTTCCCTAAAGAAGGTGACTCCTTGAAATGAACTTTGAAAGAAGCTAGAGACTGTATAAGACTAAGATGAAGAAGGATGGAGATAAGAGACTGAATGTCATATGCTGAGATCAGAAAGCAAATCGTTTGACTAGAATGTAGAATGTTTGAAGCATAGAAATTTATAATACTTCTGGGAAGGTAGGCTAAAGCCATATTGTAAAGGCTTTTAAAAGCTTTTAAAAGTCAAATGGAAGAATTTTTATTTTGTACTTGTGTGAGAGAGGGATTGGCAGATGCAGATATGATCATTAGAGTGGGTACAATAGGTGTTCCCTGGTATTAAGACTTGGTGAGCCTATTTCTAGAAATCTTTGATATGATGGAGGAGCCCTCCCTGAATTATGAGCATGTGCATATGTTTTCTGATTGCTCAGAGAATTTTAATTGGCTATTATCTAGAACTGAGTATGCATACAAAAGGCTAGGAAAAGCTGAAGAAGAAATTCTCTTAACCCAAGAATGAATACATGATCATTTCTGTTGCATCTCTGCTGGATGTGTTCACTCTTTCCTGATCTTAGGTGAATGAAAGTCAGAAAGATATTGTAACAGGGTAAAATTATGAACTTTATAAGCTTGGAAGAGCCTTTAGATATCCAGCAAATGGAATTCGTAGGAGATTTGTTAATAGCTGCAGCAACCAAAATCAGTGAGGAGTCAGCCTTAAGGATCTCACACAATCAGTGAATCTACCCAGCACTGAAATATTGTGTTTTGTAAGCCAAGAAGTGACTTCATGTCACAATCAGAAGAGAACTTGGTAAAAGGAGCATAATGTTCTTTTTCTCTAAATTATAATCATTCTCTTGGAGCAGGTTTCTTGGGGAGCTTCTTGAGGCAGTATTAGTTTCAGTTCCGTTTCATAATCTCAAAATGCAGCCAGGAGTTAAAGTCCAGATCCTTTATTTTGTTTTTCAGAGTCCTGAATCTTTTCCTGGGCCCGGTTAGCTTTAATAGAGGCCTGTTTCTCCTCTCTTCTAAATGGGTATATCCCCGGTTTGGGGAAGAATATTTCTAAATTTTTTTTTACTATACTTTCTATGTAAATTATGTAAACTATGTATACTTTCTATGTACCTCTGTACATAGAAACAAAATGTAGTCCTTGTAGAAGCAAAATGGGTCATTAAATATTATGATATTAATAGATTAACTGATATGTGGAAGATAAAAAACTGATAATTGTTGGGAAGATGATAATTAGTGATTGATATTGGGGCAAGAAAGCAGTTGGGGAGAGAAAGGTGCTCCCAATTCCTCAAGGATCCCTAGAATCCTAAAGGGAAGATATAGCCATGCACTGGAACCCAACTTCCACTCTGAGTGGGAAAGTAAATCCCAGATACTACATGTATTACATTAGAGATAGAAGGGAACACTGGTGCTTCTCAGATCATGGGAAGACATGAAAAGGGCGGAGACTCATTTCCCAATAGTGTGTTAACTCTTTCAGATATTTGCATCTGCAGTGATCCTCAGACTTTTTAAATAGGGGCCAGTTCACTGTCCCTCAGACTGTGGGAGGCCGGACTATAGTAAAAACAAAACCTCACACTCTGTCTCTGCCCCTCAACCCATTTGCCATAACTCCGTGGGTCGCATAAACGTCCTCAGGCCCGGGCAGTAGTTTGAGAACCCCTGAATTCTAGGGCATGTATGACTAGCAAAGTAGGGGATGAGGGAAATGGGGGAGAAAGCCCAACAGGGCTTTTGAAGAAGATAAAGTTTGAGCTGAATCTTGAGGGTCTCCAGAGAAGTCAGGAGACAGAAGTGAGAAGGGAGAGCATTCAAAATATTGACATCTTTTGTTTTTATATTGCCTGTGTATTAGGAAAAGATGATAATATCCCTAGTGTTATATGGCTACCCATGAAATATGCATGATTTCTAAAAGAAATGAAAAAGAATCATAAAGAATTAGAATGTACAAAGAACTTGTGATTTATTCTGATGGAGGAATATCACATCAATGAACTCAGAGTCATTAGAATAACGAAGTAATAGGGTATCTGAACTGCTCATCATTTATCTCTCATTGCTATTCATGTGAATAACAATTATGTACAATATTAAATATGTAAAAGAATAACTTTGCCATAAATTCTGTTTGATTATAATAATAAACCCTTTATAAATTGGCTTCTTTTCATAGCTTGTTAGTCATGAAACATGCTCAAAAAAAATGAGAGTAAACAGATTTCTAACATGATTGTTTCTGCCAATTATAGCAGTAATAGGCATTACTATAATTCCCTAATGGTGATATCCCTTCAATTCTTTCAAGATTTCTTCCCCCCCCCTTTTCCTTTTTTTCTCTCCCTCTTCCTCTCTCTCCCTCTCTCTATCTCTTTTTAAATATTTCTTGAAATAGGATACCTATTTCATAGTCACGACATTCAGGTAGTTCAATGATTTTTAAACATTTTTTCTCTTTTATCTTTTTTTCCAGGTCAGTTGTTTTTACTATAAGATACTTTGCATTTTCTTCTATCTTTTTTCAGTTTTTTGACTTTGCTTTAATATTTCTTGTTGTTACATGGAATCTTTGGCTTTTATTTGGGGAATATTGTCATCTTTATTATATTCGCTTGGCCTATCCACGAGCACTGGATGTCTTTCCAATTATTTAAATCTGACTTTATTTTTGTGGCAAGTGTTTCGTAATTTTGCTCATATAATTCCTGACTTTTCTTTGGTAGATGGATTCCCAAATATTTTATACTCTCAACAGTTGTTTTGAATGGAATTTCTCTTTGCTGTTGCATTTTGTTGGTAATGTATAAAAATGCTGAGGATTTATGTGGATTTATTTTGTATCCAGCAACTTTGCTAAAGTTGTGAATTATTTCTAATAACTTTTTATTAGAATCTCTGGGGTTTTCTAAGTATATCATCATATCATCTGCAAAGAGTGTTTGGCTTTTTTTGATCCATTTTAATTTTCAGGGAATTTATTGTTCGATAAAGTTATGTGCCTTTTATAGCAAATTGTTAATTTCCTTTCCTCCAGTGTTTTTTTCTATAGCACTACCATTTCATATATAAAAATATTACTTAATTCTTTAAAGATATTAATATCTTTTGCTTTTATATTGCCTAAATTTTTTTGGGTATCTACTTTCTTTTTCTTTCACCTCCCTTGGAGCCATTGTTTAGAGCACTGATGGCTCTTAATTTTTTTTTTTAATTAGGAAAAGTAATAGAGTGTTTCCTTTAATCCTAGTTACAAATGTTCAAGCTTTTCATTCAATTTGCCAATCAGAGAAATGAAAGGTTCAGGTAAGATTATCTGTAAGGTTTTTTTTAGTTCTAAGATCTATGACTTTTGAACTAGAAACAGTTCATTAGAAGTATAAGAAATTGAAAAGAACGTTTTTCCAAAGAGATCAAAGAAATGGATAAGGACTCAAGTGTACAAAAATATTTGAAGGAGCTCTTTTTGTAGACTCAAAGAATTGGAAGTTAAGGGGGATGTTCCTCAATTGGAAAACAAATTGTAGTGTATTACCGTGATAGAATGTTATTGTTCTATAAGAAATAACAAGCCAGAATACTTTTACAGAAACCTGGGAAGACATGAATTGATGCAGAATGAACTGAACAAACCAAGGGAATGTTCTACACAGTAATAGCAATATTATAACCATTAACGATTTTGAAAGACATTTTGATCAATACAAGGATCTAAGATAATGCCAAAGGACTTATGAAAAATGCTAACTAATTCTAGAGAGAGAACTGATAAACTTTGAGTACAAACTTTCTTTTTTTTTTGTATTACTTTTTTTTGTTTTGTAATATAAGTACCATAGAAATATATTATATTTGATTATATATATATATATATATATATATATTCTTGATATTTTTGTTTGCCTTCTCAATTGGGGTTGGAAGGGTGGTAGGGAAAGAATAAATTTATAACTCAAAATTTGAAAAAATGGTAAAAATAAATATTTTTTAAAAATAAAAAAGAAAAGAAGATCTTTTACTTAGAGCTGAGTCTTGACAGAATCCAGAGAAGTCAGGAGGCAGAAGTGAGAAGGGAGAGCCTTCAAAGCTTAGGACAGGGCCAGGGAAAAGACAATAAGTAATTGGGAGATGAAATATTGAATGTGAGGGATATAGGAAAACATTGTGGCTGATTGATTGAGAATGAGGAAGTAAAAGAAGCAAAAATGACTGGAAAGAAAAGGTAGGCAGGGGCAAGGCTGTAAAGGGTTTTAAGAATCAAATATTTTATATTTAATCCTGAAGATAATAGGAAATTACTGGCATTTATTAAATATGTATTTGGGATGGGAATGGAGGGAAAAAGGAAGAGGGGGATATGTGGTCAGACCTATATTTTAAAAAAAATATCATTTTGGTAGATGATCCAAGGAGAGACTAGAGTGGGGAAAGACTTGAAGCAGTGAAAGCAATCTACAGGCTATTGCAATTGTGCAGGCTTGAGAAAATGAGGATATGCACCTGTGTGGTGGCTTTATGAGTGGAGAGAAGGGAGCATATATGAAAGATATTCTGAAAGTAGAAATGATGAGATTTCAGAATACAAAGAATATTTGGGATAGGAATGAAGTAAATATGTGTGTTTGTGTGTGTGTGTGTGTGTGTGTGTGTGTGTGTGTGTGTGTGTGTGTGTGTGATGCAGAGGGAGCTGTTTCCTCTGTGATTCTGCTTGTTGGAGATCCTGCATTTGTAACTGCACAGGACTGCAACATTACCTTCTTAAGCCAAGCCATATTTCATTTAGAGCTGAAATGAAGCTGCAGGAATCTCTGTCCAGAAATAGGAAAACAAATCAATGTTTGCTGAAGGGATAAAGATAAAATTCATCTTGGAAAAATGTTATTTTCAAGCCATGAAAAATGATTTAGTAATGGAAGAGATTAAAACTTTTGCCTACCACAGCAGGTATCTGATAGTATCCTTGTCTGGATTTATTTTTTGCTAGTTATAAATTAACTTGTTTATATTCCTTTGTTCTCCTTTCATGTTTTTCTCTGTTCTACTATCACATGATCACACTTTATATTCTCGACTGAATTTCAGTATTTGAGGAATTTTAAAAAAATATTTTTATTTTCCACAGTTACATGTAAAACAATTTTTTACATTTGTTTTTAAGACTTTGAGTTCCAGATTCTTTCCCTTCTTCACACTCCCATTCCCCTTTAACAACTTACATTTGAAGTTATACAAAACATTTCCATAAAAGTCACATTGTGCATGAAAAATATAGATTGCCTCCCCCCAAAAAACCCTTCAAGAAAAATAAAGTAAAATAAAGAGTGTGCTTCATTCTGTATTCAGACACATTCAATTCTTTTTTGGATATGGATAGCTTTTTTCATCTTAAGTGCTTCAGAGTAGTCTTAGATCATTGTATTGCTGAGAATGGCAAAGTCCTTTCTTGTTTCATTCTCTCTCTCTCTCTCTCTCTCTCTCTCTCTCTCTCTCTCTCTCTCTCTCTCTCTGTTAGGATTACTAAGTGAGAACTGAGGTTTTCTGGACAATTACAAGGTGAGAACTCAGGTTGACTTGATAGAGGGGGCAAGCTCATTGGCTGGGGTGGTTCTTCCCAGAAGCCCTTGCATTATCCCACGCCCATTCTCTGGGAGAATAAAAGAGAGGACTCCCAGAGACAAGAAGAAGACTCTGAATTGCATCAGGCTTGACGGGGCTCTCTGCAGGAAGGGAAGTCACTTCTTTGGACAAGAGTTAACAGCAACTGCCTGGAGACAACGGTTCGTTACAGGAAGAAGAATCTGTCGGAGAGATTTGAGTAGAAGACACAGCAGATCTCTTCCCAGAGAGCGCGATCCAGCAGCTTCTAGAAACGACAGCTCGCTACATCTCTCTCTCTCTCTCTCTCTCTCTCTCTCTCTCTCTCTCTCTCTCTCTCTCTCTCTCTCTCGCCTTTATTTATTTATTTATTCATTCATCTATTTCTTTCTTTCTTTCTTTCTTTCTTTCTTTCTTTCTTTCTTTCTTTCTTTCTTTCTTTCTTTCTTTCTTTCTTTCTTTCTCTCTCTCTCTCTCTCTCTCTCTCTCTCTTTCTTTCTTTCTTTCTTTCTTTCTTTCTTTCTTTCTTTCTTTCTTTCTTTCTTTCTTTCTTTCTTTCTTTCTTTCTTTCTTTCTTTCTTTCTTTCTTTCTTTCTTTCTTTCTTTCTTTCTTTCTTTCTTTCTTTCTTTCTTTCTTTCTTTCTTTCTTTCTTGTTTTCTATCCAGAGTTTGGAATTGCCTTGGATCATTAAACCATTGAGAAGAACTAAGTTATTTGCAGTTGAACATCCCATATTCTTGCTGTTGTCATGTACAATGTATTTGTGGTTCTGTTTGTTTTGCTCAGCATCAGTTTGTATAAATCTTTCCAGGCCTTCTCAATTGGTGGTGGAAGGAATCTTTCTTTTTGTTCATCATTTAAAAAAAAAAAACTATAATATTCCATTACTTCCATATACCACAATATATTGAGCCATTCCTCAATTGATGGGTATCTACTCATTTTTCAATTCTTTGCTACCACAAAAAGCTGCACAAACATTTTTGCACATGTGGGTCCTTTTCTCTCCTTTAAGATTTCCTTGGGAGACAGACCCAATAATGGTGCTGTTAGGTCAAAGGGTATGCATAGTTTTATAGCTATTTGGATGTAGTTCCAAATTGGCCTCCAGAATGGTAGGTCATTTCATAACTCCATCAACAATGCATTAGTATCCTAGTTTTTCACACATTCTCTCTAATATTTATCATTATCTTATCCTATCATTTTAGTCAATGAGAGGTGTGAAGTGAGTTGTTTTAATTTTCATTTCTCTAATCAATAGTTATTTAGAACATTTTTTTAATATACTATAGATTGCTTTAATTTTGTCCTCTGAAAATTATCTATTCATATCTTTTGATCATTTATCATTTGGTAATGATTGGTATCCTAATAAATTTGACAGTTCTTTATATATTAGAAATGAGATTTTATCAGGAACATAGTGTAAAATCTTTTCCCAGCTTTGAACTTCTTTTAATCTTATTTCTGTTGGTTTGATTTGCACAAAACCTTTTTAATTTAATGTAATTAAAAGTTGTCCATTTTGCATTTCATAATGTTCTTTAGGTCTTCTTTGGATATAAATTCCTCCTTTTTCTAAAGATCTGATCTTGCTCTCCTAATTTGCTTATGTATCATCTTTTATGCCCAAATCATGATACTCATTTTTGACCTTATTTTGATATGTGATGTGAGAGATGGATTTTTGCCAAGTTTTTGACATATCATTTTCCAGTTTTCCCAGCATTTTTGTGAAATAGTGATTTCTTATCCAGCAGCTGGAATTTGGGGGTTTTCAAATATTAGTTACTATATGCATTGGTTGCTGTGGCATGTATATCTAATGTATTCCACTTATCCACCACTCTATTTCTTAGCCAATACCAAATGGTTTTGATGACTGCTGCTTTATAATGTAGTTTTAGGTCAGGTACTGCTAAGCAACCTTGCTTTGTATTTTTTTTCACTAATTCTCTTGATATTCTTGACAGTTTGACCTTCCACATAAAATTTTTTAACTCTATAAAGTATTTTTTGGCAGTTTGATTGGTATGGCACTGAATAAGTAGACCAATTTAGGCAGAATTGTCATTTTATGATATTATCTTTCCTCCCCATGAGTAATTGATATTTTTTCAGTTGTTTAGATCTGACTTTATTTGTGTGAGAAGTGTTTTGTAATTGTGTTCATATAATTCCTAGATTTGTCTTGGCAGGTAAACCTCCCAAATATTTTATTTTGTCTACAGTTATTTTAAATGGAATTTCTTTTTCTATCTCTTACTGCTGGGCTTTGTAAGTAATATATAGAAATGTTGATGATTTGTGTGGGTTTATTTTGTTTCCTACAACTTTGTTAAACCTGTTAATTGTTTCTGGTAGATTTTTGGATGATTTTCTAGGATTCTCTACCTATATCATCATATTATCTGCAAAAAGTGATAGATAGTTTTTATCCCCTTCATTGTCTTTCTAATTTCTTTATTTTTCTTTTCTTATTGCTAAAACCAACATTTCTTGTACAATATTGAATAATAGTGATGCTAACGAGCATCCTTTTTTCACCCCTGATCTTATTGGGGATGCAGCCAGCTTCTCTCCATCACAAATAATGCTTGCTATTGGATTCAGATAGATGCTGCTTATTATTTTAAGGAAAGCTTCATTTATCCCTGTGCTCTCTACTGTTTTTAATAGGAATGGATGCTGTATTTTGTCAAAAGCTTTTTCTGCATCTATTGAGATTATCATATGATTTCTGTTGTTTTTTCTCATTGATATGTCGATTATAGCAATAATTTTCTAATTGAACTAGCTCTGCATTCCTAGTATAAATCCCACTTGATCACAGTGTATCTGTCATTCTGCTCATAATTTGCTATAACCTCTTTGTTAGCATTTCATTTAAAAATTTTGCATCAATATTCATTAGGGAGAGTGTCTATAATTTTCTTTCTCTGTTTTGGCTCTTCCTGCTTTAGGTATCAGTATCATATTTGCATCATAAGAGGAATTCATCAGGACTCCTTCTTTATTTTTCCAAATAATTTACATAGTGTTGGAATTAATTGTTCTTTAAATGTTTGGTAGAATTCACTTTGTAAATCTATCTGGCCTGGAGACTTTTTCTTAGGGAGTCCATTGATGGCTTCAATCTCTTTTTATAAAATGGGAGTCTCAATTTTTCTTCTACCTCTCTTATTTGCCTTTTAGAGTCTTTTATAAACACTTTCAAGAAACCTCTTTGGGCTCCAGACCGATTCATATCATTCTTTGAAATTTCCTCTGCTTTAATCTTCTCTGTCGCCATAGTAGCTTTCCTTTTTTTTGTGGTAAGTTTATTTATTTTAGTACACATTGCTTTATGAATCATGTTGGGAGAGAAAAATCAGAACAAAAAGGACAAACCCTAGGGGAGATTAAAAAAATGGAAAAAAGAAGAGAACATAGCATTAACTTACAGTTAGTCTCCTTAGTTCTTTTTCTGGAGGCATTTTCTGTCCAAAGTCTATTGGGATTGCTTTGGATCATTGAAAAGAACCAGTTCTTTCATATTTGATCATCACACAATGTTGCTGTTACTGTGTACAATATATTCCTGGTTCTGCTAGTTTCACTCAGCATCAATTCATGTCAATCTTTCCAGGCCTTTCTATAATCAGTCTGTTCCTCATTTTTCAAAGAACAACAACGTTACCATCATGTACCAGAACTTGTTCACATTTATTCATCATTTAAAGGTCTTTAAGTGCTTGCCCCCCTCAAATAATTATTTGAAGTCAATAGGGCATTATTATAATCCTCATTTAAGAGACAGTGAGATGGAGGCTCAGCAAGATTAAGTGGTCACACATCAGAGCCAGGACTCAAATCCAGGATTCTCTCTCTCTCTCTCTCTCTCTCTCTCTCTCTCTCTCTCTCTCTCTCTCTCTCTCTCTTCCTTTCTTTCCCTTTCTCTCTGCAATTGGGATGTGACTTGCCCAGGGTCACACAGTTAGGAAGTCATAAGTATCTAAGGCTGGATTTGAACTCAGGTCCTTCTGTCTTCAGGACCAGTGCTCTATCCACTGTGTCATCTAGGTACTTCACACTACCTCTTTTAAAAGCAGATATTTTTCTGTAATTAGAATTAACAAAATTATTTTCATTAATTGATAAAATTAGTTAAGTACTAACCTTACTGCTTCCAATATACTTCATCTCATTTGATGTGATTTGGAAAGAACACTGGATTCAAGAGAGAGATGAGTTCTAATCCTAGATGTACTGCAAAGTAAGTAAAATCTCACTCATTGTCTGAGCAAATGTCTTACCCTCTTTAGGTCTCAGTTTCTTTCTCTTCAAAAGAGTTATATTTAATGTCTTTTCCAACTCTCCAATTTTATATCCACAATTTTCAAATCACTCAATGGAAATTATCTCCATTTTATAAGTAGAGAAACTGAGGCTTAGGAAACCAAGCAATTTGCTCAAGCTAGTAATAGAATCAATTATTTGAACCAACATTTTCTGACTTTAAGCCAATACTCTGTTCATTAAGACATGTTGAGGATTATAGAAGAGTCAAAGCAGTCATTGAATCATGTTGTCATTCATATGTCACACATGCCCTTTATAATTCCTGAACAATTTCTTCCTAAGAAGAATTAGGAGGAATCTGGAAATCCAAACAATATTTGATCTTAGTTTTTAGTTTTACTTTCTTGATTGACCACTCTTTGCATGAGTGACACGCAGACATTAGCTATACCTGCCATCTCTTTGACATATCTTTACTGTCCAGCTGGAGTGCATACACCATTGAACAGCTAGTGAGTTCCAGTTTTGCGCTCAACCTAGAATTTTCAGTCTCTCTCTTTCATCCCAGGAGAACGTTTTACTTGTTCTTAACACAGATTTCTTTACTTTAACATAAATTCACTTTTTGTATCCTCTTTCAATTCTCCTTCCTATGCTGTACTCTCCAAGAACTTTTCCCACAAACACTAACCCTAGTACTAAACTTGCTTGATCATTATCTGTAGGATAGTCTCTAAATACTCACTAGCCCAACACCAAACAGGAGGCTAAATGGTGCCCTTAAATATACTTCTTTTTCCTCCCCAGTCTCAGGTGAAGAGTTCCTTCTTTCCTGTTTGGCTTCACAGTATCTCAGCTCCCTGCAAATACAGACTCCTAGCAAAAACTCCATGATTCCAGGTTTTCAACAGTAAGCTAGCCCCAAGACATTCTGATTCACTAGGCTACTCTTTAATTGTAGCTCCTAAAAAGGAAGGACTTGGGTACATCAGAAAAAGAAAGAAGGAAAGAAGGAAGGAAGGAAGGAAGGAAGGAAGGAAGGAAGGAAGGAAGGAAGGAAGGAAAGAAAGAAATCAGTATGAAGGAATAGAGATAGAAAGGAAGGAAAGAAGGAAAAAGAAATTAGAAAAATTAAAAAAAACAAATCACATGTATGCTGATAAATGTTTAACAAGTGACTCTGTGTGAGTGTATGTGTATATATGTGTGAGTACCTGTGTTATACTTTTATATTTAATTTACATCATTAACATTTTCTCCTTCATTTTTTAGAGTCTAGACAACAGGACAATAAATAAAGAACTGAATTGTAGTATTTACAGATTTCTGAGGTATCAATGATTACACCAATTTTTTGCTCACACCCAAATTTTACAATTGGATTTTAGGAGTCAGTTTAAACTGGCTAGAGCATACCTCTGCAATGATTCCCCGAATGGTACATCTATGTTAAAGTAAACACATACTTATTAAATGAAAGATACTGATCTAGATTTGAAAATGAAAAAAAAAAATCTACTCAATCCCTAACCCTCAAGGAGCTTACTCTCTAATAACAAATAGTAAAAAGAATGTTGGATTTGGAACCTGAGTTCAAATCCCAACCCAATTACTACCCACATGGTATCAAGCAACTCTATTCACATTTTTGGTCCTGTTTTCTCTTTTGTCAAAGAGCTTGGACTAGATAACCTATCAAGTTCCTTCTAAATCTAAATCTATGTCCCTATAGGATTCTGTATAGCAGTAAAGCAATCATCCCATCCTGGCCACTTCTAAGAAGCTCTAATGGTACGGAATTGATGTGAATTCCTGAATGGGGAATCAAAGGTCTCCTTCTGCTCAATCAGCTTGCTTACTTACAACTGTTGCACAGAGTTGTGATGAGATGGCTTTTCTCCTCTCCCTGGAAAGTAGATGAAAATTAATACTGATTCTACCCCACTGTAAACTCCTCTCCCAGTGTTAGCCTTGTAATTATTTGGGAAGTTTGTTCTTAAGATACCAAGGTTCTCTTTGTTTTTAAAATGACAGCAGAAGATACAAAGAAAATCTACAGAATGACCACTTCCGTTTGTCACTGCGCTTAACGCCGCTGAGGAGGATCATGAAATAGCCACAGGAGATGACTAATAGTGGCTTAGAAAATTCCTTGTTGAAATGTTGATGGCTATGCCCTATTCTCATTTTGTAATATTACTTCATTCAGCAAGGTATTGATGTGGGACATGCTGGGTTTTGTCCCAGTATATCTATAAATTCCCTTTAGCCTTCAATCCTGATTTTACCTGCCTTAGTTAGCATTCAGTCCTGTTAGCATCATTTGGCATGGTTACTTTTACTGAAAGGTACTTCTTAGGCACAGATGAACTCTTAGATTGTGCCATTTCATCACACTGCAATAGCCTTCCTGACCTTTTAGTCCTTCTCTTTCCTCCAGGGATCTGCAGACCTTTTAGATTTTGGTAAGGTCTCCTTAATCAGCTTCTATACTGTGTTCAGGGATTCTAATTCTTCACATTTTTTGTTAATGTTTTATATTGTTACAGGTCGAAAAACACCAGATTATTTACTAGAGACTAAGTAATATCATTAACTATAGCACATCAGTCATCTTTCTCTGGAACCACATGGCAGGAACACATTATCTCTGCATGCTTTGCAGGCTTAAAGGAACTAATTATAACAATAATGGATACTGTGTATATTTTGCTTTAAATTTTTCAAAGCACTTTACATGTTTTTTTCACTTTTTCTTTGCAATAACCCAATGAGGGAAGTGCTATCACCATAATTTTAGAGATGGAGAACTGAGGCTATGAAAGGTACAGTGGCTTGCCCAGGGTCACAATACTAAGTTTTTGAGGCAGAATTTGAACTCTTAGCTCCAAGCCCAATACTATATGTCTGATCCTAGTTTACAATGGTAAAGGACAGCTCAATGACAATTCTCTTAGGGAAAAATGTTATGGACAGGTTTTATATTTCTTAGTGGATAAATGTGTAACTAGGAATTTTTGTGCCCAGAGCAAGAATAAAAAATTAGGTCTCAGTATGCCAATATAATGTTTGTCTTTAGTTGGCAAGAAGCAGAATATCATCTGATAAGGGACACGGGATATAGTCAATGGAGTATCACTCTTTTCACAAAACTCCAATATTTTCCTTTTGTAATTTGTTGTTCAGTCATGTCTTCTCTTTGTAATCCCCATTGGGATTTGGTAAAAGATACTAGAGTGGTTTTCCATTTCCTTCTCCAGCTCATTTTACAGATGAGGAAACTGAGGCAACGGGGATAAATGGCTTGTCCAGCTAATAAGTGTCTGAGGTCAGATTTAAATTCTGGAATTCATGACTTCATCTATACAAGGGGAATCTCTTGAAATGGAAACTTCTTCCATTAATACAGATTTAATAATATAGAATTCATCTCTAACTCTGAGAGCTTCTTAGCACACTGAGAGATTATATGATTTGCTCATCGTGGTTGCACAAATTTATATGTTTCTGAGACAGTTTTTAATCCCAGATCCTCGACCTCAAGTTTGGCCTTCCATCCACTACACCATCCTGCTTTTCGTGATGCTGCTGAATGAAAGGTACAGAGCTGGATTTGAAAATGAATATACTGAGGGCTAAGGGTAAAGATACAATAAATTCTTTATAATCCAGCATTCTGTCAACCCAAACTCTCAATGAACCAGCTTTTCTGTGCTTCACTAGTTTAATAGCAACTTAGGTTCACAATGATGACCCTGAGTGCTGCAAGAATCAGATGAGATTTATGAGCAATTGGATATTGTCACATCATACTCAGTATATTTCTAGAAATATTTTTGGTCTAGATCTATTATTTTTACTACCATAGGGGAGAAATTCTCTCTAGTAAGCAAGAGAAGCAACTAGATTACAATTTTTAGTCTTTGCAAGTTGCCTGGTTTACTAACAGTATTAAGTATATTTTATTATGTCAGCATATTCAGTTTTATGTCAGTAATTGATTCTATGAAACCATGTTGGTCATTCCAAGCCCCAAACCAAGAGAGACTTTCTATTCAACTTGTCTTTGTGATGTTTTATTTTGTTGTTGTTGAGTCATTTTAGTCTGTCTGACTCTCCAGGACTCCATTTGGGGTTTTCTTGGCAAAAATACATTTCCTTTTCCAACCCATTTTACATATGAGGAAACTGAGGCAAACAGGGTTAAATAACTTGGCCAAGTTCAAACAGTTAGTGAGTGTCTAATGTCGGATTTGAACTCAAGCCTTCCTTACTGCAGGGCTGGTGCTGTATTTGCTGTGGCACCTAACCAACCCCATGTATTTTCATAGATAAATTTTTAAATAGAAATCCTGTCTGCTATATGGCTAGTATGTAAGTGAATTCACCAGGGATTTGAGTTGAGTTACATAAAGAGATAGATGGCATGCTCATCAAATTGACAGATGGCACAAAGTTATGGAAGATAGCTAGCATAACCATTGAACTGAATTTAATAAGATGAAACCCTTTAGAGGCAAATATAAGGATTTATACTAAGATCAATTTTAGAAAAATAAAATGAGATCATAATTAGATTGGGAAAAAATCTGGAAGTTTTTGCAGATTATAAGCTCAATATATCCATATAAGTAAGATGCAAGCACCTTTATATAGTAGTCAAGATTCTCCATAATCTGAAACTACCTTGCCATTCTCATACTCTTATGGGCCAGAACTCTGAACTTGAAACAAAGTCTTACAAGGTATACTAAGTCAGTGGAATTGATAAAGACAATAGTTATCTATTGGTTCAGTATGATTGATTTAATCCTACAAGGAGATGTTATGGGCCAGAACTTGAAACAAGGTACTAAGTGGAATTGAGGAGAAAGTGGTTAAATCTAGTTTAGCATTGATTTACTCCTACAACAAATAATGGTTTCCTAGTGATGTAATGATTGATTTGTACTCAGGGTGGAGGATATAAGCTAGAAGCCTCAGCCAGGGAAATTGAGAGACATTCAGAAAGATTCAGAGAGCAAAGAAGGAGGCAGGAGCTCAAGCCCACAGAACCAAGGAGAGAGACAGGCCTCTAAGAAAGCTAACTGGGCCCCAGAAAAGGAGACACGACTTTGAAAGAGATAATAAAGGATCTGGACTTTAATGCCTGGCTGCACTTGCAGTGATTACTGAACTGAAACAAAGGCTGCCTCCAGAGACCCCAAGAAAACTTCAACAGAGAACTTTACATTTTAGAACACTACATCATACACTTTCCTATATGGGGCTATTTCCAGTAATCTTGACCTTTGTTTTGCCACTGGGCTCAGATGATTTTGAAGAAGAGAGAGAGGCTGACTACTTTGTAGTTCCACTTCACACACAAATTCAACTCATAGGCAAGTCTATACATTATGCTTAAGATGATGCTCTGGTCCTCTTCAAGAAAAAAAGAATGAAGAACAACTCTCCTCTCTCCATGATATGTTCTGAACAAACCGAAGTACCTTTTTCTAGCTTCTAGAGAAGCTGGGTGCTTTATGCACACTGATTTCAAGCCATCTCACCTCTTTACTTGTCAAATTTCTACTCATCCTTTAAATCTCATCCTTTAAATGTCATCTCTTCCATGAAAACCTCCTTGCTGACCCTTTGAATTTACAAACTCCTTTCACATTTTAGTTATTTTTCCTGTTTATCTCTTTAATAATAATCTTTAATTCATGAAGACAGACACTATGCCTTGAATAAACTTTGCATCTTTCCTAGTGCCTAATACCATGTTCTTCACATAGTTCACCCTTAAGAAATATATGTTATATGATGACTTTAATACCACAAGTACCATTCTTTGAATGTGGCAATAGTTAATGTGCAGGGGATTAAATCCCAATCTTTAGGGCTGAAGAATTGACTTCCATAGGGGGCTAACTATCTGCTTTGGATTCTATCACTTTATAGTGTGGTTTTAATAATAGTAATTGCAATTTTTAACCTTTTTTGGCAAAGCAATGGGGGCCACACAGCTAGTAAGTGTTAACGTCTGAGGCTGGATTTGAACTCCTGATTTGAGGGACAGTGCTCTATCCTTCTGAGCTACCTCAGAAATGGCCCATTAAAGTTTGCAAATCACTTTACTTGTTGTTTATCTAAATTATCTCGTTTGAGTTAAGGAACATCAAATAAATCTTTATTAAATACTGAAAATGTGCCTGGCATTGTGCTCAGTGCTAAGGATACAAAAAAGCAAAAAAAAAAGTATTCTGTTCTCAAGTAGATCATAATCTAATGGGGGAATCAGCATAAAAACAACTATGTAAAATATGAAATATATAAGATAAATGGAGAGAATCAATAGAGAGAAAGTAGTAATAGTAAGAGGAATCAGGAAAGAGTTCTTGTAGAAGGGATTTGAGCTGGGACTAAAAATTAGGGAAGATAGGAAGTGGGGATGAAGAGGGAGAGAATTCTAAGCATGGAGGATAATCAATGAAAACTCAGAATTTTAGTGTCTTATTTTAGGAACAGCAAGAAGTTCATTGTTACTATATGGAAGGTATATGAATGGGAAGAAAGGTATAAGAAAAATAGAAAGGTAGAAGGTCAGGTTATGAAAGGCTTCTTGAGAACATAGTATTGAAGGATTTTTTAAAAAATTTCATTCAAATGTATAATTATTATCTTCAGAGAACCTTATATATGGATTTTGTTTTTATTTTTGTTCCATCATTTTAGATGACCAACCATTTTTGACACCATATAGAGTTGTCTTGGTGAAAATATTGGAGTGGTTTGCCATTTCCTTCTCCAGCTCATTTTACAGATGGGGAAACTGAGGCAAACAGAATTAAGTGATTTGCCCAGGATCACACAGCTAGTAAGTGTCTGAAGCTGGATTGAACTCACAGTCTTCCTGATTCCAAGCTCAACACTTCATCCACTGCCTCATCTAACTCAAAATATGGATTTGTGGCCCCATTTATATTTTAATTCGTGCAGAGAATTGATGGTGAATAATTCCTTTTACTAAAGCAAATCAATTACTCTTTTACAACACATAGTAATAGAGAGTTTTCTGAGGCACTAAAAGATTAAAAATGAGACTTGTCCATTGCCATATACCCACTAAGTATCAGAAGTTAAGACTTAATTCTAAGTCTTCTGATTCTGAAATCAATCTTCAATTCACTATAGTATGCTGCATCTCATGCAAGTATTATTACATCTATTTTACAGATAAGGAAATAGTTTCAGTAAGGTTAAATGACTTGTCCATGTTTATACAACTAGTATGTATCAGTAAGACGGAATTTGAACCCAGAACTTCCTGATTTCAAATCTAGCATTCTCTTAATTATACCAACTTTTTCATTTTGTGATCTTAAGGTAGAGTCTAGGAGTAATGATGTCATTTCAAAGTGATGTTGCTCAGGGCAACCTGCTATTTACTATACCAATATTCTAATTTTTAGGAATTTTAATTATTAATATGTGAT
This sequence comes from Sminthopsis crassicaudata, assembly GCF_048593235.1. NCBI lineage: Eukaryota > Metazoa > Chordata > Mammalia > Dasyuromorphia > Dasyuridae > Sminthopsis > Sminthopsis crassicaudata. The sequence continues at coordinate 332,677,263 of NC_133618.1, forward strand.
CTGTAGGGGAACTCTATCAGGTTGTAGTGTATGCAATATACCATTTGCTTACCTTTCTGAATAATGGCTAACTTCTGGTATTTCTAGTGAAGAGAAATCCCACCTTCTTCCCTTTGTTTAATTTTCACAGCTCAAGGCAATTGAAGGAAGGTTGATAAAGAATTTTGCAATTTTCAAATGCAAGTTACATTCAAAGAGTTCTCATTATCTATAGTAAAGAGCATTCAGAGCCATAGCTGACCTGACAAGGCCTTCACTTCTTCAGAATCTTGGAAACAATATCTTCTGGGCCACAAATGGCAACCCCCCCCCCAAGAACTCCCCATGTTCTCTCCCTCTATACTATTCTCACCCAGCTCTGTGATGTTAATATTCACAGATCTTAATACCCAGGGAACAACCAAGGCCATTGGAGATGCTTTGAACTACTTTTAATTCCAATCTGTCAGACATTAACATCTTGTACAGAGATAACTGTGAAAACAGTTCTTCTCTAGCAACTAAGTGGTGAGCTAGGGATTTTGCAATCATTTAGGCTGATGTGCATGATTGAATTTCACCTTTTCTCCGGAAATTCAGGTAGGGAATTTGGAGAACAAGACAAAAAGCTTGATGCTGTATTTAAAATAAATTATGTATAATATATGCATATGTATATTATCCATAATAAACATACACAGGTGTATAGACATATATTTGCATACATGTAAGTTTATATGTGTGTATCTACGTATATGTATGTGTATTTAAAGCCAAGAATTTTATTAAAATAAGATCAAAATGGTTTTACACATATACATATTTATATGCTATATATATGTATATGCATATACATATTTGTGCCTAATGCTAGTCATCTCTAGGATGGAGGGAGGGGAAAAAGAGAAAGTTAAATCATAACTTTCTCAGACATTTAAGAGGAAAAACAAGTTCTGCATAATAGATTTACAGTTTCATGAGCAAAAAAAAGATTTTTGATTTATTTTTGCTTTTGATCAGGATAGTTGTATATGTTTTTAGGATATCCACAATTAATTAATTCAAAAGTATATTTATTAATTTCTTAATAATTTAAAATCATGATATATTTAAAAACCCAAAGCTGGAAGGGACCATAAGGATCAGTTAGTCCCTTCTCTATAGAGTGATAGGTTCAAACTCAGAGAAGTAAGTGATTATGCAAAGTTAATGAAAAAGGAAGAAAGGAAGGAAACAGTTATCTAGTATATGCCAGGCATTATGGTAAGAGCTTTATAAATATTATCTCATTTTATCCTCTCAATAACCCAGGGAGTTAGGTGCTATTATTATATCTACCAAACAATTGAGGAAATGGAGGCAGACAGAGGTTAATTGATTTGTCTAAGGACACATAGACAGTAAGTACCTGAGGCTACATTGGAACTCAAATCTTCCTGACTCCAGTTCTCATTTCCCATTACTCTACCATCTAGTTGCCTTTAAATCCTCATCTCTTTATTCCTTCAGTACTTTTTCCATTACACCATCTTTCTACATGATATAAGTGACCTGGAATTACTTAGGGTTTTTTATGAGCCCCTAATTTACAGAATCACAGTATCTCAGTGTTGTATGGTACCTTGATGAACCCATAGCCCGAAATATGCCTGAATAAATGCCTCTACAACATGTAGCACATGACAAATTATTATAATTTCTGCTTGAAGATCTCCAGGAGCAATGAGCCCATCACTTCTTAAGGAATCCTATTCCATTTTTGGATAGCTATAATTTTCTCCTTACATCAAGCCTTTATCTCTTAGCAACTATCACCTTTCTTCCTAATTTTCCCTTGGAGGCCAAGCAAAGTAGACTAATCCTTCTTACACAGGACATTTCTTCCGTTTTAACATTCTATCCCCAAATTTTATACTCTTTATGCACACACACACATACATACATACATATATATACATATATATATATACATATATATACACATATATATATATGAAAATATATTCCTGATAATCTAAAATGGAGACTGATGAGTCCCCCTTTGTTTAGGAGAGAAACATGCCCAAAGTTTGAGCATGAAAAAGTCTTACTTGGCTCTAGCAGAAAGGCAACTGTCTTGTACTTAATGCAGGTCACCATAAATTTTTTTTTTTGCTTTCTGAGTTTTCTAAAGGTAATAGGTTTATATCCTTGATTTTTTTTAATAAGTCTTATTGTGACATGCTCTCAAGACCCTCCACCAACTTGGTGGCTATCCCATGGATGTTCTAATTAGTGGATTTCCTCACTCTGATATATCTTCTTAACACACAGTTATATTACATTTATTCTTCTATCCTTTCACCATTCTTCTTCCTTTTGAATTCAATATATACTGCCAGATTCTATCAAATCTTAGCAATTGCTATAATGTCATATTTATCTCCTTGTACTGAGATTTCAAGTTCGTCTTGCTGTGTACTCACACTGTGGGTACTTTTGTTTAGTTAGATAAAAGCTGGATTTTATCTTTGGATCCTTTTTTGAATTTATTCTTCAGTGAATTTCTGGTCATTTCTATTGCTATTCTTCATACATGGCACTTATATGATTTCTTGCTTGGTGAATATACAATGAAGTTTTCTACTTTTCCTCGTCTTTTTTGCAAAGCTTGAAATAAAGCTATTCCTAACATATTCCATTAAACTAGGAATCTTCCATTCCTATATTTTAAGCAGTAGTCTAGAAATTCAGGCTCAATCTTCAGATATTTTAAACTTTTTTCACTTCAGCCTTTCCCTTCTGAAATTCTTGCCTTTGATCAGAAGTAGGAATAAAATCACCACTTGTATCCGCAGGATATTATCCCTTGCAATGTCTAATAAATTTCATCAGCAACATCGTTTGTGCCCATGAAAATCAACAGAATTGGGCAGTATGTCATGACTTGGATGCATGTCTTGGTAAGGTAATAAGATTGAGAAATAGTTTCCTCATCAGGATGTTAACAAAAACTAGTGTTTTTTCTTCTTTCAGGCTGAAAGTATCTTTGACACCACATTATCATTCTTTGGAGCACAAATAACTGCTTCCTTGTCTGGTGGCTTCCTCTTTGGGAAGACCTTTATATCTCTGACTTAGCTGAAAGAGTTCAATAGATTCTCCTTTTCACTTTTGATTCTATTATATTCTTTGACTTCCAACTTTCTGACATAGGTTAGGATTTCTTTATTTTTTCTATTGCCTTTATTGTTGCCCAATTCTTTTGAAAGCAATACTATATAATCTTGATAATCTAAAGTGAAGAATGGTGAGACCCTTTTTTTCTGTGTTTAGGTGGGAAACCAGTCCAACTTTGAGCATGAAAAAGTCTTGGTTCTAGCAGAAAGACAAACGTCCTAAGCTTAATGCAGGTCACTATAGAATTTTTCTTGCTTTCTGCATTTTCTAAAGGTGACAGCCTCCGTTTTTGGCATTTTTATTGTATACTTTGTGGCTAAATTCCCTGAAGAACTCTCCAGATATAGAAAATACCTATTCAACTCATGTTGAGATCATCTATTCGAACTATTTTAGTTTGAATATTTTACACACTGAGGCCCAAAGAGGTTAATCATGTAGGTGGCAAATGTCAGCTGGAAAAATTGAACCCTTTACATCAAAATCCAGTTCTCCTCAGAGTGCTCTATGTGGAATGCCATCTTCTTAGTACTTTGACAGTCACATCCAAATTTCTTTCTACTTCTTACCAGTGTATGGGTAGCCTCAAGGCTACTTAAGGATCTGGTTAGCTATATCTACCTATAAAAGACCAGGAATTTGGCTAGACTAGTCCAAGAGATAATGACTTGGTTCTCTGGCCTTAACTCTTGTCTGTCTACCTGCTACACACTCATCAATATGAGAGAACAGGAAGAACTCAGAAGTTGGGGGTCCCGGAATTTCAGTGTCTCAGCATTGTTGGATGAGTAGTTCTTATGTGGATGACAAAATAAAATCATATAAATTATATTATTAATTAAATCATATAAATTATCATATAAATATAAAATCATATGATATATGATATATCAGAATATGTGAGCAGATGCTTACCATAATTTAGAGTGAGGTTACCCTGACTGTTCTTTATGTATCCATTCTTCCCTCTGATGGTGTTTGTGAGACAGTGAACCCCAGATTTTTTTAGAGTGGGAATGTTGTATCCGTATTTTTATACGTTTTATTGCTATATAGACATTTGTCTATGTATCCCTGGTACATAGGATAGTTCCTGTAACAAAACATTTAATAAATACATATTAATGCTTGATTATATCTACTGATTCTTAAATATAATTACATTCATAGGATTTTTCTGCTATGGCTTTGAATGGATACATACCCACCTGATATTTTTGAATCTGAGGTAGCTTTCCCTATGGGACCCACCACCTCTATCTGTGACATTGCAGGGCTTTGTCCAGGTTCTCCCAACTTGTATTGTTAGCATTGCAAAGTTCCCACAGGAAAAAAATCTGTATTTTATTTTCAGTTCAGTAAGTGATTTTATAAAAGGGGTAGAACTCTGAGCTGAGTGACAAGGACTATTTAGACTTGAACTACAGCAGAGCAACCTGAAATGCTCTAAGAAAAACATTGGTGTTATTAAGAATTAAACACTCTGGCTATGTTCTGCCCATATCTGGAGATAATTTTGGAGGATCAGGATTGGTTGGAGTAAATTCTAACTATTCTAGGTACGAGCAACATACTACAAGCAACAAAGTGGGACTTAGTATGTGAATGTCTTGGCTATTCCTGCAGCCTGTGCAGTCTTATCAGAAGATTAGATCCAAGAGATAGTAGATCAAATAACAAATACTCTGCTTCTTCACCTTGAAGATGGATCCAGAGAAGTTTGACTTTAATGACTCACTAGAGCCTGCCTGACAAATGGAAGAACTATTTAAGGGAGAAACTTAGTGGGAGCACAAGTATGTTCTAATTATATGCATGGGATATGGAATATACTTGAAGAGCATCTCACAGAAGCCACCTTCCTGGACTCCCTGACCTTTTCAAAAGTAGAATCACAAAATTCCTTTATTTGTAATGAAAGATTTCAGAGATCATCAGGGAAAAAATGCTTGTCAAAAGGAACCATAGAGTCCAAGTACCTATATAGTTCATGATATTGATATAGAGGTCTGGGATGATCCAAATCTAATCTATCAGATGTAAGAAAAGAGAATTAAAGTGGACCAGTACAATATGCTAAATATTTAAGATGTCTTAGGTTGTTTGCTAAGTGTCTAAAGGCTTTCAGTATTGAATTTACAGTCTGCAACACTAGATCTTGAAGTAGAGGAAGACCAAGAGAAGATGGCTTACCTCTTCCTAATTGAGTGTTGCCAATATCCCCATAGGAATTATGAATATTGGCCATTTTTCAATAGCTTTTAAATAAGAACATCTATAATAATAATAGTAATAATAATAATAATAATAATAAACAGGTAGCATTTGTATAGTAACCTCTATGTGCCAAACATTGTGCTAAGTGCTTTGTAAATATTATCTTACTGGATCTTCATAACAATCCTGAGAGGCAAGTGGTATATTATTATCCCCCATTTTACAGTTAAGAAAATTGAGTTGAACAGAGGTTAATTAAGTGACTTGCCCAGTATGGCACAGCTAGTGTCTGAGGTGGAATTTGAACTCAGATCTTCTGTCTATCGTATCTCCTATCTGCTTATGGAAAAGGTAGTGGGATGTAAAGGGCTAGAACTGAGCAATGCACTTGGATAATGAAAAATGTGAGACTAATTGCCAATTGGAAGGTTCCCTATTAAGGTTGACCCTCCCAGCTGTTCTGTGCTGACTTGATTGGTGGGACAAAGAGGGGGAAGTGTGGGAGGAGGAGGAGGAGGAGAAACTTGGATCGAGGAACTCAAGCTCTCTCGAATTCGTGACCTGGCGTTGGAGGGTGACCTTAAAAGATCAAGAATAAAGACGTTTAGTGATCCTGACTCTGGCTGATTTCTGGGAAGATAGAGTTCCAGCATTGGGAGATATGAAATATATGGAAATATTGTTGTATGCAGATGACCTGATTATATTTAGAAATTCACTGGACTGAGGAAAGTGTTTGATCAACTAGATGAAGATGATAATTAAGATAGTAATTTGTATTTATATAATATATTATAGTTCATAAAGTATTCATTTTATCTTAACAACAATCTAGGAAGTAGGTGATATTATTATTATTATTATTATTATTATTATTATTATTACCATTTTACAGATGAGGAAACTGAGGGAAGTTAACTACATAAGTAGCTAGTGTCTGAGATCGGATTTGAACTCATGTTTTTCTGCTTCTAAATCCAGCAGTCTAAGTTGCCAGTTTGAAGCTTTCAATTGATAAGTACAAGTTTTACAGAACTTCTATCAGTATACAACTTACAAAGTATCTCAGCACAGATTGAGCATTGATTTAGAAAAGGTATAAGCACTCATCCACTGCCCAAATCCAAAGAACTTTTTAAAAATTAAGGACTTTTCTAGGATTTGATGGCTATTATAGTAAATCTGTGAAGAATTAGATTGTTATTGCTAAATGACTCAGTGATTATCTCACTCACAGATGTATGATTAGAAAGAACCAAAAGTAGGCAGACAAGAAAGGTCAGTTAGGGTTAAAACCTCTGAAGCCATCATTTGGAGGTCTTTGGAATGAAAAATGAGAATAAGCTTTTTAAGGGCTTGACTGAGCTTTTTCAAATAGGCTCCAGGGTTGATTTATGCAGACCCAAATGTATGCTTCTAGTCTAGATGTCCTGTGAGCATTCTTATACCAAAAACAGTGGCATTCACTAGATCTATTACATTTGCCAGTAAAGAAGTCAAGTCTATGAACAAATAAGAAGTGCCTTTTATGCAGAAGGCACTATGCTAAGCACAAGGGGTACAAAGAAAGGTAAAAGATAGTCCTGGCTTTTAAGAAACTCAGTGTAATGAGAGAGACAACATAGAAATAAATACTTATTCACCAATAAGATAAGTAAGGATAAATATATGGAAAAGATATATAAGAATAAAATGTAGATAATCAGTAGGAGGCAAGTACTAGTAATCCTCACAGAGGTTTGGGAAAGACAGAGAGTGGAATTTTAACTGTTCATATATACCATCCAATCAAAATCCTGGTACCGTTTGTCTTTTGTTGTTTCAGGCATTTTTTTCAGTTGTGTCCAACTCTTTGAGACCTCATTTGAGATTTTCTTGGCAAAGATACTGAAGTGGTTTGCCATTCCCTCCTCCAGCTCATTTAATAGATAAGGGAAACTGAGGCAAACAGGATCAAATGCCTTACCCAGCTTATGCAGCTAGTACATGTCTGAGGCTGGATCTGAACTCAAGAAAAATGAGACTTCCTGCTTCCAAGCCACTGCACCACTTTGCTGTCTAGCTGTTGTCTGTAGCCCCCCAGTTCATTCCCCTTTCTTTCTTAATGAGTTCCCTCAAGCAACCTACCCACTCAGTTCCTCAGAATACTCAATTCCTATAACTGCTCTAGCCTACTTCAGTCACATACAAAGATAATTTTGCCCATATTCACAAATGTCAAGCTTAAAAAGTCTATAATCTCTTTATCTGACCATAAACTATTGGCTTTTCATTTCTCCTCCTACAAAAGTCTACTTTAAGACCCCACCATGACTTCTAATCCCTGACTAGGTAGAGACTGTGAAAGCAAATTATTTAAAGAATTATTGGCTTTGGGTGAAACCAAGAAGTCTAACTCTTATCTTCAAAACTTTAGGGAAACAGATCTGCCTGAATATTGCAAATATATTTTGCTAAATATGCTAAAGATCCTGAGGCCAGAGGAAAGAAAACTCTCGTAAGAGTCAGAACATGTCATTTAGAATGAATTCATACAGTACTACTAGAAATGGGTCTACTGGCTTTGTCCTATTTTTTGAGTAAGAGCCACAGTCAAGTATTTGCCCTTGAACTTGCATCTGGAGTTTTAGAGGGTATCTCTTAGGTGAGAGATCAGCCAAAGTTGTTTACGTTTTTAGCTCAGAAAACTTATAGACACCAACAACCACATGGTGCCCAAGTTCATTGTCAAGATCTTCATGAAGGTGATAGAATTATGCTAAAAAAATTATAGGGTAGGAAATGCAAATGGAAAGTACTTTATAACAAATAGTTGGGAATCCACAATAACTTGTTAACAAAATAATAGACTATAGAATGTTCAGAGTCCTTAAGGGACAATGCATTAAACACACTTATTGCCTATTAGGCAAGTTAGATGAACTTAGAGATGAGCAGATAGAAAATGGCAATGAACAGTCATCTCAACAGACGTAGAACCAGTTGCAAGAAGTAAAAGATGCAAGAAGAAGATGATGATTCTAATGACTATTCCACCAAAGGAGACAGGAAACTCTATTAATTATATGCCAGCTTCAGAGTAAGGTCTGTTTAGACAATCCAGAAAGGTTAAACTCAGAGTCAGTTTCTTTCCAATCTATTATTTCCTTTGAGGAGGTCTCTAGTGAACAGGTATGCCTATGGGAGTTTGTGAGGGCTAGACAGAATCCTCTATAAGCCTAGAATTGGATGCTAGTCAGTGAGTCTGTGGATATTAAAATCAGCTTAATTGAGGTTCTGCTTATTCAGCCTGTGACCAAACTTAATTATGATGCATCAGGAAAAATGGAAGTAGTTATTCATCTGGCCAGAAGTTCAGTGATGGAATTTACATAATGTATGTTTGACATCTTAAAGTTTCATTATATTCTATATATAGGGCATTCCAAAAACCTTAGGCTTTTGGCTTTTGGACTGAGATTTTTTAAATACCCGGCATGACAGGCATTTTGCTATTGTAGTATATTGTGAGGACCAAATGAGATACAGTTATCCTTTCTTCATCTTGACTTTTCTCATCACAGTTTTGATGTATTGTGGGATGGCATAAGAAATTAAATGGGAATTTTGGGGGAGTTTTGCAGAAGCTGCAAATAACATGCGAAGGCCAGCAGACAACACAGAAATAGTTTAGAAACTCAGAAATGTGTAAAATTTATGTATCGTATTATATAATATCAACATATTTTATCTTTAATACATAATAATTCAGACTTCTTCCCCGATGCAAAGGGAAGTCCAAATATTTTATACAGATTTTCCAGATTGTGAAGGTGCTGTATCCCTAATTCCCAAAATGTGGAAGGCTTGATTGTAATGTGCTTTGCTAACTTTAAAGCATTACATAACTGTTAGCCTTTATCATTATTATTTCTGTTATATCGGGTCTCATTGATATGAATGCAGTATTTCTAATTATGCAGACATGCAATGTTCTGTATTTGTGCTTATTATTCATGCTTCTTTGGGTAGCTAGGTGACAAAGTAAAGAGAGTGTTGGCCCTGAAGTCAGGAGGACCTGAGTTCAAATCCAGCCTCAGATACCGGATGTGTGACCCTGGGCAAGTCATTTAACCCTGTTTGCCTCTGTTCTCCATCTGTAAAGTGATCTAGAAGAAGAAATAACGAACTACTCTAGTATCTTTGCAAGAAAACTCCATCTGAGGTCATGAAGAGTCGGGCATGATTGAAATGATTCAACAAACAATGCTTTTTTGACTAGTATTCCAATTTATAGGTTTATGTACATACAATGGCTAACAGTGCATAAAAGTACATACAGCCAATATATGGAGTTATTCAGTATAAACTTAGGAGGGCCTAAGTTTGGGGGTTGCAAAGAAAATCATAGCCATGACAATCATGATGTAATGGGGAAAAGAAATTCCCTAAGGACATAGAAAAGGTAAGAGTGAATGAGTGTGTGTGTGTGTGTGTGTGTGTACACACATTCTGTGGCAATTGGGGCTAAGTGACTTGCCCAGGGTCACACAGCCAGGAAGCATTAAGTGTCTGAGGTCAGATTTGAACTCAGGTCCTCCTGACTTCATAGCTGGCACTCTATCCACTGTGCCACCTCGCTGATCCAGAGGCTTGTATTTTTAAGGGGAGGCCTGTTGCGCAAGAGTCCTCTGTGGGGAACTCCTAGAAACACAGGTTTGATCTAGAGGAAGTCTCACTGAGCTAGGCCACAGTAATACATTTAAATGAAAGAGATCTTTGCGTAGGAACCAGTCTTGCACAACAGGTGTTGTGGCTTAGTATTTGAGTGTAAAGGCCAGTTTGAGGAAAACATCATTGCATGTTTAAAACAGAAAGGATGTTTATTCAGTGTGTTTTTGCATAAATAAACTTCTGCAGATTATTTCTGCTATACTACAGAACTCTGTTATGTCTGAGCGTATTTTGTTTTTCACTTAGACATGCATGTTGTCTCACCCATGACTGTGAGATCCTTAAGAGCAAGGACTTAGTTTTATTTTTCTTTGTATCTCCAGGCACATAATAATAGAAGTTTAATATGTCATATATATATGTAGGGTATGTCCAGGGAAGACTAGTACATCTGAGGTGAGGGCTGCCAAGCCTTGGACAGGGCTGCTGTCCACCTTTGGTGTCCACCTCCTCCACCTAACCCTCACCTGTGACTCCAAGCTGCCATACCCCAGTAAACTTTTGCAGACGGGCTTAATCAGGTTGAGGTTAATCAAGGGATCTCAGACCCTGCAGAGAGTTAGGGGGTGTCTTCCCCAGCATGTGAAGGTTTCCCTGTAGGAATGGACAGATGGGAACCATTTGTTCCAATGGCCAGGAAGCAGGTAAAGTGGTGTGAACTGCTTAGAGCTTGGTCAGACACTGAAGACACCAAGTCCTCACTACATCTCCAGTCATCACCAGTAAGCTTGTCCCTGTCCTGCCACCGGACAGGGGTGACTCTGCAAGAGAGAGTGAAGGTGATGACTTTGTGCAACTCTGCCTCACTTAAATCCAATTTAAGCAAGAATCAAAAGACAAAAGACATATATTAGAGTTGACTTGTAAATTGATAGCCAAAGTTGTCATATATGCTGTGATTATGTTCCCTAATGCATTGCATGGGTTATATGAGCTATGGTTAAGAGTAAGCGATTCTAATGGAAGATGTCATGTGTCAAGTATTTGTATGTCTTGTACTGAATTTAACTGCGTGAACTGTGTTAGCTGTATTAACTAGAACTATGTGATATGCTAATTGTGCTGCAGTATAATTCAAATCAGAGAGCTCTGCTTTACTGAGGAGAAGATGTGAGGTTTTTAAACTTTGACTGACACATGACTGCATATGAAAAATCAGGAATGTGACTGGACAGCTAGGAGAGACAATGAACTGGCCCCAGTGACTTAGCTTTGTCTCTAGGCCTTTCTTGTAGCCACTTGTATACTTGGAAAGGTAGAAGGGGTTAGAAATTGAGAAACTGGAGTACTCCCAAATTCTCTAGTGTTTTGGGTATGTAGCAAAGGAATATTCTAGCCTTTGGAGATTAAAATTGGGAGATATATAGAATAATTATCATAAGTAGAGTGGGGTTACCCACAGATTCTCAAGTCCAGAGATCAGGATGTTCAAATTCAAAAGACAAATTAAACCTGAGGGCATTAAGTAGGTTGGAGGACTCTGTTCTGTATCCTAATGAGATTAGTGCTTGGGGAAAATCAGCTGCTGGAAACTAAAAGTCTTGGGGCCAAGACTCTAGAGAGGAACAGAAAGTCCATTCCTTAAAGAAAACAAGCCAGAAAGTTTTTCTTGCTCTTTTTCTTTGGGTAGTGTGCTAGCTGGACCTGTAGCTGAGACAAGAACTTTCTCCCTTTATAACAAAGCCTCAAGGATTGTATAAAAAGATAAAAAGTATCAAAACTTAGTATTCTTATGAGAAAGATATATTAATATAACCAAAGCTTTCAGCTAAAACCAAAAGATGGAAGTGAATAATTTCATAGTCACAATCTAACATTATCAGGTGGAGACTTCATATGCAGCAGAGTACCATCCCTCCATTGTGTAGCAGGAAGTACAGATAAGCTTCCCTCCAAAACTTGTCTACAGAGACCGAAGAAATACACCAGGCTCAGTTCTGATCAGGAAATCCAATAAAAGTTATAATACATTTTTCCCCCAGTCCACAGTCACATAGGGAGATAAAGGTCTATGGACATTGCAAAGGGGAGTCTTACTTGGCTGGAATGGCCACAGTGAACATTTACTGAACAAGAAGAAACCTAGATTCACTACAGAGAGGCCTGACCCCGTACAGGATGCAGAAAGTACCAATATGAGCAGTCTATTGAGCGTAACCCAGTTCTGCCATCCCAGATGCAGGATAGACTGAGAATACTTATGCTTGAGGATGGTTTTTCAGAATGAGGAGTAGTCATGGATTCTAAGATGTATACTGACAAAACAACAAATACAGACGCAACCAGAAGCTATGTGGCTCTGATCTCAGAAGTAGAAGAGAGTCACAAGTCCACTTTTCAGCTCTGTCTGACGCCTACAGTAGAAAAACCAGGCCAGGAATTCCAGCTGACTGATAGTGGCCAAGCAGTCTACTGAAACTCCAACCAGGAGCAATCCCACAGCTATGTTTCTTGGACCCAACCCAGATTAGGAATTTGTATAACTCAGATCAGGAAGGCACTTGGGAGCACTGCAGGTCCCCAGATTACGCTGTGCTTGAGATCTGGAATATCACAACACTCAACTCCCTAAGAAAACACCAGCAGAATCCCAAAGGACACAAAATCAGCTCAAAAGTTCTCTCCAGAAATATACAGAGTCTGACCCTAAATGAAGACTGTAGTCAAGAAGCAGGCTCAAAATTGTGATTAAATTTTAACAAAAGGTAAACTGAGGCAAGATTCTACCTATTTACAAATAGGTCAATACCTTCACTTATACTAAAGATCCTGAGCAAGAGGCTAGTTCCTCTTTTATACATCTTGGGAAGCACAGAACAGTGAATGGAGCAGGGAAGAAGACATCGTTGGATTAAGGGCAATGTGATTGATTATAGAGCTGAGGCTCAGAAAACAAGATTGGTTGGAAGTTTGGTAATGGAGGCTAGAAAATACTTCCTCTCTTTCTTTTACCAGTCCAGTGTGAGATAGTGACTCTATCTTTTAAACAGCAAATCAGATATCCTTGAAGGATAGTCTGGTAGAGTAAAGACATTGGCCCAAACTGCCCTTCTGTTCCCACACATTCTTCAAAATCAGTTAAATTTCTTGAGGCAAAAAAGCTGTATTTTTAAACTTAACCTATTACTGGCCAGTTAAACTTTAAATTAAGTTAAAGGAACCATGACTTAAACAATTACAGGACAAAAATAGTTACAGAACCAAATCAGTTCAATAAAAAATGATATAGGATCAATTTTAATCTCCTAATTAACAAGAACAATTTATCCAGAAAAACCTAGTATAATCCTATGTAGGGAAAATGGATCTTTGATGGAAGAAAACTTCGAAAGCTTTCCTAATGAAAATACCTGAACTGCATAGAAATGTTGAAGTTCTACTATAATAGTGAACAGAAACATAAATGTTAAAAAAAAGTATAAACAATCACTCAACCCTGACAGTTAGTCCAAAACAGGACTTTGAAAGAAGATCTAATCTATGAAGTCTCCTTCAAGTACTGGGGCAAGCACATGGACAAAACCAATCTGATTAGAAACTTTACTGAATCAGAAAATGAATATGGAGGCTTGGGAGGGGCCAAAGGAGAAACTTATGTTAAGAACAAAGTCTGGAGATCCAATGGAGGGAAGTTATCATAAGCATCATTCTAAAAGAATTCTGACCAGTAAGAGGTGGTTCAATGGATTTTGTTGCAGTAGCTATAGAATGCAGGGGTCACACAGCTAGTAAGTATCTGAAGCTGGATTTGAATTTAGGTCTTCCTTACTTCAGGTCAAGTTTTGTCCAATGAGCCATCTTACTCAGTAACTATCTATACTGGGAAAATATACATATTTGGGAAAGTATACATAGCACATTGTGGTTCTTTGAGTAAAGTCATTTTCTCATTCTCTGTTCTTTTTTAAAGATCTATTTTTTAAAATAAAATTTTCTTTAGGCTATCTAGGTGTCAGGATGCTGGCAAGGGGGAAGGCTCATGCCAGGCTAATTAGTAAAGACATCTTTCCACATTATTCTTGACAAGTTATGAGATGACATCAGTGAGTGCCCTCTGTGCTATGGACATTTCTAATGTAAATGTAATGCTGCTATTGCCAGAAGAACAACATACAGAGGCATTGGGAAAGCTTCCTTGCTAAAAACAAAATAAAACAAAACAAAACTAAAATGAAAATAAAAACAAACCCCCAAACTATGCCCTGTAGGGTTTAGTATTCCCTAATAAATTCACACCACTCAAGTTGCATTTAATTAATTATAAGAATAGAACAGAGTACAACAATGCTTCTTATAATTCAGGAAGAGATAGTATGCCAACTAGTCAATAACATTTACCAAATATTCATAGGTTACCCATAGAATTTATAGAACTCCACTGGGTACCCTTTTCATGCAAAACAATGTTACCTTTTTGGTGGGAATTCAGAGGAATATATGGAAGTTGCCATCTCTTTCTCTTTGCCTTCTGGTGATGCAAGGAGAAGTCTCCTTGAAGGTAGAGGACAAGCTCTGCTTGAAAGGTCCTATCAAGCCAGAAAGTCTTCAGATAAAGAACCTGTAATGGACATTATCTGAGGGATGACTGAGCTAAAATTCAGGTAATGATTAAAAAACCTACAACCCCCAAAATGAATGAGATGTGGATCATCAGCGCAAAAGGGAATGACTATGTTTATAAAATCATTTAGCTTTCAAAGTCTAAAAGAGACTCAAAACCCTACAAGAATGTTTGGAGTTGTGTATTCATGAACAAATCACTTAATTTATTTCTGTGGTCCTCAGTATTCTCCACTATAGAATAGAGAAAATAATACTGGTAAGACCTATTGCACAGGAATACTATGATAATTAAATAAAATAATGTATTTAATACACTTTGTAAACCTTAAAGCATCATATAACTATTTATGATGCAATATAGCATAGTGGATAGAAAGCTAGCCTCAAAGTAAGAAAGCATCCTATAGTCTTGTATGGTCTTCTCTAAGTCACATCACCATTTAGTGCTTTGGTAAATTTATGAGGGGATAATTTGTAGGGAAAGTGGTGAACTTCATTGGTAGAGGAAATTTTCTTGTCTGAAAGTTCCCAATACCCTCTAAAGATCATTTATTAATATTATCATCATTGGGATCATGGGTAGATTGGGGCATTCTGGATAATTACTGTAGAATACCATAGCCATCTATTAAGAGGATATTTAGCCCCTGATTTGACTTTTTTAGTTCCCACTAATTGTTAGAATTCCTTTCTTCCTTTGGGTCAGGATGCTGGGATGTTAAATTTGTTATTAGGCTATTCAGGAAAAGCATCTTCCTATATGCCATACATGGAAGATTTCACATTTTAAATATATCTGGCTCCAATGTGATCCCATTAATTTTATTTCAGTCACATTTCCAACCTCCTCATGTATTTATAGAAGTTTTATCCATATATCCAGGAACATTTTCTTCTTCCAGGCTCTTGGCAACACTAGTTATTATCTTTCTTTTCTGTTTCTTTTCTTAAACTTCTTTTCCTTTTATTATTGTCCATTTCTCCATTAAGTGCCCCATTTTCCTATTAGAACATTACCTATGATTTTCAGGGATAGACTTTAAAAGGCAAATAAGAGAGTTAAAAGAAAAGTGAGAAAAGAAGTGAAGTTATGCAAGAGAGTGTCAACAGCTTGGAAAAGAAAGAAAAAAAATGATTGAAGAAAACAACTTCTTAAAAAATACAATTGGCCAAATGCAAAAAAAAAAATTCCACTGAAGAAAACAACACCTTCAAAAGTAGAATTAAATTAACAGAAAAAGAGATATAAAAACTACCTGAAGAAAATCACACATTAAAAACTAGAACAGGACAAATGGAAGATAATGACTCTATGACAAAGCAAGAATCAGTCAAACAAGCTAAAAAAAAAAAAAGAAAGAAAAAAGAAAAAATAGAAGAAAACGTGAAATACTTCATTGGAAAAACAACTGACCTGGAAAAAAAAAAAAGAACCTGGATAGTATTCTTCAAAAGATTATTAAGGAAAACTGCCACAATCTTCTTTTTTGGGGGGGGGTTCTTTTTTCTTTTTTTTTTCTAGTTTATTACAGATTTTTATTTTTAAAACATACCATAGACAGTTTTCAACATTCACCCTTGCAAAACCTTGTGGTCCACATTTATTTTCTTCCTTCTTTTCCCCACCCCTTCTCCTAAATGGAAAGTAATCCAGTATATGCTAATCATGTGTAATTCCTCTATACATATTTCCACAATTATTATGCTGCACGATAAAAATCAGATCAAAAAGGGAAAAAATGAGAAAGAAAACAAAATGCAAACAAATGAAAAGCAAAAAATGTGAAAATACTATGTTGCTGATCTAGATATAAACAATGATATTATAAACAAGTTAAAAGAACATAGGATAGTTCACCTCTCAGATCTGTGGAGGAGGAAGGAATTTGTGACCAAAGAAAAATTAGAGATCATTCGTGATTGCAAAAAAGATAATTTTAATTATATTAAGTTAAAAAGTTTTTGTACAAACAAAATTAATGCAGACAAGATTAGAAGGGAAGCAATAATTTGGGAAAACATTTTTACATCCAAAGGTTCTGATAAAAGCCTCATTTCTAAAATATATAGAGAACTGACTAAAATTTATAATAATTCAAGCCATTCTCTAATTGATAAATAGTCAAAGAATATGAACAGATAATTTTCAGATGAAGAAATTGAAACAATTTGTAGTAACATGAAAAGATGCTCCAAATCATTATTGATCAGAGAAATGCAACTCAAGACAACTCTGAGATACCACTCAAGTGGTATGCCTATCAAGTTGGCTAAGATGAAAAGAAATGATAATGACCAATGTTGGAGATGTGGGAAAACTGGGACACTGATACATTATTGGTGGAACTGTGAACAGATCCAACCATTCTGGAGAGCAATTTGGAATTATGCTCAAAAAGTTATCAAACTGTGCATACCCTTTGATCCAGCAGTGTTACTACTGGGCTTACAACCCAAAGAAATACTAAAGAAGGAAAGGGACCTGTGCAAGAATGTTTGTGGCAGCCCTCTTTGTAGTGGCCAGAAACTGGAAACTAAGTGGATGCCCATCAATTGGAGAATGGCTGAATAAACTGTTGTATATGAATATTATGGAATATTATTGTTTTGTAAGAAATGACCAACAGGATGATTTCAGAAAGGCTTGGAGAGACATGAACTGATGCTGAGTGAAATGAGCAGGACTAAGAGATCATTATATACTTCAACAACAATACTATATGAAGATCAATTCTGATGGACGTGGCCATCTTCAACAATGAGATGAACCAAACCAGTTCCAATAGAGCAGTAATGAACTGAACCAGCTACACCCAGAGAAAGAACTCTGGGAGATGACTATGAACCGATACATAGAGTTCTCAATCCCTCTATTTTTGTCTACCTACATTTTTTATTTCCGTCACAGGCTAATTGTACACTATCTCAAAGTTCTATTCTTTTTGTACAGCAAAACAACTGTTCGGACAAGTATACATATTATGTACTTAAATTTATACTTTAACATATTTAACATGTATTGGTCAACCTGCCATCTGGGAGGCGGGAAGGAGAAGAACAATTGGATCAAAAGGTTTGGCAATTGTCAGTGCTGTAAAATTACCCATGCATATATCTGGTAAATAAAAACTATAATTGAATTAAAAAGAAAAGAAAGGAAAAAATAGGTAAAGAAGCAGTCCTATCAGTTCCTTTTATGATACAAATATGGTGCTGATACCTAAACCAGGAATAGCCAAAACAAAGAAAATTACAGATTAATCTTCCTAATGAATATTAATGCAAATTTTAAAATAAAATATTAGTAAATATATTATAACAGATTAGTCCTCAGGATAATAGAATATGACCCAGTGGGATTTATTCCAGAAATATTGGGCTGGTTCAATATCAGGAAAACTATTATCATTATCAATCATTTCAATAACAAAACCAACAGACATCATGGGTTAATCTCAATAGATGCAAAAAAAAGCTTTTGACAAAATACAGCACCCATTCATATTAAAAATACTAGAAAGCACAGGAATAAAAGGAGCTTTCCTTAAAATAATAAGCAGTATCCCTCTAAGACTAACAACATGTAGTATTTGTAATAGAGAGAAGCTGGCTGCATTCCCAATAAGATCAGGGGGTGAAACAAGGATATCCATTTCACCACTATTATTCAACATTGTACTAGAAACATTTTAGCAATAAAAAAGAATAAAGGAATGAAAGGAATTAGAGTAAGCAATGAGAAAACAAAACTATCATTCTTTGCAGATGATATAATTATATACTTAGAGAATCCTAGAAAATCATCCAAAAATCTATCAAAAACAATTCACAGATTCATCAAAGTTGCAGGATAAAATAAACCCACATGAATCATCAATATTTCTATGTATATGACAAAGCCCATCATCAGCAAGAGATAGAGAAATTCCATTTAAAATAATTATAGACAAAATAAAATATTTGAAGGTTTATTTGTCTAGACAAACCCAAGAACTATATGAATATAATTATAAAACATTTCTCACACAAATAAAATCAGATTAAATAATTGAAAAAATACCAATTGTTCATGGGTAAGCTGAACATATAATGTGTATAATATATTATAATAAAATAATAAAAATGACAATTCTGCCTAAATTGATCTACTTTTCCAGTGCCATACCAATCAAACTGCCAAAAATATTTTATAGAACTAGAAAAAATAATAACAAAATGAATCTGGAAGAACAAAAAAGTCAAAAACATCAAGGGAATTAATGGAAAAAACACAAAGGATAATGGCTTAACAGTAGCAAACCTAAAACTATATTATAAAGCACTAGTCATCAAAACCATTTAGTACTGGCTCTAATTTTTCTCTCCCAAAGTGATTCATAAAGTATTATGTATTAAAATAAATATTTTTAAAGAAAATTATCTGCACTCTCTTACTGCCTTAGTTATCACCACTTTTTAAACTACCCAATGCTTTATTGTTACCAAAGACCATTCCCCTCCTTTTCAATTGTTAATGTGCTCCAAAATTAAGGCAAATCTGTCAAAATAACTGACATCTATATTTGGAAGAGCGAAAGTATATTTCAAAGCCCACTTTTTTGTTACTTGGGGTATTGAGAAGATACGTAAGAGAGGGAAGGTTTATCATGAATGAGTAAAGGATCAGGTCTCATACTGATAGAACCTCTGTTTCTACAAAAAAGCCATTAGGCTCCTTGAAAAAATGCAGATTGCCGCAACTGAAATAGACCATGGTATATGTAAACAATTGTTGATGAAGGCTTGATGGAGGTTGATCATGGCACATTAAAAATAATTGCTGAATCTGAAATCAGAGAATATGGATTTGGATCTAAATGTATTTACTTGTTACCTATATAGGCAATCTACCTAGCTACTGTGGTGCTCAGTTTCTTCTTCTATAAATGAAGCAGTTGAATGTCTAAGATTCTCCTCTAACTCTAAAATGATATAATCCTAAAATGCTCAAGATGAAGTTTATATGACTCATAAAGCAGCTATCTTCATTTGATGACTAAACACATTAAACAGTCCTGGTCATATCTATTTAAATCTTGTTATTAGAGGAATACTTTTCCAAATAACTGTCCTGAATACAAATTGGCAAAGAATTCTAACACCTCTTGCCTCAAATGTCTGGGTATACATAAAAATCTCCACCATGGATTGTTCAATGAGTTTAATCTTCCCTTATTTCAGTTTTACCTTCAAGAAAATGGAGAATTCTTCCCCTTTATGTACCCGATATAAATAAAAATAAAAATAAATAGTACCATTGATAGAGAGCTTAATTGGATATCATAGAACCTGACTTTGAATCCCAGCTGTTATTTTTAAAAATCAATTTTAGTGATATTTTCTATTTCTTATACAATAGTGTCTCCTATATTCTTTCCCCTTCTTTTTTCTGAGACCCATCCCATATGACTTATTTTTTAGAAAAGGAAAAAAAAAGTTAATACAATTAATCAATAACATTAAAAAAGTTCAAAACTATGTATAATATGCAACATGCATGGACCTCCTACCTCCACAAAAAGATGCAGGTTGAGGCTACCTTCTCATATTTCTTTATTCAGCCCCATTTGATCTTATAATTTTATGAATATTATGGAATATTATTGTTTTGTAAGAAATGACCAACAGGATGATTTCAGAAAGGCCTGGAGAGACATGAACTGATGCTGAGTTTTTCTTTTGGTGTGTAACAATGGTTCTTTCCATTTGAATTGTTGTAGTTATTGTGCATATTGTTTTCTTGGTTCTCCTTATTTCAGTCTATGGGATCATAGAGATCTTTCCATGTTTTCCTAAATTCATTACATATATAATGTCTTATGGATTGTAGGGTTTTATTTTCTCATCCAATGTCACTTTTTTTTTCATTTTATTGGGTTATTCAATCCATTTACATTAAGAGTTATACGATTTAGATATATATTTTTCCCATCTCTAAAATATATTTTTAAAAAGTTTTGACATTCCACCTTCTGCTTTATAAAAAAAACCTTATGTTCCTTTAATTATCTGATCTTTTAAAAAGGTTCCTACTGACTCTCTTTCTCATCCCAATTTCCTCTTTTCATTTGTTAATCCTTCCTTTTAGAGTTTTATTTATTTTCCTCTCTCCTGCTTTTACCTGGTTATATTGTTTTTTTCCTACCTTTTTTTCCTCCTCTCAGTTAACAATGTAGCTTCTCCTTTCCTCTTCTTCCTTTTAACAAATCTTATTAATTTTTAAACTTCATTTTTGGTGCCCCTTTTCAAAAATTATTTCTCTCACTTTTTTCATTATCCATTTCCCTTTCTGTTTACTGCTGGCCCTCATTCTCTAATTCATGACTCCTATAACTACCTAGTCTCTTTTTCCCTCTGTATTCATTATACAATAAAGTTTCAAAAGTTCTAGGTTCTGCTATGTAGCCACTTTCTACTACTTCCATGGTTTCCTCATTTCCCTTGTCTCAAGTCTCAAAACAATGCCAATTATTGCAGGTAGCAGAGAGGACATTGCCCTATAATCCCTCCCCACACTGATATGTAATTTCTTTTTCTTTTTTTTTTTTTTACATTTACCTGGAAATCTCTCCCTGTGCTCTCCCTCTCCAGATGACAATTCCAGTGGTTCCACCTCCCTCACTTCCAGGACAAGTGGACTAACTAAATTTAGTTAAATCTAAATCCTCTTATTTAGCAATTTAGTTACAAATATCCCGGACTTCATCCAGTATAAGGTCCTCATCACTCTTCACCTATAAGAACATTCAACAGTGGAACCCCTTCTCTAAAGTAAGGCCTCCTTCCCTATCATTTTACTCTCCTTCTTTCATGTTGTTTCCCATGTTGTAATGTAGTAGCAAAAAAGGCTACTACATTACTACTATACCTGTAAGTTAGATATTGCCAGATTCTGTCTACAGTGTCCCTCCTTTCTGCCTCTTCTCTTAACTTTTATCAAATCTCCACCTCTAACTCGTAGGATACCTTTAGAATGAAGTATCCTACTAGTCTTTTTGTTGTTCCTTTTTATTGCTGCCTATATTTACTCTTCTTACAATTCTGTTGCTTAGGGTATTTGTAAAGCAAATGGTGTTTATTTATGGTTTTCTTTTTAAAAAATTTCAAAATCTTCTTTATTATTAAATGTCCATTTTTTTATCCTGTGTGATTAAATTTAAAAATGTAATATGTCATCCTGGGCTGAATTCTGAGCTTCAGTGCTCTTAGGAACACATTATTCTATTCCCTCCTTTTTCTCTGGGTGTGAAATAGTCTTTCATTATTCAAAAATCTTTTTCTTTATATTTTATTGTCTTTCTCCTGATGGTTTGCAGAACTTGTTCCTGAACTGAATTGTTAAATATTACCATTTGTCTTGAAGCAGTCTTTTTTTTTTTTTTTTTTTTTTTTTTTTGATGGAAGCAATCTGTGATTTCATTTTCTGCTTACTAAAGTTCTTGACAATTTTCTTCTATTATTTCTCCCATTATGGTGTTAAGGTTTTTTGTCCTGTCATGTTCTTTTGGAAATTTATAATTCTAAGGTTGTCTCTACATGTCTAATATCCAAGATCAGTATGTTTTGTTTGAGAAGCAAGCATAATTTCTTTTAATGTGCTTTTTTTTTTTTTTTTTTTTTTTGCTTCTTTTATTTTAGGTTGTCCTTTTCTTCTATACATTTTCATTGCCAATATATTGTTCTCTTGTGCCTTTGGTGAAGCTTGCTATTATAAATTCAAGTTTTTCTACTCTTCAATATTATTTTTGCTGTGCAAGACATGCATATATATACATACATGCATTATCACATAATTATATTTATATATTCATACATATATTAGTCTTTCGTAATTCTTATTTTTCTATTACTCACTAATAGCTTGTTGTGCTTCCATATTCTCAAATTTCACAGAGTTCTTTTATCAAATGTTGGATCATTTTCCTTCATTTTGCAGTATTTATTCATAGATGCTCAAACTAATTTATTAAATCTGGAGACCATATTTCCTTCTGTTACTGTTTTTTTTTTTTCCTGGTGATTTATCTGTTTATATTCAAGGTCTTTGAGTTTTATTTTTCCTGAAATCTTTGATTTCAATCTGCCCCTTTCTTTTCCCCTTATTTTTCTTATCACTCATTTTTGACTCCACCTCTGGTTGTGATATTCTCAGAGGCTAGATCATAAAGTACTTTAGTCTTACAAATTGAATAATTCATATCCAAGGTCTTTGCCACAACTGATTTTTGGGTGCTCAAAACCAGCTCCAGCTGGGTGTTGTGTTCTTCCCTCAGGCTTGCTGGAAAGCTAGACAGCCTCTACATTTGGGATGTCATGTCCTCATGACTGATCTCATTCTTTCTATTTTTTAGTTCTCTGATCTGACATTAGCAGGTCAGAGTCTGCTTTACCTAGAAGTGGTAGATCCCACTGGCACTGGCAGCTCAGAACTTCACATTGTTAGTGCTTCAGGATTGTAGGCTGTTTCCCCTAATATGCCAATATGGTATTGAGGTTTGAGAAAATTTTTGGAGTCTCTTGATAAAGTCTCTTTAGCACTAAAAAGAGGGAGGGTAATTCAGAGAAGAGAAAAGAGGGAGTAGAGGGATAGATTTTGATGTAAGACTCTTGAGTTTACTAGTATACCCTGATGCCAGTGGCATAGAAGTTGGGGAAGGGTACTGAGTAATCTCAGTATCAATAAGCATTAGTTCCTGGGTTTGGATCTAGGGAGGTTACTTTCCTTTGGGTTCTAGGAGTCTTAGATCACAGAAAGAGCTGAAATTGCTTTGTTTTTGGTTCATAATTTCTGTTTTGGAAAGATTACATTGTAGAAAATGCCTAGTCTGTCATTTTATTGTTCATATGACCAAGATGTTCCTAATGCTGCTATTTACTACCTGCATGAGCTTTGGTATAATATTTAACCTTACATGTTTTCTATTTCTCCTCCTGGGAAATGAGGGGATTGAACTTCAAAGCATATAAAAAGAAAGACACTAACTGTATCCAGATAAAGAACTGAGGAATAGAAGTATATATAGAATAATTTCACACACACACACACACACACACACACATATGTGTATATTTGTATCCAATGGTGATCATCTCTGAGGTTGGGAAGGAAAGGGAAGAAAAAAAGGGGGAAAAGCTTCGTTATATATTTAAAAGGAATAGCAAATCATACATAGTAGATTTGCAGTTTCATGTGCAATCATCTTTTTTTTTTTTCAAAAAAATTATACTATGTTATGGAAATGCTTGTTTTGTTCCATAAATTAAAAAAAAATAAGGTAATTTTTTTAAAAGATAAAAGCTGTTGAGGACATGGTTCAATTCAGTTTAATGAGAGTTTATTAAATACTTTCTCTTGCAAGATACTTTGCTTAATTTTGAATTTATAAAAATAAAATAAAAAAGTTTCTGCCCTCAGGGAGTTTACATTTGAATTCTAGATTAATATAAATATGCCATTAAAGTTGCTTCTGGAAAAGTTCAGGATTTGTATAATAACACTTAATAAATCCCTTTTCACAAAATAGTGCAAATTTCCTGAAAGTTTGCTGTGAGCCTTTTGGTTTACTCTCCCAAGTTTAAATTGCACTGAGATAAAGTCCCCAAAGTAATTTCCTAAGGTAATTTTGAGAGGCTAGGTTTTTCAATACTGTTGCTCACAAGCACCCATTCAATGTGTTCCTCCTGGTATCAATGAGCCAGATGAAATTGATTAATTTTTATAAAAAGGTTTGTTTACTTAGAAGGTGTAGCAAAAAAGGGAGTGACAAACTAATCCTCCCAAATCAAGAAATGTCCTCTATTCCAGGGAAAATAGGCTTAAACTGAAAGTTTCTCCGGAGTGGAAATATACTAATTATACTCTCCTACACACTACCCCTAGGGAGATTGAACTTACTATACTTTAAGGCTAAAGGTACTAAATGGTACATATGTAAGGAAAATATAGAGTTTTATCTCCAGACACTCATTTGCCCAAGATCACAAAATAATAAACAAATAAAACAGACTGCCAGGTATGCCAAAGGGGAAGTTGGAGGTGTGTTTGGTGACTTTCTCCCCACTTGAAGGCTTAACAGAAGTTCTTTCTTATTTGAATGTGACCAGGGAAGAAAATAAAAAAATTGCCCATTCAAATCTCTTATGAGTACCCTCTACTCTGGCTTCTCAGTTAAGTACAAAACTACAACTCTATTGGTCACTCATAGCCAGAAGTAGGTTTACCAAGCCTCTATAAATTTAAGTGAAAACCGGCAGACAATATTGACATGCTCTATGTTACCTTCCAGGAAGGGTAAAGAATCTGTGCATGCTTTAAAGACTGAGCTCTAATTGACTAGTTTTTTATTCCACTAAACTTGCTGAGTACAATAATATTAGGGAGAAACATATTTTGGTGCCCATCTTTCAACATTCTAACAATTCCTAGATTTCACCCTATTCTGGAACAGGTTCTCCATCCAACAAGCCAGTCTGGGTTTATTTTATCTGGCCCATTTCACCAATATTTCTAACCCATTTAATAAACCAAAAGGAAAAATTGGGAACAGATGGAATATTTTATAGAAATGCCCTTAAAAGTTTTTGGAGATAACTTCATGATCCTCAATTCAATAAATTCTTCTATGCATTCATTCATTCTAGAAATGAGGGTTCATGTTATGTAACAGGAAAAGATGAGACTGGAAAAGATGACTGGAAGAAAGGTTTTAAATGCAAAGTTAAGAAGCTGAACCTCAAAATAACTACTGAATCTTTCAACTAAGGTGGTCAAAATATAAATCAATGTTGTCAGTATATAAGATAACATACTAGGTGATGAGGACATAAAGAAGAATGGTTAATTTAATTTTTGGCTGAACTAGGAAAGATAAAGCACTAAGAAAATCACAATCCCCTAATCCCCTAAACTCTGATGAGGTCAGACCATATTTGAAGTATTGTATTCAATTTTAAAGATCACATCATCAGAAAGACAAGTAGAAAGGTGTCTTGAGAATGATAAAGAGTTTTAATTTCATGTTATGTGAAGATTTTTTGAAGGAAGTAAGGCTTTTTAACCTGGAGAAGAAAATTATGTAATATGATGATTATTCTCAAGTATTTTAAAGGCCATTGTGTAGAAAATGGATTGGGATTATTCTGCTTTCACAAAAGGGCAAAATCAGTTCCTTAACTCTAACATGGAGTGCCTTTGATTTGACTCTATTGAGATGTGTTCCCATTTCAGGTATCAAGTTATAACATTTTATTACTTACTTTATAGTGACATGGGGTAATTTGATTGATTTGCACAATCAACAGAAGGAAATTTAGGCTTGATATAAGAAAAAAATCTTAATAATTATAGCTATACAAAAGTATAATGGGCTCAGTTAGGAAGTAATGTGATCCTTCTCTGGAGTTCTTCACACAAAGCTTGGATAGCCATTTGCCAGGCATTTTTGTATAGAGGGGATCCTTTTCCAGGCTCTAGTTGGATTAAGTGGTTCCATTGTCATTTTTAACTCTAAGGTGATTTCTGTCCTCAAGGAGATTATGGTGTAATTCATCCCAAATCAAAGTACTTATGTTTGGATTAGACATTTCTTTAAATTAAAATAAAATCCTTTTTAAACAACAGAAGTCCTTTATTCTAGTAACATACTAATCTGCTTACCCTCCCTCCCATAATCTTTTTGACATGTCTATTTGGGATAGAAATGTAAGTAAAGTGTCAACAGTTTGATTTCAAGGCAGTGAAAGATGATGTACCTGACATAGAGTCACTACAATATTCATACCGTTTACTACACTCAAACTGTAGCCTAAGCCTATCCATTTCTGAATTTTGTTTAATTATCTGTAGACTCAGCAAGATTTCAGCAAAGAAGCAAAGATTTTAGAAACTCTAGGAAAGTGTGAAGAGAGGAGACATAGATTATAAATTAAAATTATCTGTTTTGTTGAGGATCTAGATGAGATGGCTTATTATGAAGATGTGAAGGTGTGGAAGATGGCAGGGCAATTTGTAGTATTATCCAGCCTACTCTTCAATGGATGCAGCTACTTTGAGGCACATCTTAGTTCTCCAGGACAGAACTGATGATGCATAGCAACCAATTAATTTCTGTTATATATCAGTTAGTTAATTAAATTTTTTTTCAGATCCCAAAACTTGTTATAGAAAATAAGACAAACTCAAGAAATGTGCTCTTATAAACAGAACTGATATTTAGCTAGCCAACCATATAATTTGCAACCTTTAACTTTATAGGACAAGTAGTTTTGTGTTCATTAAATACAGATTGATTTTTACCCATATTTGTTGAGATTTCATATAAATTATTATATAATAATGGG
Source organism: Sminthopsis crassicaudata (assembly GCF_048593235.1). Classification (NCBI taxonomy): domain Eukaryota; kingdom Metazoa; phylum Chordata; class Mammalia; order Dasyuromorphia; family Dasyuridae; genus Sminthopsis; species Sminthopsis crassicaudata. The sequence goes on from NC_133618.1 coordinate 332,704,272, forward strand.
GCATCTATTAAAATCTGTGCAAATATTCCTATAATGTGCAAATAATATCATCAAGAAAATAAAATTACTAAATAATGGTGTAATATAGAGTAAAGAAAATGAAGTTGGGAGATGTTGGGAGGAAGCTCAAGCAGCACCTTTTATAATTAAATCACAGGAAAAGGATAGCAAGTATCTATAACAGATCGTTGTTTTTAAGGACCTGTGGGAATGATTTTAATAAAGTCTGGGCAGTGAAGGAGGACACTAACACAAGTGATATCCAAGAAAGGGCAGCGGATGAGCTGAGTTATGAACAAAATTTGTCAACTCCATCTGAGCACCAAGAGAATAGGGTAAAATCAATTTCCTTATGTGTCTTAGCTTTATTCTATTTCCAAGGCTATAAAGTGTGCTGCTAATCCTTGCCAACCAGGGCACAAATATATGTTGTTGATCTAGCCTAGAAGAACTAGGCTTTCAGATCCATTGTCACATCCTGATGATGATGAACCAAGAAGTTCATCTTTGGATCAATGTTACCCTTGTGAAAATGTAATGTTTAGCTTTAGGAAGACTTGGAAATACTGAAGGGGATGCTTTCCACAAAGAATGGACTGTGACATAATGGAAAGAATGCGAGATTTGGAGTCAGAAGTCAAATCCTCACTATCTCTGGCTATTTGTGTGACATTAGGCAAGTCACTTAACTTCCCTATGCCTTAGTCTCCATATCTATAAAATGAATGCATTGAACCATACAGCTTTTAAAATTTCTAAAATTCTAAATCTATGATCTTTTTATTATTATAGATTTTTATTTACAGAACATATTCATGGGTAATTTTTCAACATTGACCCTTGTAAAACTTTCTTTTCCAATTTTTCCTGTCCTTCCCTAGCCCCCTCCCCTAGATGGCAGATAGTCCGTGTTAAATATGTTAAAGTATATGTTAAATACAATACATTTATACATATTTATACAGTTATTTTGCTGCACAAGAAAAATCAGATTTAGAAAGAAAGTAAAAAAAATCCTGAGAAGGAAAACAAAAATGAAAGCAAACAATAACAGAAAGAATGGAAATGCTGTGTTGTGGTCCACACTCATTTCCCATACATCTCTCTGGGTGTAGCTGGTTCTGTTCAATACTGAACAACTGGAACTGGTTTGAATCATCTCATTGTTGAAGATGCCATGTCTATCAGAACTGATCATCATATAGTATTGTTGTTGAAGTATACAACGATCTCCTGGTTCTGCTCATTTCACTCAGCATCAGTTCATGTAAGTCTCTCCAGGCCTTTTCTGAAATCAGCCTGTTGGTCATTTCTTACAGAACAATAATATTCCATAACATTCATATACCATAATTTACCCACCCATTCTCCAATTGATGGACATCCATTCAGTTTCCAGTTTCTAGCCACTACAAAAAGGGCTGCCACAAACATTTTTGCACATGTGGGTCCCTTTCCCTTCTTTAAGTCTCTTTGGAATATAAGCCCAGTAGTAGCACTGCTGAATCAAAGGGTATGCACAGTTTGATAACTTTTTGGGCAAATTGCTCTCCAGAATGGTTGGATTCTTTCACAACTCCACCAACAATGCATCAGTGTCCCAGTTTTCCCATATCCCCTACAACATTCATCATTATTTGTTCCTGTCATCTTACCCAATCTGATAGGTGTGTAGTGGTATCTCAGAGTTGTCTTAATTTGCATTTCTCTGATCAATAGTGATTTGGAACACATTTTCATATAACTAGAAACAGTTTCAATTTCTTCATCTGAGAATTGTCTGTTCATATCCTTTGACCATTTATCAATTGTAGAATGGCTTGTTAATCCATGATCTTATGTAGCTAAGGAGAGGACTCACAGATGGGACATTGCACAAATCTAATAGAACATTTTCACCATTTGCATATTCAAATGTAGATTTTTGTCGTAGAAACTACAAATCTTTCTCTCTTCTGATGAGTGAGTTCCATCTGTTTTTCTCTTTTCTAGATATTTTGAAAAGCTACTCTGGGTAATTTGAAAAATCCTGAGCAGCTGTCTTCAGAGAGATGGGAATAGAGGGACAATGTGGAAGAGTACTAGAATACTCTACCTAAGCCTCAAATTAAATCAGAAATACTGACACAAACAAAAGCTTCACCAACCAGGTACTGGGAAATAATAATGAATCACAGTTAATCCCCATGGGTTCTGGAGACTGATTCATTTGCTAGGGAAAAGAAAAAAAAATGATCTTGAACTCTAAGAAACATTTTGTATAGAAGAAACCTAGGAATATATGTTTGCCTAGATTGTAAAGGAAAGCTTAATAAAAACATCATCCATAAACAGTTCTAGAATTCTCTAAGTATGGGCTAGTTATTGGACAGCTTCTTCCTCTAGGAAGCAACAATCATAATCTTGCTGAGAATAAGAGAACTACAGATGAGAATAATGAAGATGACAACAGAGCAAGCACTACCTGCTGGGAGGTAAGCAGAGATTCTTGGAAAGGAGCTATGATGAGGAACACTGATATGAAAAAAAAAAGTTATCTTTGACTTTCACTTGCTGAGATCCTGCACATACTAGAACCTTAAAAAATATCTGTTCCCATTAATTTAAACTGTTATCTAGGTTCATCTTTTAAGCTTTGTCAATTTAAATGCTTTTAAAGGGGACTATCCTTGAGGGGATATAGATATTGAAGTTCTCGGATTACCTGGGGGTAGGACAATGAGCCAGAGAAGTTAGAGATCCCCAAAATATGTGTGTGATCTTCATATTGGGAAGTGGGCTGTGAAACAAGAATATGGTAACCTATATGGTAACCTGGTACTAAACTGTATTTTCTTTATCTGATTATTTACATCTACCCATCATTCTCTAGGCTAAATTTAGACTTCCCCCAAACTATTTTTCTTCACATTTTGACAGTTAGAGAGTTAAAAACCAAATGGAACCCCAAAAGACAGGTAGATCCAAATTCTTACTATCCCATATCACGTCATATAGTCCATTTTTGCAGTTCTTCCCACTTTCTTTAATTTAGTTCCAGAGCTTCTGGAGAAAAATAAATTTTTATCAGGCAGGAAAATTTGAGTCTTCAACTGTGAAATTGCTACCAAAATACCTTCAGTGACTTGCCATAGGTAGTATTTAATTTACTTTTTAATATTGTAGTTTTTTTTAATGTGTTAAAAAAAAAAGCTGAAGTCTGACTAAAGATGAGTCTATACTAGTGCCTGTTTAGAATGTATTTTGTGCAATTTCCTGGAAAAGATATAGTATTTATTTCCTCCACTTGACTTTGAACATTTTGTCTTAAATTAATTCAATTTATACACTGCTTTATATAATTGTTCTTGTATTTCATTCATTTATACTTCTTGATGCCTTTCCTTCCCTCAACTTCTGTATGGTACCAATCTCTCTTCATTCTCCTCCTGCCTGATTAATGGAATTTATTCTCAGTATCAATTGTTTACTGGTTATCTTTTTCCTCCCACAACTAAATATGAGTATCACCAAGGTTGTGCTCTAGGCCTTTTCTCTCTTTCTCTTCTGGTAATCTCATTTACTTTCAAGGTTTCAATTATCAGCTCTACAATACTGACTCTCAAATTTATATGTCTATTTGTGGCTTCTGTTTTGCTCTCCAAGTACACATTTCTAAATGCCTGTTGGATATCTTTACCTGTTTATCTAGTATGTCAAACATGGACTCCTCATATTTCCCCTAAATATGTTCCTCCTCCCAAGGTACTTATTTTTATTGATGATGCATCTCTCCCTAGTATAATTGGTTTATTCAGAGTAACTAAACCCCATCTCCCCAAGAACTTTAGTTCTGGTTAGAGTATACCTAATGAAACATACCTAGAGCTGGACTCCTTCTATTGCCACCTGTGCTGCCCTTGGAGCTGGGTCTCTTCTGGTGGCACACTTATCCTGGCCCTTCCAAGTGGACTTTTAAAAGAAATGTATAATCATAGATTTTCAGTTGAGTTCCAAGTGCTTCTTCTCTACTACTAGGGTAAGGAGAGGTAAATGCATCAAAACTGGATCAGGGAGGAATAGAGCCATTTACTTGGTAGTTTTTATGTAGAATGACTGAACCTTGTGAATCTCTTTTTTCCCTCTCTCTACATTATATGGGTCAAGTAACTCTGAGATTCATCATAAATTATGGGGAGAGACATGATCCCTTTCATATCAGTTCTCACCCTCAGCAGAAATAGTAATCATGCATAGGGCTGATAGAGCAAGTATTACTCCAAATGAATCTAAGTTAGGATCTAAAAGTCTTAAATGTCTCTTCTGCTTAGTATTTCTTTGCCTGAACATGTGACTAAACAGCAATCCTGAGACTTATGTTTCTGACCTTGGAGGCAACTTTGTAAGATCAAGAAAAGTGTGTGTGTGTGTGTGTGTGTGTGTGTGTGTGTGTGTGTGTGTGTAAGAAGAGAGCTGCTTAAAGATACTAATGGTACTATTGTAAGTCAGGCTTCAACTTTAAAAAAAAAGTTTGGGAAAGAACTGTAATATAAAAAGAGAATTAAAGCCCAACCAAGTTATTATTTAAATGTACCAACATACTATACCTAGATTTTACAAAGACTCTGTCATATTCTTATGGAAAAGATGGAGAGATGTAGACCAACAACAGCCCTTGCTGTAATCATTGGTGTATATTTAGGAAGAGGTCAGACATATGTGCTTGAGTTAATGTTATTAAAGACTTTTACCTGTGATTTGGCAAAACAGGCAAGTTTATAAAATATCCAGTTATCACAAATCTAACACACTCTGATGAAGTCAAGTTCCTAGACCATCTTGACAAGCTAGACCATTGGGCCAAAATAAATTAATAGAGTTCAAACCCATACTTGCATTCATAAAATCAACATCATAGATATAAGATGAAGGAAGCATGGATAAAAAGTAGTTTGGGGATTTTTAATGGGCCACAAGCTTCAAACAAATGATGTAGTTAAAAAGATAATTTGATCTTAAGTTGTATTAAGAAGGGAATTATTTTCAGAAAAAAGTAGTCAATAGTCTTATTGGACAACTCTGGCCAAACTATATCCGAAATATTGTGTTTAATTCTTGGCATCAAAGTTTAGGAAAGGCACTGATGAACTGGAAACTTTCTACAGTGACACATCTAGTATATCTATAGACATGAAGACTGATCAAGGGAACAAGAAATATTTAGGCTGTAGAAAAGAAAAAGTAGAGGGGTCATGTTAATATTCTTCAACCATCAGTAAGTCAGTCGAGACATTTTTTAAGTACTTACAATTTTCTGGGTGCTGAAGATACAAAGAAACATAACAATGTGAATCAAAGTGAATCAAAAGAAAAAAAGCAAACTTACTATTTGGAACTTGTCCCAAACTATTTGTTTGAACCAGTAGCTTTCAAGGAGAGACTAAAATCTTGCTTTGTGGGGAAAGTAGACATGGGAGAGCGGTCACTTGGCAGAGAATAATGGTTTAGAGTGGTGCCAACTGTGATTGAGTCAGAAATGACTGATGGTTGCAACTAGAGAAGAGATGGAGAAAAAAATAGGAAAGAGAGGGAGAGACAGAGAGACACACACAGAGAAAGAAACAGAGAAACAGAGAGAGAAAAAGAGAAAGAGAGGTAGAGACACACGCACAGAGACAGACACACAGAGAGAAAGAAAGAGACAGAGAGAGAGAGAGAGAGAGAGAGAGAGAGAGAGAGAGAGAGACAGAGAGAGAGAGAGACAGAGAGACAGAGACAGAGAGAGAGAGACAGAGAGAGAGAGAGAGAGAGAGAGAGAGAGAGAGAGAGACAGAGAGACAGAGAGACAGAGACAGAGAGAGACAGAGAGAGAGAGAGAGAGAGAGAGAGAGAGAGACAGAGAGAGAGAGAGACAGAGAGACAGAGACAGAGAGAGAGAGACAGAGAGAGAGAGAGAGAGAGAGAGAGAGAGAGGACAGAGACAGAGACAGAGACATGCTCAGAGACAGACACACACAGAGAAAGAAAGAGACACAGAGAGACAGAGAGAGAGAAAAAGAGAGAGACAGAGACAGAGAGAAAGTCTTAGAAGATTGAGTGGATGATCAAATTTACAAAATGTGAAAGTGGAATATTGAAGCTTAATGTTAAAAAAAAAAAAAAAGACTTTTTAACAAGAACAAAAAAACCTACCCAAACATGAAACATGGGCTGGGCTGCCTTGATAAAGGAAGCCCTCTCCCTTTCCAACCTTGGAAGTTTTTGGATGTCCATTTGCTGAGTAGGTTGTAGTGGAGATTCTTTTGGTTTATGGATTCATGGGATGGATTAGATGATGATTGAGGTCCATTCTAAATATCTCAAATATTGTGTCCCTGAGGAATGTGTAGGGAAGATGGAAGGCAACAATTTGGTAATAAGTGCCTGGGGGGAGTCATACCTGATTAATTTCCAAATTATTGTATATTAAAGTTTCATTAAATATCTTTGATTCGAATCTATTGACACCAAGCAAGATATCTACCTTGACAGCACCTGAGACATGGAGGAAGCACATCTCAAAAGGGACCACACTGAGAAGGAGCCCCAGGAAGCTACATATGTTTTATGAGGCTTTTTAAAGTCTGAATGCCATGCTTTTTTTTTTTTTGTTTGTTTGTTTTGTTTTGTTTATTTGTTTGTTTGTTTTTTTGGCTGGGGTTAAGTGATTTGGCCAGGGTCACACAGCTAAGAAGTGTTAAGTGTCTGAGACCAGATTTGAACTCGGGTCCTCCTGACTTCAAGGCTGGTGCTCCATCCACTGCACCACCTAGCTGCCCCTGCCATGCTTTTTTCAATGTTGGTTAGTTTTACTAAACTTTTTTTTTTCTTCTTTGCTTTAATGGAAGGCTATCTGAGAGGGAGTAGGAAAGAGAATTCATCAGGAAGCATAGTTGACAAATACAAAGATATAAACTTTTAAAAAAGCATGATTGCTATAATATTTCAGTTTTTGTGATTTCAATGTCTACTAATTTTTGAGGACTTGCTTCCTATAACTTTAAAAATGCAAATGCTATCTTCCAGAGAAAGCTGACGGGCATAGTTTGGAATCAGGAAGACCTGAGTTCAAATTCCACATTAAGAACTTCCTAGCTGTGTGACCCAGCCAAATCACTTAACTTCTTTTTGCATCAATTTCCTCAAGTATAAAATTGGGATAATAATAGTACTAGCCTTATAGCTTTTTTTGTGAGAATAAAATAAGATAATAGTTACAAAGTACTTAGCATAGTGCCTAGAATATTGTAGGTTTTTAAATGCAGGTTCCTTTTTCCTTCCTTCCTCTTTTGGCAGGTATTAAGGAAAACACAATGAAATAAAAATAAAAGACTACATCCTTGTTTTCAAAGAGCTTACCATTAACTTGAGGAGACATGACATACGCCTAGTCCTTGGTCCTGACATTCAATAGATCTGTAGCTAAAACAGTGGCTTTAAGTCTATGTAAACAGTGGGGACTTCTAGCCAGCTACCTAGTACTATGACTTCCTTCTTAAGAGCTGCTTTAATAAAAGCTGGTGCATCTGGAAATAGTTGTGAAAATCAGAAATAAATTAGAGGAGCTGATTTTAAGGGTAGACTCTCAGGTACAGAGAATGGGTCAAAACTAGTTTTTCTTCTGCTATCTGATTTTTTAATCCTACTTTATTATATTGCCTGAAATTCCACCACTTAGAGATTTATTAAGGTTAACAAGCATCTTCTTAAAAATGCAAACATCTGGCAGCTTAGTGTGAATTACTTAAAACAAATGCTTTCCTCCTTTACTGAAAAATATTGGCAATTTAGTTTTGAAGAGGATGTAGATAATTTAAGAGTATAAAACACTTGGAGTGCAGTAACAAAGCGAGTGACTTAGAACCACAAGCAAAGATATTTGGAGAATTGTATGGCAAGAGAAATGGGAGAAGGCCAAAGATAAACTTCACCTATTTAAAAATAAAGTCAGTCTTGGACTTGAGAAAGGGAAAGGAAAAAAGTTTTTATTTTCTCTCTCATTTTCTTTCCTGTACTGCATGTTTCCCTGATCATCCCTATTCTCTTCAATTTCCAGACTCTTTATCTATTCCTTCCTTGCTCCTTATAAACATACCCTTTCTCATACCCTTAAAATCCCTCACTTGATACAACTACCTCTGCTAACTGCTACTATTTCTCCTTTTTTTGGCTAAACTCCTCCAGAAAACTGTTTATAGTAGATGATTTCAACTCTTCTCTTCTCCTTAATGTTAACTCCTTAACCTTACTGCTTTTTGACCTAATTGTTCAAATGAACTAGCTTTCTCCAAAGTTACAAATGATCCCTTAATTGCCAAAGATAATGCTCTTTAGTAGATCTTTATATTTTTGACCTCTCTGCAACACTTAATATTGGATCACTCTCTTTTCCCTGAGTAATTAGGACACTGCCACCTCCCAGGAACTTTTGTCTCCTTTAAAGATACTGGATCAATACTGAGTCCACTGTAGGTTTTATTCAAGGTTCTGTCCTGGTCCCTCTTCTTTTCTCCTTTTCTGTCTGAGTTGGTGATATCATCCCATGATGTTAACTCCCATGAATTAAATTATCATCTCTCTGCGGATGATTCTGAGATTCATTTATCCAGCTCTAATACCTCTCATCCCCACCCCCACTTCATATAATCCTATGGTTATCATTGCCCTTTGCACATCTCAAATCGAATGTCCAATAGATATCTCAGTATATTAAAAAACAGACCTCATTATCTCACCCAACCCTCTCTCTCCCCAATTTTTCTATTATTATTGAGGCTGCCATCACACTCCTTCCCCAATCACACACAAGCCTCATGTCATCCTTGATTCCTTATTCACACTTTACCTCATCTCTCTAAACTATTAAAAATTTTATAATTTCTGCCTTTATATTACCTCCCATAAATATCTCCTTCATGCTATTTATATTACCATTGTCTTTGTAGAAGCTTTCCCTTGCATGATGACTGCAAAAACCTAACTGGATTGTTTACCTCATCTCTCTCTCTCTCTCTCTCTCTCTCTCTCTCTCTCTCTCTCTCTCTCTCTCTCTCTCTCTCTCTCTCTCTCTCTATTCTAATCCATTCTTTTCCCAGCTACTAAAATAATTTTCCTAAATCATAGGTTGATTTTGTCACTTCCCTACTAAGTAAACTCCACTGGTTCCCTATTACTTAAAGAGTCAATATAAAATCCTTTTTTTGGCATTTAAAGTTCTTCATGACCTAGTTCTTTCCTACCTTCCTATTTTTCTTATACATTTCTCAATTCAATGCACTCTATACTCTATTTATACAGGCCTACTTGAGAATTTTCATTGTATTTCTGGGCTTTTGTATTGGTCCCCCCACCTATTCCTAGAATAAAGGAATTTGAAAGCTGTATTTTGGGGGACAAGCTTCCTAGAATTAGCAAATTCATTTGAAGAGTAGATTTGTATTGTTTCCACCCCCCATTTATTCCTAGAATAAAGGAATTTGAAAGCTGGGTTTTGGGGGACAAGCTTCCTAGAATTAGGAAGCTTATTTGAAGAGTAGAGATTTTAAATGTAAATTTGAACCTTAAATGCCAGGCTAAGAAGTTGGGCTTGATTTTGTTGAGAATGGGAAGCTATTGAAGCTTTATGAACTGGGTAATGACATGAAAATGGTAATATAGGAAAATGAATCTGGCAATAGTAGGAAATATGTCATCTGAACTGGAATAGATAGAGGAAAGGAGGATTGTTGAGACAGTACTGCAGTAGTCTGTGCAATAAGATAATGAGAAGTCAATTCAACAAACATATATTTAAGTACCTACTGTGTGTAAGGAACTGTGATACAAAGATAAATAGGAGCAAATTCTGCCAACAGAGATTTTAACTTTTACTAGGAGTGATAAAACTAGTACACACACAAGTAAATACAGATTATGAATAAATGTTCCATAACACAGGTTACAGAAACATGAATTTGTCCCAAAGTAGTTGGTATTTTAGGGAATATTTTTAGCATAATTTGAAATTTTTTTCATCAAGAAACAGTGAGAGAAAACTGCCCTACTTCACAACTTCTATGCTACAACACTAATTCCAAGTCTCACTTCCATAAGCAAATTTAAGTTCTTTGCCAAAGTAAATTGTCTTCTTTATTGTATATCTTCTGGTACAGGAGAAGCTGAGGGCAAAGTAGGACTGGACCACCCTACCCACATCTCATGTTCACCCCCTTCTCATCTTTGTTCCATACCCCACCCTATTTTATCCCCACTCCCATTTCATCTTCCTCCCAATCCCTACTTCATCCCTAACCCCACCTACTAGACCTAAGGCTGGGAATTGGGATCAGTTCAACTTGCTCATGTTAGCCCAATACACAGACAAAGCAACAGCCATTTATTATAGTATTTCTGTATTTCTTAACCATTTAACATGTACAAAACTGTGCTACCTTTTAAAATTCATTTCCTATCTTTAAAAAAGGTCAATGATGAAGTATTTTTAATTAAAGCTTTTTATTTTTAAAACATATGCATAGATAATTGTCTACATTCACCTTGTATTCCAAATTTTTTTCTCTCCCTTCCCCCTACCTCCTCCCCTAGATGGCAAGTAATCCAATATATATTAAACATGTGCAATTTTTCTATGTATATTTCCACAATTATCATGCTGCACAAAACCAGAACAATTCAAAAAAATCAGAAAAAAATGAAAAGAAAACAAATTGCAAGTAAACAACAAAAAAGTGAAAATATATATTGTGATTCACACTCAGTTCCTATAATTCTATCTCTGGGTTCAGATGGCTCTTTCCATCACAAGACCATTGGAACTGGCCTGAAAACTGATGAAGTTTTTGAGCACTGTGCTTCTAACACAACCTTTCCTAACCCAGAACTGCCTGCATAGAGAAATGATTTTTAAGGGAGAGAAGTCCAAAAAGAATGGGAGAATTAGGAAAGACCATGTAAGAGCTGTACTTTGAAAAAAGCTAGGGATTCATAAGAGGTAAAGAGGAGAAGGGAGGGGAGACAATTTAGACTAGAGTAAAGGAAATGGGAGATGAGCAAATCATCAGTTAGAATATACTGATTGAATCATAGAATAATAGCTAGAAGAAACTCTCAGAGATTTCTTTTCAAAATGTCAGCCCTAATACTATTCTGAAGAAATTTTTCACTCCAGAGTCATTGAAGGTCTAAAGGGTTTTAAAGGGAAATATTCATAGCCATTGAAACCATGATTTTTGTTGTTATTGTTGTTGTTGTTTGTTTGTTTTGTTTTTTAACTTTTTTGTGTATAATGGAATATTCTGGCAATTTGGTAAAATTTATGGACTCCTCAGAATGTTTTTAAATGTGTAAAATATAATACAACAGATTACAAAGGAAACATCCATATTCAAATGAAGATGAAATTCCTCTCCCTCCCCCCCAGTTCAAGATAAAATCTATCCACTGACCTTTTGGAGGTCTAAGAACTCCACTTTGAGAATCCCTCTTTTCTACACCAGAGGTGTTTACCTGGAGGCTGAAAAATTACAGATTGGGCTGAGCCAGATTAAATGTGATTTAAATATATTTTAAAACACACAAAAGTACAATACAACATCAATATTGCTAATGTGGGGTTTCCTAAATCATTAGAAATTTGGCAGGTATGTTTCTTTCTGTTTGATACCATTGATCTAAATCATGAAAATCATGGAAACTTTTTTCAAAAACATCCTCTGAATCTCAAGTCATCTTTTTCTATTATTACCAGTATAAGCAGCATGATAGAGTAGACAAATCCTTATACAGTGGTGCCTTGGCATTTGTCTGCTTCAAAACACATGGGAACTTAGCATTTGATGCATTTTAATGAGAAAAAAAATCTTCAGCATTTGATGCTTATTCGGCATTTGTCACGGTTGGTTGTTTTGGTCGAGCAATAGGGATGTGAGCGAGGTTGGCTCCCTGAACTGCCCAGCCTCGCCTCTGCTGCTATTGCCCTCAGCCATGGACAGGTCTTCCCCAGCATAGGTTACTGTCAGCGTGGAGCCCACACTGCTGAGGTTGTGTGCACTAACAGGCAAGTTTCCAGGCAGTTCCAGTAGGAAAATGTGGCTGCAGAATATAGTCTCCGGGCTCCCAAAACACTATTCCTAGAAGGGGCAGCAATGGCACAAGCATGTAGAGGGGCTGACATGGCACCCTAGTATCCCTAAGCCCCAGAGCAGAGGAGACCATGGGAACAATAGCTTTCCCCTCCACATCTTAAGCCCAAGGAAGCTTGGTCAGGAGAGAACATAAAGGACAGAGCTCCTCTCAGAAAGGAACTGAGTCAGTAAGTGAGGAGCCCTTGGCTGTTTCTCCACCTGTAGAAGCCCCACTTGCCCTTCTGGGAATTGGGTAGGCAGGGATGATCAGGCTATAGACTGGAAATGTACTCCTAATTGTTCAGGACTTGTTTTTGAAACCAATTAATGATGAGTACCAACAGTGTGTATTTGAAATCCGGTCTTGGTTCTGTCATTTCATGAATTGTTCAATTGTGTCTGACTCTTTGTGACCCCATTTGGAGTTTTCTTGGCAAAGATGTTGACGTGGTTTGCCATTTCCTTCTTCAGCTCATTTTACAGATGAGGAAACTGAGGCAAACTGGATTAAGTGACTTGCCCAGGGTCCCACAGGTAGTAAGTGTCTGAGGACAGATTTGAACTCGGGAAGTGTTCTTGATTCCAGGACTCTGTGCACCATGGAACCACCTAGCTGCCCAGGGCTCATTCTCCTCCTCCCTTTGAGGACCATCCTCAAAGTTTCAGATCCTATGAACAAGCTACAGCCAGGTCTTCATTATCCTGAAACCAAGTCTATTTTGGTTTGAGTGTTCAAATTTCTTCTTCAGTGATTTTTAAGCTTCTCAGTCATTTGCAGAATACAAGTTTGACAACATCTCCCTGCCTGGTTTTGATGTTAATTACATCTTTTTTCTTAATGACCTTACAATTCCCAGTGGCAGTGTTCACCATGTTCTGCTGGGTGATCAGAGAAGCATGCTGGCAGCCTGCATGATCCTGCCAGCTACTGCCTGCCTGAGCTGCCTATCAGAGACTAAGTCTTCTGTATATATAAAACCAACTTGCTACAAGAAACAAAGCCCGCATTCACTGAACATTTGTTGGTGTTTTTACTGAAATCTCCCAGGCAGGCAAAAGGGGAGCCATTTTTATCAGCGATATCAATGCATATTTTATTGAAAATTCAATTCAATAAGCATTTTTAGGTACCTAAGAGAATCAAGGCACTGTGTCAAGCATAAAGTCAGGTTAGTCATGAAAAGCTCAAAAGCCAGAAGAATCAGGTTCTGAAAATAATTATCTACCCTCTGGGGTGCAGAATCTTTCTAGGGCTTTTGTATCTTTTGAGCCAATCCCCAGCCTCTCTAATGAGAGCCAAAAATCAACAAACGAAACCCCCCAAATAGAAACAGACTGTACAACTCAGAAATCATCAGTTGTGTGTAGGTTAAGAAATCTGATCTGCACAGATTGCTTAAGGTTGACTCAGTATCCCTGGAGATGGTTCCTGGTATTGGATGGGACCCATGAGGATGAATCTTCATTTTAATTGGCTTTCCCTAAAAAGAAGAAACTCTTAGGTTAGTGACTCATTGAAGAAGGCAAAGTCGTGAGTGTAAGGAACTCAAATAAACTTTGGATATTTGAAGGTGCTGGCCTGAAATGATTTAATTTTTTTAAAAAAATAATAACTTTTTATTTTAAAAATATATGCAAAGATAATTTTCAACATTCACCTTTGTAAAACCCTGAGTTCCAATTTTTTTCTTCCTCTCTTCTCCCATCCCCTTCCCTATAGATCAGGTAATTCAATATATGTTAAACGTCCAATTTTTCTATATGTATTTCCACAAATATCATGCTATACAAGAAAAATCAAATCAAAAAGAAAAAAATGAGAGAGGAAAAAAACCCACAAGCAAACAACAACAAAAAAGGTGAAAATATTATGTTGTGATCCACATACAGTCTCCACAGAACTCTTTCTGGGTGCAGATGGCTCTCTCCATCACAAGTCTATTGGGATTGGCTTGAATCACCTCATTGTTGAAAAGAATCACTGGACTGAAGTGATTTTGAGGCTAGAGTCAATCTTTTGTATCATCTAAGGTTTAGTCTATGACTGCTCTATCAACCAAGTATTTTCCTCCAAATAAAACTGAAATGTTTTAAGGTCCCATATCGATGAGTAGAGCCCTCTTTAGTCTCTAACACAGAAATTTTTTAATGACTAGAGGTCTTAACCTGAGATTTCACGGGGAGGTAGGGATAAGTAGATCAGAAAACCAAGCATAGAAAATCCCTCCACTGATATAGATCAATAATTCTTTGTTAATCTACAGGATTGGAAGCTGCCAGGGCACTGAGAAGTAAATGGCTTGCTCATAGTCACATATCTTGAATATATTAGAATGAAAACTAGAATCCCCCAGCTACTGATTCTCTGGCTACTAAATCTTACTATATCTTATAACACTGGTGTACTAAGACGATAGGGAAGAGCTCAAAAGGAACTATGAGCCATATAACTGTAACTGACCTGATGATATAATCATCACCCTCCAAACTTGCCTTCTGGGTACAAGACCTCAGGTGAATTACAGCATAGCTTGGTATACAAAAATTTGCTATAAATACGTGTGACACCTCCGGATATCCTCCAAAAATCTGTCTCAAGTTCAAGTTATTTGGTGTACCTGTATTCACGTGTAATAGCTTGTTGTTTAGTTGTTTCATTTTTATCTGAATCTTTCTGACTCCATTTGGGTTTTTTTTTTGGCAAACTCATGGAATGGTTTGCCATTTCTTTTCCCAATTAATTTTATAGATAAGGAAACTGAGGCAAACAGGATTAAGTAACTTTCCCAGGGTCACCTAACTAGTGAGTATCTGATGCCAGTTTTGAGCTTGGGAAGATATCTTCTTGACTCCAGGACCAACATTCTATCCACTGCATGCCGCGTTTCTGCCCTGTGTATTAGTCCTATTTTTATGTGACATTTGTTTCTTAACATCTCCCTCTCTTCCACGCAACCAGAAAGCTTTCTTTTGTAACAAAGATTTAAAAAAATCAGCAAAACTAACCAAAACAATGTGTTTGTTTTGCTATTTAGCCAGAGGACACAATTAGTTCTAAGTGAAGGCATTTAATGAAATAGTATGGCAAAAAAAAAAAAAAAGTAGCAATAAAATACTTTCCCCATAAACTCAGTTCTCCTCAAATACACATATCATCAGTGAGTAGATTGGACAATGTAGAGAATATGTGTCTGGAGAACATATACAGGTTGCACACATTAAGAAAATATGTGGTTGAAATACATGTTGAGAGATACAAAGATTGGAAGTATAGAGGAATACACACAATGGTCGCATAGACTGAACCGATGTATATAAGAGCAACTTAAGCCTTTGACTAACCAATAGGCCCTTTCCTAGTGGTCTTACACAGTAATTTTTGTGGGATATGTTATGTCTATTGATAGAGCAGATATATGAGTGTGGCCAGGAGTTTCTGTTAGATTTTGGAACTCACGGCTGCCTCGGCGAACTAGAACTTTCAGGCTTACATCTACTTTTGAACTTGTGACTTCTGGTGCATCTAGGTGCAAGGTCATTATAAGGAATCTGCTTGACAATGTTAAGAAAGTCTATAAAAGTCCTTGCTTTAGTTTCTTCATGAATATCTTGGGGTCTTAAATCCATTTCAAAAGGGTTCTGCTGCAGAAATCTTCCTGTGGAGCTGTGTGAATCTGATCTGCTGAGGTTTTTAGAATCCCCCAAATTCTTTTGCTCTTATATACCTATAAATAGAAGAGAGGAATAAGAACAAAGTGAGTCCTAGAAGCAAGGTCATTGTCTTTTCCTTACTAACCACATTTCTGTCATTAGTATTTCTTATCTGATTGGCAATCTTTCTAGGCTTGTAGTCTGCTCTATGCATGTAAAACAAGAGAATAGAAAACTACTCACAAAGAAATAGTCTCTTAACTCTGAAATCATCAGTGCAATGGATCAATTTTAAACACTAACAAGAATAATATGTCCTCAGGAGTGTGCTGGAGTCAGCTTGTACTTCGTCAAAAGAACTAATTGTTAAATTTTCAGCATGAGTATTTATTATCTTGGAAATCAGCAAGTGCTATATATCAGGGCTTGATGTTTTTTATTGATTGTCTAGACTTTAGAAAGTGATAGAGAAAATGTTAATAAGGCAGATTATACTTAAAAGTATGTTATGGGTACAGTTCTTTCTTTCCTTTGAAGAGGTTAACCACCTCTTAAACATTTATGAAATGCATAGATGTATTGACATACTTTCCTTCTCTAGCTCTGTTCATGCCATGTATGATTATGGACTCCTTCCCTATAACCTGGGGGCTCAAGGCTATGCTATCAGAGATTTCAGTCCTTCAGAATTTATCACTGTCTCTCAATGCTAGAAATGATCCGTGCAGATCAACACTAGGGTCCAAGGACAAACTATATTTCTGGTCAATTATACAAGTAGGTGCTAGCTTTTGATCATGCTCCTCCATGGTCCTACAATTCAAGACTCACTCATCCCAAGCACTCTAGCCATTTTTTCTGGATTTTTGTGGAGGGATATACACCTGAACCTTACTTCCCCTCCATCACACATACATTCTCATTCAGAATCTACTGTTAGAGTTTCACCACTGAACTTCCTTCCACACCTTCTATACCACTTATTCTCCATCTTTTGCATAGTCAAGAACTGTTCTATATATCTTCACCACAAGCAATCAGAGGCCAGTTTCCTATGATCTTAACATGTCTACTGACTGTTGACCCCATTCCACTAACACTCACATGCTCCCCTGTAACGTCTGGACTAACTCTCTCTGCGGCCCTCTCTACTCCACCCTCTTAACAACTGTTCCACATCACATCACAAACATTTTATATTAATATTGTGAGTAATTCACATAGTTGTCTGATTTCTCTCTGGAGTCTTAACAGTTCCAATCAATCAATATTCATTGTCTACTATGTGCTCTGGGATACAGAGAAAAAAATGAAAATATCTACCCTCAAGGAGCTAACATTCTATTTGGCATGTGTGTATGTATATGCATATATACATACATAAGCAATATTTGCATATATATTAGACATATGCTATATACATACCTATATATTCTTTCTCTAATTAAAAAAGTAGCTAGCATTTTAGGTAATGCTTTAAGGATTGCAGATGTAAATTCATTTGAGCTCCAGGAGAAATATTATAAAGAGATGGGCAGACAGAACTCTAGAGAGTTCAGGTTCTCTGGAAACTGAAGGTGCTTTGGAACAACCATGAGTAGAGGATATTAGGGTCAAAGAAACCTAGGGCAGAGCCAAATAGTTATGCAGATGCAAACGATCATGTGGATAACTACTGCAGAGAGTCAATCAGATGGAAGCAGTAAGAATCTTATTGGCAAGACACCTGGGCATCAATTGGAAGCTCTCTTTGCTTACTTCTATTCCTGGGAGCTCATCCCATAGAAACTACCAATTATTTCCTCCACTACTTAGATGTCTCAGGATGAGGTAAGGAAGTAGGGAAAGAGAGTGAAAATGGCTCAATACCTTCCTGACTGTGGTTACACCACAGCCTTCAGTTGAAAGTCTGTTTCTTTTAGATGCTTATTTGTTTTTCTTCTTAATTACAAATTACTATTAAACTAAAGCCATTTGACACAAAGATTTGTATCCAAATTGTTAAGTACAGGGTTTCAAAACTGAAAACTTACCCCAAAGGAAAGGAGGTTTTTCATTCCCTCCTCCTTTTAGTTTTCAACTTAGTTGTGAACAGTCAACTAGAAAAATGTGTACATATTCAAATTATACCTTTTAGACATCCTTAAAAAATACACTTCAGTGTAAGAGAGTTAGGAAGATAATTAGCTGTAGCAGCCTGGTGTGGAAGAAGAAACGGTCATGCAATTTTTGCTTTTGTTGAAGGTTGAAGTGATGATTGCTTTTATATTTCTCCTACCTTCTTTCCCAAATCTCTGGAAGATTTCCTGGCCTAATCTTGGGATTCTCTTGTGATATTCTCAAGTAATGCTGAACTGAGGATGAATCACTTCCTTATAAGCAGATTTAGAAATACACTGTCCTCTACAAATAGAAAATAAACACAAAATATCACATCTTTTTCTTCCCTTTCTTTTGTTTTCTTTGATGAATGGGGAGGGAGAAAGAAGTTTGACCAAAAGGACTTGAAGAAGAGAGATGGAAGATGAAAGCCTTCCAAGAAGGCATAGCATGTCTAATAATGTCTGAATACTATTTTGGTCTTGTAAAACCCATATGAATTCTCAAAGTCTTTAATTTAACTTTCATCTCTAGAGGGTGGCTACATATCTTCAGGAATCTTGGAACACAAGTGAGGGTGTCTTCTAATACTATTAGTTGCTCCTGTTGCCGTCTTTTTCTTTTTCCTTTTCTTTCTTCTTCTTTTCTGTCTCTTTATCTTCTTCACCCTCTGCTCTTTTCTCTTTCCATTCCCCTTTTCCTTTTTCTCTTTCTTTTCCAATTACATATAAAGATAGTTTTTAACATTTACTTTTATGAGACTTTGATTTTCCTTTTTTTTTTTCCTCCCTCCTTCCCTCTGCTTTCCTCATCCCCAAGACAGCAAGCAATCTAGTATAGGTTATATGTATATTATCATATTAAACATTTTTCCACATTAGTCATGTTGTGAAAAAGTAGAATTGGAACAAAAAGCAAAAATCCATGAGAGATAAAAAAGTGAAAACAATCTGCTTCAATCTACATTCAGATTCTATAGTCATTTCTCTGGATGTGGATCGTATTTCCTATCATGAATCTTGAAATTGTCTTAGATGACTGTGTTGCTGTTACTGAATTGCTAATTCTATTCTAATTCTAAGTTGATCATTGCAAAATGTTGCTGTTCTTGTGTATAGCATTATCTTGTTTCTGCTCAATTCATTCAGCATCAGTTCATGTAATTCTTTCCAAATTTTTCTGAAATCCATATGTTCATCTTTTCTTATAGAACAATAATATTCCATAACATTCATATGCCATAACTTATTCAGCTATTCCTCAGCTGATGGGCATCCACTCAGTTTCAGTTCCTTGCCACTACAAACAGAGCTGCTACAAACATTTTTTGCACACGTGGGTCCTTTTCTCTTTTTTATGATCTCTTTGGGATACAGACCTAATAGGGGTATTGCTGGATCAAAGGGCATACAGTTATATAGACTTTTGGGCATAGCTCCAAATTGTTCTCTAGAATAGATCAGTTCACAATTCTACGTATGATGTCTTAGTGTTTCAATTTTCCCAATATTCTCCAACATTTATCATTTTCCTCTTCTGTCATATTAACCAATCTGTTGGATATGAGGTAGTACCTTGGAGTTATTTTAATTTGCATTTTTCTAATCAATAGTGATTTAGAGCATTTTTCCATGTTAGATAGCTTTAATTTCATCATTTCCATGTTAGATAGCTTTAATTTCATCTGGAAATTGCCTGCTTATATCCTTTGTTATATATCAATTGGGTAATGACTTGTATTCTTATCAATTTGACTCAATTTTCTATATATTTTAGAAATGAGGCCCTTATCAGAAACACTAGCCATAAAAATTATTTTCTAGCATTCTGCTTTCCTTCTAATCTTGGTTGCATTGACTTTATGCAAAAACTTTTTTTTAATGTAATCAAAATTATCTATTCTTCTTTTCATAATTTTCTCTATCTCCTGTTTGGAGATAAATTCTTCCCCTCTCTATAGATCTGACAAGTAACCTATCTCTTGTTCTCCTAATTTGCTTATGTTTATCACCCTTTGTGTCTAAATCATATACCTATTATGACCTTATCTAGAGATGTTGAATAATGATGTTTCAATTTTCTATAGTTTTCCCAAAAATTTTTGTCCAATGGAGAGTTGTTCTTATTCTCAGAAATTTTAGTCTTTGGGTTTATCATATTAACTGTTGTGTTTTGTGTACTTAACCTATTCAATTGATCCACCACCGTATTTCTTAGCCTGAACCAAATACATAGAGGTGTACTCCACCCAATTAGATACAGAAGGACAGATAAGATTGAATATATCATTCAATAAAGGGCATAAATTAAAAATAACAAAATTTTAACTTGAGAAGTATGAAGTGTTTTGACCATTGACTGAAAATAGATGACTCATGATATGTTTTGTAATTTGGGCCAATATATAACATAGCAAGTCATATAATTACAACAGTAGGCCTATTTTATGCTGGAACAAATTGTGTTTGTTCCACTAATATATTCAATTCAGAATGCCCCCAAATACATCTATTATATACTTTTCTAAGTTTGCTTTTCCTTCTGACTTTTTTTGAGGGGGTGCTATCATTGGTCCCATCTTGGCTCCCATATCTGAAACAATGGTATGAATGTTGACTCTTCTCATTTCTCTCCTTACATCCTTCCCTCTATTTTCCCAGGCCCTCTGATATTTTCCTATTTTTAATTTTTATTTTTTGGCTTCTGATTCTTTCCTCTTGATTCTTCTGCTACCATTTTATCAGGTACCATCATTCTTCCTTGCTATTTCTCCACCCAAACTTTACATAGCCCATTTAATATATTCTTTGACATAATCCTCTGAAAGAATCTATTGTTTCTTAACAAACTATGCAGGTGGTACTTTCAAACACTTCCTATTTGGAATTCTGACCTTTAAGGATATAGCTTCCCAGGTTCCCCTTCCTTGAGCTAACTAGATGCTGTATTATTCCCCCTTTCCTTTTCTATTGTTACTGTCTTCCTACATTCCACTAACATAGAGCAGATTCTGTATTTTTAGGCTGCTTAAACTCAGTAAAGTAGGAGTCTGGGCTCATTAAAGAAGATTCAGAGTAGAGGAAAGGGTTAATCCATTTTTAAAGTTGTTGCCTAAATCTGTTCTTTGGAAGTCCCTCTTTACACTTCAGATGACCTACCTTTCTTAATGTAGATGAGATCAGTTAGAGACCCACCCTGTACAGTCACTTTTGAGTAGTAATTTTGGTTGGTGGAAATTGAGACCCCAAGAAGAACATAAGTTTATCTTTTTTTTTTCCCCCCTGAGGCTGGGGTTAAGTGACTTGCCCAGGGTCACACAGCTAGGAAGTGTTAAGTGTCTGAGACCAGATTTGAACTCGGGTCCTCCTGAATTCAAGGCTGGTGCTCTACCCACTGTGCCGCCTAGCTGCCCCCAAGCATAAACTTATCTAAAGTCATGATCGAATTATTGTAGGCAGTGATTTGGAGTTGCTATATTGGAGTTACTTTTAACATCATAACAACAATCACAACAATAATGAGAACTAGCACTTAGGAACTTGGACGACAGACTGAGAAATAATGCAGTGTAGGTCCATGGGATCATGAAAAGTTAGGCACAACTGAACAACAACAAATTTTCCATATGTTAACTTGTTTGATATTCACAACAACTTTGTGGGTTTTTTTAATTAAATAATTTTTAATTCACATTGCTATATGAATCATGTTGGAAGAAAAAAATCAGAATAAAAGAGAAAAACCATGGGTGAGGAAAAAAACAGAAAAAAGAAGTGAACACACCATGCAATGATTTACATTCAATCTCTATAGTTCTTTTTTTGGATGCAGATAGCACCCTCCATCCAAAGTCTATTGGGATTGCCCTGGATCACTGAACCACTGAGAAAAACCATGTCTTTCATAGTTGATCATCACACAATTTTGCTGTTATTGTGTACAATGTGTTCCTGGTTCTGCTTGTTTTGTTCAGCATCAGTTCATTGTAAATCTTTCCAGGCCTTTTAATAATCAGGTTGTTCATCATTTTTTATAGAACAATAATCTTCCGTTCCCTTCATGTACCACAACTCGTTCAGCCATTCTGCAATTGATGGACATCTACTCATTTTCTAATTCTTTGCTACCACAAAAAGAGCTGCTACCAGCATTTTTGCACTTATGAGTCCTATTATTTCCTTGGGAGACAGACCAGGCACTGCTGGGTCAAAGGATGTGCACAATTTTATAGCCCTTGGGGCATAGTTCCAAACTGCTCTCCAGAATGTTTGGATTATTTCACAACTCCATCAACAATGCATCACTGTCCTAATTTTCCTACATCCCCTCCAACATTTATCATTATCTTTTCCGGTTGTTTTAGCCAATATGAGAGGTGTGAAGTGGTACTCAGTTATTTCAATTTGCATTTCTCTAATTATTGGTGAGTTAGAGCATTTTTATATGACTATAGATGGCTTTAATTTCATCATCTGAAAATTGTCTATTTATATCCTTTCACTATTAATAGGGGAATGGCTTGTATTCTGATAAATTTGACACAGTTCTTTATATATTTTAAGAATCAAATTTATATAGGAAACATGGGCTGTAAATTTTTTCGCAGCTTTGTACTTCATTTTTAATTTTGCTTTTGTAGGTTTTGTTTGTGCAAAACTTTTTTAATTTAATGTAATCAAAATTATCCATTTTGCCTTTTGTAATGTTTTCTAGTTCTTTGGTCATAAATTCCTTCCCTTTCCAAAGATTTGATAGATAAATCATGCTTTGTTTTTCTAATTTATTTGTGGTATTCCTCTTTAAGCCCAAATCAGGTACCCATTTTAATCTTATTTTCATATGGAGTGTAAGTTGTAGCTCTGTGCCTAGTTTCTGACATAATTATTTTCCAGTTTTCCCATCAATTTTTTTCAAATAGTGAATTCTTATCCCAGAATCTGGAGTTTGGAGGTTCACAAATAGCGTTGCAAGGTAAGTGTCCTTATTATCCTATTTTGAATATAAGGAAACAGTCAAAAATGGTTAAAAATGTATATAGGGTCACACAGTTAGGGAAGTGTCCAAAGGGTGACTGAGGTAATAGACCACCTTTTTAAAGAATCCTTTTTTAATTTTTTAGTCAATACCTTGCCTTTAGATTAAAATTTATCCTGCATATATCTTTTTTGTACAAGGTTGTTTGTGTGTAATAGATCAGGGACTAATTTTTTGTCCTTTTTTTATCACCAGTGTTCATCATAGTGCCTGACAAAGTGAAAGCTCTGTAAAAGCTTGTTGACTGACTGACCTGGAAACAGCTTCCTGCTCATAGTTCTTTTAGTGCCCTCATCCATCTAAATTCTAGCAATGATGCCCTTTGTGCTGGATTTTGAACCTGGTTGTTCTAGTAAGACTTACTTACAGAACTATGCGGGAGAAAACACTAGGGCATTTATTCTTTCATCTTTTCTGTTGAGAAACCATTCCCAAAGCATTTAGTGACCTAGCCTCCTTTCCCCTTTCCCTACATTCCTTCTTGGCCAGTTTCCTGGGA
This sequence comes from Sminthopsis crassicaudata, assembly GCF_048593235.1. Classification (NCBI taxonomy): domain Eukaryota; kingdom Metazoa; phylum Chordata; class Mammalia; order Dasyuromorphia; family Dasyuridae; genus Sminthopsis; species Sminthopsis crassicaudata. The sequence continues at coordinate 332,727,696 of NC_133618.1, forward strand.
AGTATGCAAAGGCTAAAAAGGGAAACAAATAGTGCCCCTTGGAGTACTCTTGTGGGCAGCTGCATATGTCTATGTGGGGCAGGAGGGATTAAGAGGCAGGTCCTGACCTGGACAAATTACAGGAGTCAATACCTGTAACTTTAGCCTAGACACTACAAGAGTATGCTTTTTGAGACCTCACCTAGATCTGATAGGACAGGCAGCAACCGAGGAAGAAATAAAGCTCTCTTAATGGAAATGTAGATGATAACTCTTTCTAGAAAATCCTGGCTCTTTTAACACAATGAGACCTAATGGAAAACAAGTTCCAAGCACAATGAAAACAACATACAATAAAATAGCTTAAGTTTTCCCCAGAGACAACTGCCTTATGATGGAAGAAAGGTTTGTCTTCAGCTATAATGTGGGAAATCTCTATGGAGATGTATGCAACATCTCTACTAATCTTTTGTTCACTTTGGGATTTGGTGACCCTGGGACCAGATCTCAGTGCTTGTGTAACACTGGGCCATGTTTGTGTTAGTAACTTCTAAGATACAAATTAATAAACAGAATCGAGTCTTGCAGGGTTCACAAGACAATTTTGACTAAACAAATTGCACACAGTGGGTGCTAAATTATCTATGGGACCCTGTTAAGTTGCCATGTACCCCCTCTCCAGTGTCAATTCCCTAGGCACCATTCTTCTGAGAAGGGAACCCTGAGCAAACTCTGCAATGCCCAGGATTCAGATAAAGTGAATTAGGGGAAACCAAACCAACCCCAACCCTGATCACAGAATACTCTGCTGCATATAGTAAGGAAATGGGACAAGATAAAGTCAAAGTCCTTTCTAGATTCTAATTGTTGCCAATATTGCATTGGTAAATTGGGGATGGGGAAGAGAATTAGTAACCAAGACCTAATTTCTAACCAAAACAAAGTCATGTGAATCATTCTCCCCGCAACTCAAACCCTTCCCCTATTCCTTACATCACCATGACCATATGGGGAAAAAAATCTAAAACAATTGCTAAGCAGACTCTCCATTGTTCCCATATGTACATCTTTAGTTTCCTTTACACACATTTTCCCATATCAAAATGTATACTTACAACTACTAATTCTCCCTTTATGTTCTATTATTCTCAGTATACAGATCAAATACTAATTACTTCTGCGCAAGTACTCCAGCACTCTACCTCCTTACTTCTTGGAATCCCTAAATACTTATCATTCCGTAGAATTATGATAAATCGATCCATTCTCAAAGAGAGAGCAGTCATGGGGGATGGTGGTGGTGGCAGCAAAAGCATTTTCTTGGTTTTATTTGTCTGTTTGCCAACCCTATAAATGTTTTCACCTCCTGATATTTATGACTAGAGAATTCACATAGCCTGGCTGAACCCCAGAATTTGAAGGGATATTAGGGATCTACTAGAATCATTTCTATAATATCATTTACAAGTGAAAAGCCTGCCTGTGCTTGAAAAATCTCATCAGTGAGGAACTATGTATATTTTGAGGACTAAATATACATATTATTGGGAAGTTTTTTCTCTTACTGAACCTTTTGTTACTTTAATAAATTGCATATAGCTTTTGACACTGCTTCCCCATGTGGAGAAGCTGGAAGGCCTGTTTTTTTGTTTTTTTTTTTTATTCATTTTTCCAAATTATCCCCTCCCTCCCTCCACTCCCTCCCCCCCCCCCATGGCAGGTAATCCCATACATTTTACATGTGTTACAATATAACCTAGATACAATATATGTGTGTAAATACCATTTTCTTGTTGCACATTAATTATTAGCTTCCGAAGGTATAAGTAACCTGGGTAGATAGACAGTAGTGCTAACAATTTACATTCACTTCCCAGTGTTACTTCTCTGGGTGTAGTTATTTCTGTCCATCACTGATCAACTGGAAGTGAGTTGGATCTTCTTTATGTTGAAGATTGGAAGGCCTGTTTTCAAGAGAGTAATGATGACACATAAGGAAAGTGCTTTGAAAAGACTATGGAGTATACATAGGCATTCTGTAACTGTTTCTAATCTGTTAACCACATGGTTTGGAAGAATTTGGGGATTTGAGGGAGATTTAAAAATTATCTGCAAGCTACTTGAGGCTACTTTCTACCTGAGACAGAGTTTTAGGGGATAGTTAATGGGGAAAATGTTTGCATATGTATTTGTGCTACACTTTTCAAGGAAACACTCTTTTTTATTATAGCTTTTTATATATGAAACATATGCATGGGTAATTTTTCAACATTGACCCTTGCAAAAACTTTTGTTTCAACTTTTCCCCTCCTTCCTTCCACCCTCTCCACTAGATGGCAGGTAGTCTCATACATATTAAATATGTTAAACTATATGTTAAATACAATATTTATATACATATTTATACAGTTACCTTGCTGCACAAGAAAGATCAGATTTAGAAAGAAGGTAAAAATTACCTGAGAAGAAAAAACAAAAATGGAAGCAAACAATAACAAAGTGGAAATGTTATATTTTGGTCCATACTCATTTCTCAGTGTTCTTTCTCTGAATGTATCTGGTTCTATTCATTACAGATTAATTGGAACTGATTTGAATCTTCTAATTATTGAAAAGAGCCACGTCCATCAGAATTGATCATCATATAGGATTGTTGTTGAAGTATATAATGATCTCCTGGTTCTACTCATTTCACTTAGTATGATGTTCATATATGTCTCTCCAAGACTCTCTGTATTCATCCTGCTGGTCATTTCTTACAGAACAATAATATACCATAACACTCATATACCACAATTTATTCAGCCATTCTACAATTGGTGGGCATCCATTCAATTTCAAATTTTTAGCCACTACGAAAAGGGCTGCCACAAACATCTTTGCACAAATGGTCCTTTTCCCTTCTTCAATATCTCTTTGGGATATAAACCCAGTAATAACACTTCTGAATAAAAGAGTATGCACAATTTGACAACTTTTTGAGCATAGTTCCAAATTGCTCTCCAGAATGGCTGGATCAATTCACAACTCCACCAACAATGCATCAGTGTCCCAGTTTTTCCACATCCCTTCCAACATTCATCATTATTTGTTCCTGTCATCTTAGCCAATCTGACAGGTGTGTAGTGGTATCTCAGAGTTGTCTTACTTTGCATTTCTTTGATCAATAGTGATTTGGAACACTTTTTCATATGACTAGAAATAGTTTCAATTTCTTCACCCAAAAATTGTCTGTTCATATCCTTTAACCATTCATCAATTAGAGAATGATTTGATTTCTTATAGAGTCAATTATTTATATATTTTGGAAATGAGGCCTTTATCAGAATCTTTAGCTGTAAAAATGTTTTTCCAGTTTATTTCTTCCCTTCTAATCCTGTCTGCATTAGTTTTGTTTGTACAAAAGCTTTTTAATTTAATATATTAAAATGTTCTATTTTATGATTAACAATGACCTCTAGTTCTTCTTTGGTCATAAATTCCTTACTCCTACACAGGTTTGAGAGGTAAACTATCATATGTTCATTTAATTTATTTATAATCTCATTCTTTATGCCTATATTATGAACCCATTTTAATCTTATCTTGGTGTATGGTGTTAAGTATGGATCAATGTCTAGTTTCTGCCATACTGATTTCCAATTTTCCCAGAAGTTTCTTATGCCAAAAGCTGGGGTCTTTGGGTTTGTCAAACACTAGGTTGCTATAAATATTGATGATTTTGCCCTATGAATCTAACCTATTTCACTGATCAACTAGTTTATTTCTTAGCCAATACCAAATGGTTTTGGTGACTGCTGCTTTATAATATAGTTTTAGATCAGGTACAGCTGACTTTCATTTTCATTAGTTCCCTTGAAATTCTTGATCTTTTGTTCTTCCAGATGAATTTTGTTGTTATTTTTTCTAGATCATTAAAATAGTTTCTTGGGAGTTTTATTGGCATAGCACTAAATAAATAGATTAATTTAGGTAGTATTGTCATCTTTATTATATTCACTCAACCTAACAGGAATACTTAATATTTTTCCAATTGTTTAGATCTGACTTTATTTGTGTGGAAAGTATTTTATAGTTTTGCTCATATAGTTCCTGACTTTCCTTTGCAGATAGATTCCCAAATATTTTATACTATTGATAATTATTTTAAATGGAATTTCTCTTTGTATCTCTTGCTGTTGGATTTTGTTAGTGATGTATGAAAATGCTGATGATTTATGTGGATTTATTTTGTATCCTGCAACTTTGCTAAACTCATGGATTATTTCTAATAGCTTTTTTAGTAGAATCTCTGGGGTTCTCTAAGTATGCCATCATATCATTTACAAAGAGTGATAATTTGGTTTCCTCATTACCTATTCTAATTCCTTTATTTTTTTCTCATCTCTTATTGCTGAAGCTAGCATTTCTAATACAATATTGAATAGTAATGGTGATAGTGGGCAACCTTATTTCACTCCTGATTTTATTGGGAATGGTTCCAGTTTATCCCAATTATATATGATGCTTACTTATTATTTTAAATAGATTCTACTGACTATTTTAAGTAAAAGCCCATTTATTCCTATACTCTAGTGTTTTTAATAGGAATCAGTGTTGGATTTTATCAAATGCTTTTTCTACATGTATTGAGATGATCATGCTTTTGTTAACTTGGTTATTGATATAGTCAATTATGCTAATAGTTTTACTAATATTGAACCAGCCCTGCATTCCTGGTTATAAGTCCTAGTTGGTCATGGTGGATTATCCTGGAGATGATTTTCTGTAATCTTTTTGCTAATATTTTATTTAAGATTTTTGCATTGATGTTCATCAGGAAGATTCGTCTATAATTTTCTTTCTCTGCTTAGGTACCTCATTTAGGTATGAGTACCATATCTTTCATAAAAGGAATTTGGTAGGACTCCTTCATTCCCTGTTTTTTCAAATAGTTTATATAGCATGGAGTTAATTGTTCTTTAAATGTTTGGTAGAATTCACATGTTAATCCATCTGGTTCTGAGGATTTTTTTAGGGAGTTGATTAATAGCATGTTCTATTTCTTTTTCTAAAATGGGATTATTTAAGCAATTTACTTCTTCCTCTATTAATCTGGGCAAACTCTATTTTTGAAGGTATTCATCCATTTCATTTAAGTTATCAAATTTATTGGCATAAAATTGGGCAAAATAACTCCTAATTATTACTCTAATTTCCTCTTCTTTAGTGGAAATTTCTCCCTTTTCATTTTTAAGACTAACAGTTTGATTTTCCTCTTTCCTTTTTCTAATCAAATTTACCGAGGGTTTATCTATTTTGTTGGTTTTTTCATAAAGCCAACTTTTAGTTTTATTTATTAATTCAATATTTTTTTCACTTTCAATTTTGTTGATCTCTTATTTTCAGAATTTCAACTTTAATGTTTGATTGGGGTTTTTTAATTTGCTCTTTTTCTAGCTTTTTTCAGTTGCAAGCCTAATTCATTGATTTTCTCTTTCTCTATTTTAGGCAAGTAAGCCTCTAACATTTCCCCTTATGACTGCCTTGACTGCATCCCATACATTTTTGTATGATGTCTCATTATTGTCATTCTCTTGGGTGAAATTATTAATTGTGTCTATGATTTGCTGTTTCACCCATTCATTCTTTAGGATGAGATTATTTAGTTTCCAATTACTTTTTGGTCTATTTTACCCTGGCTTTTTATTGCATGTAATTTTAATTGCATTGTAATCTGAAAAGGATGCATTTACTATTTCTGCCTTTCTGCATTTTAATTTGAGGTCTTTATGCCCTAATGTATGGTCAATTTTTGTATAGGTTCCATGAACTGCTGAGAAGAAAGTGTACTCCTGTCTCCATTCAGTTTTCTCCAAAGATCTATCATACTTAACTTTTATAATGTTCTATTTATCTTTTTAACTTCTTTCTTATTGTGGTTTGATTTATCTAATTCAGAGAGAGCAACACTGAGATCTCCTACTTTTTTAGTTTTGCTCTCTATTTCTTCTTGCAGCTCTCTTAACTTCTCCTTTAAGAATTTAGATGCTATATCACTTGGTGAATATATATTTAGTATTGATATTGCTTCATAATCTTTGCTATCCTTTAGCAAGATATAGTGCTCTTCCTTATTTCTTTCAATTAGATCAATTTTTGCTTTTGCTTGATCTGAGATCTGGATGGCTACCCCTGCTTTTTTGATTTCACCTGAAGCGTAGTAGATTCTGCTTCAGCCTTTTACCTTTACTCTGTAGGTATCACCCTGCTTCAAGTGTGTTTCCTGTAAACAACATATTGTAGGATTCTGGCTTTTAATCAAATCTGCTACCCCGCCTCCACTTTATGGGGCAGTTTACTCCACTCATATTTATGGTTAAAACTACTAATTCTGTATTTCCTTCCATCTTATCCCAAAATTATACTTTTCTCTTTGCTTTCAACCTTACCTTCCTCCCCAGTATTAGACTTATGATACCACTTGCCTCACACAGCCCTCCCTCTTTAGAATCCCTCCCTCTTAAATCTCCCCTTTTCTTAAATCTTTCTCTTACTATTTCTGTATTCCCTTCTATTTAGCCTACCCCTCCCCTTTTTGCTTTTCCCCTCCCACTTTTCAACAAGATGGGAGATGTTTCTACATAAACCAAATATGTCTAATATCTTCTCTTTGAGCCAATTCTGATGAGAGTAAGATTCACGCTATGTTTATCTTCCTTCCTTGTTTCCCTCAGATATAATAGATTTCCTTTGCCTTTTTATGAGATGTAGTTTCTCTCTTTTTACCTCCACTGTTCCTTTTTTCTGGTACAATTTCCTTTCCATCTCTAGTTCTTTTTTTATACTATAAAAGTAAAACCAAATTATATGTGTACTCTTTATGTATGCCCATAACAGAAATACAGTTCTCAAGAGTTCTTTTTACCCTTTTTATGCTTCTCTTGAGTCCCATATTTGGAAGTCAAACTTTTTGTTTAGCTCTGGTTTTTTCATCAGAGATAAATGGAATTCACCTATTTCATTGAATGTACATCTTCTTCCCTGGAAGAAAATGCTCAGTTTGGCTGGGTAGTTATTCTTGGTTGCATACCAAGTTCTTTTGCCTTTCAGAATATCAGATTCCTGGCCCTTTGATCCTTTAATGTGGATGCTGCTAGATCCTGAGTGATCCTTATTGTGGGTTTTTTTTTTTTCCTGGCTGCTTGTAGTATTTTTTCCTTGGTCTGATAGTTCTGGAATTTAGCCACAATATTTCTTGGAGTTTAGATTTTGGGATCTCTCTGAGTAGGTGATTGGTGAATTCTTTCAATGTCTATTTTACCTTCTCTTTCTATAAGATTTGGGCAGTTCTCTTTGATGATTTCCTGAAAAATAGTGTCTAGGCTCTTTTTTTCATCATGATTTTCAGGGAGTCCAGTAATCCTTGGATTATCTCTCCTAGATCTATTTTCCAGGTCTATTGTTTTCCCAACTAAGTATTTAATATTTTTTTTCATTTTTTTTTTCTATTTTTCTTTTTCTTTTCTTTTTCTTTTTTTTTTTTTTTTTTTTTTTTTTTTTTTTTTTTTTTTTTTTGGTTTTGCTTGACTGATTCTTGGTGTTTCCTTGAGTTATTCATTTCCATTTGTTCAAGTCTGATTTTTAATGAATTATTTTCTTCATTTACTTTTTAAATTTCTTTTTGTATTTGTCCAATTGAGGTTTTAAATAAGTTGTATTGTTCTATGGAATTTTTTTCCATTTCACCAATTTTTTAAAAGAATTATTATTTTTTTCCAATTCACAAATTCTGTTTTCCTTGGAATTGTTTACCTTTTCCAATTCATAAATTCTCTTTTCCTGGGAGTTGTTTATCTTTTCCAATTCACTAATTCTGTTTTTCAGAGAGTTGGTTTCTTTTTCCACTTTATCTTTTAATGAATTTCATTAAAATAGATTGAGGGTAAAGGAGAGTTTAGGAAGGCAAGTGTGTCCTCTCTGCCATCTTGATTCTGCCTTGAAACACTTAAAAAAGAAAAAAACCAACTAATTGATATAAAGTGTTTAAGTAGAAGTAAGGTGCTAGTTACTGGCATAATGTTTAAGGTAATAGGGGGACATAGCTAGTGGGGGCTCAAACTTTTATTAATAGAGGAAAGACAACCCCAGTCCTTCAGGGTATCCTGGAAGTGGGAAGGGATATGAAGCTGACCTGAAGTAAGAGAGAAAAGAAGAGCTTTGTTCATTCCCTAGGTATCATTCTTCCAAGAAGGTAACCCTGAAGCAAACTCAGCAGTGCTTATGATTCACATAAGTGTATTAGGAGAAACCAAACCAATCCAAATACCCTGATCTAAGAACACTTTGCTCTATACAATAAGGAGGTTGGCCAAATAATCTTTAAAGCTCCTTCCAGATATAGATCTAAGATTCTAATTGTTGCTTATTATTGGTAAATTAGGATTGGGGAAGAGAATTAGTAACCAAGAAAAAACATCAATGCTAAACAATACAACAATTCAGAGTTGCTCACTTTTTTGCTTCTCCTCCTCCAAAATTTTCTGCCAGCTTATACATCTAAAGAAATATTTAGAGTGCTATGCAAACAAATAAACCATACAGAAGTGTGGAAGAAGAAAAAAACCTGAGAATTTCAATGAACCATAAACTGAACATGAGTTAGCTATTAGTGTTAACTAATGTGACCTGAGTAAATTAATAGAGCTAAGTTATGCAAAAGCTGGAAAATAAGCCATCTGTTATACATAGCTTTGGCCAAGGCTCTATTAAAGTGTTATGACCAGTTTGAAGCTCTGCATTTTAAAAGGAAATGGAGAAATTGGAAAAGATCTTGAGAAGGGAAATAGACACAATTGAAGGAGTTTGGGGTGGGATAGTTTATTGACAGAAAATAATTAGTTTTGGTTAGTCTGGAGAAAAAATGGCTAAGGAGTCCCATAAGAACCTTATTAAGTATAAGAAGTGATGCAATAAAAATGCATGGCTACCTATTTCTTGAGACAGCTAGGTAGCTCAGTGAAGTCATGAAGTGAGTCATGAAGACTCATCTTCATGAATTTAAATCTGGCCTTAAACACTAAGTAGGGGTATGATCCTGGACAAGTCACTTAATCCTATTTACCTCAATTGCCTCATCTATAAAATAAGGTGGGAAAGAAAATGGCAAAACACTCCAGTATCTTTGCTGAGAAAAACCTAAATGGAGTCACTAAATATCAGACATGACTAAATAACAACAACCACCTAATTCCTAGGCAGTTAATTTTAAAATTAAGTCATAGGTCTGCTGCTAATTAGTTATGTGACCCTAGGCTACAATAATAACAATAAAACAGCTGCAACAATAATAATAACTCATATTTATATAACACTTTACAATTTTAAAAAAACTTCCCCTCCTCAACAAAATTATAAAGTATGATAATATAAGCATAATTGTCTTCATTTAACAGAAGAAGAAACTAATCCTTGTGAGGTAAATTACTTGCCCAGGGTCATATAATTAGGAAACAATAGAGCTGGTATTTGAATTTAAGTCATCTGATTCTAAGACCAATTTTATTTCTGTTTGTATACATGCCTCTTTCAGTTCAATGACTTTATCTGGACACCATTTTCCTCATTTTTAAAATAAGGGAGTGGCAGGGTTTCTGCTGAAATTAAAGGGACTTTGAAGAAGTGTCCCAAAGCCCAGTTAAGGCTGAAAGCTTTTTTTCTCCCTCATTTGTCTTAAACTGTAATTTACTACCATGGAAAGTCCACAGTGAAGAACTTTCTTCTGACATTGCGCTGCAGTTGTTTTGCCAACTTTTGGTCTCAGAGTTGTTCAGAAGGAGAGGGATTCAGAGAAAAAGTGATTTTCCTTGTCCCAAGAAATGAAAGAAACACCCCCCCCCTTTTTTTTGATGGGGCCATATAGCTTAACTAAATCCTACCAAGATCCTTTGAAAAGGGAAACAGGGACAACAAAGGCAAGATATTAATGCAGCTCACCAAATTCCCTCAGCTTGAAGCTGGGAAAAAGATCCCCAAAACAGAAATGGAAAAAGACACAGCCAAGAATGTTGTTGCTAGGGGACCTTGGATATTATGGTCTTCAGGATATAAAAGGAGGAAGGAATCCATAATGGTCTTGAATTTCTGCTTTTCTTCATACCTTTGGATAGATCAGAGGTGAGTGCATCCTGAGTTGGATAGTAGTGCTTCCAAGAAAGGAATGATTGTGCAATAAGGACATGAACATGCAGAAGTTTATCAAGCAGGAAACTGAAGTTTCCAGCCATCCTGCATTAAAAAAAAATTCCAAATTGGAGTGGAGCAAAGAAGGATGCTGGGTAAAAAAAGGCAGGGAGTGTAAGGTAAGAGGAATAAGCATGACTGGAGAGAGAAGGAAAACAATAAGAACCTTCTATGTTACAGGCACTATAGTAAGCACTTTACAATTATTAAAAGGTTTTTGAACAGAGAAAGAACAGACCAAAAAAAAATAAAGCAAGAGGTTTTTCAGATGATAAAAGTGGATGAGAACAAATGACATCTAGGTTTCTATCTACCACTAACTGTTTCAATAATATGGAGCCAGTCTATGTTCTGAAGGAACCTCTGTCCTGGGGCTTCATTCTTCTTATTGGTGTTTGCCTCTCCCAGAGCAGTATCAGGAAAGATTCACACATGCTTGATTTCATTCCCTCTGTTCCAGATACTAACTCCACATCCTTCTCAATAGTATTAACAGACTTCCCCCTCTCTCCCAACCTCTATACCTCCCGTTTTGGGTCCACAAGTGGTATTCAAATCAACTCTGTCATTATTCTTGGTTAGTGTGTGTTATCCCAATGGCCTTATTTGTCATTCCCTATAATTTTTCAGATCAATGGCCTCTCCTTGGTCACTATTATCTTAGATGTGTTATTTTCCCCATTGTTGTCCTCCCTGAGGACAGGGACTGCCCTTAAAAATATATAGAATGGTTGATAGAGTTATCCCTTCTATATCACAACATTCCATATCACAGTTTATTGTGGATCAGCCTTAGAAATTAAATGGGAATTTTGTAAGAGTTTTGCAGAAGCTACAGATGACGATGAATGCCAGCAGACTACACAGGAAAAGTTTAGAAATTTAGAATGCATAAAATATGTGTATAGTATTATGTCAGCATATCTTGTCATTTAATATCATAATAATTCAGATTTCTTCTCTAGTTTGAAAGGAAAACAAAAAAAATTTATATGGATTTTCCAGATCATGGGGGCTCTATCCTCTTAAACTCCGTGTTGTGAAAAGGTTAACTGTATATTTTTGTTGTTATTGAATAGTTTCAGTTATGTCTGATTCTTAGTGACCCCCTTTGTAGTATTTTTGGCAAAGATATTGGAATGATTTGCCATTTCCTTCTCCAGCTTGTTTTATAGATAAGAAAACAGAGGCAACTGTGGTAAATGACCTGCCCAATGTCACTAAGCTAGTAAGTGTCTGAAGTCAGATTTGAACTCAGGAAGATGAGTCTTTCTGATTCTAAGCCCAGTGCTCTCTCCATTGTGCCACCAATTACCCACACTTTGTATATAATTCAAGATAAATAAATACTTTTTATTTATTCATTCTTCATTCAAAGAACTTTGAAAATATTATCTCATAAAATATCTTTAATATCTTTATTTTTTAGATCAGTGATATTTCCTTAGCCAAAAGACCTCTATATGTCTCTATCTCCATTATGAAGCATTAGTGCTCTAGATATGCTAAATCTTGGTAATTAATATTAGCCTTCATACTTAAAAATAGGTACAGTAAATTACAGATATTAATGCTTAAATATTCATATAATCAAAATTATATCTTACTGAAAATGGAATGACTAGTAAAAGGAAAAACATATCAGAAAAATATTTTTAATTAGAAACTTTTTCCTCTAATAGATCCCTATGGCACTGAGGTACCTATTAAATCCTAGATAGAAAATGTCTCCAAAGGGTTCCTGTCAATAAAAAGAGCATCTTCACTAAATCCCAAATGTCGCTACATAATGTAGTAACTTTACAGAAGACCTGCCATGAAATCCTACAATTAATCTCCCTATACAGTCTGTGGGTTGGTCTCCATCTCTGTGTCTATCTCTGTTTGTGTCTACATCTCCTCTCTGTCTGTCTCTAAATCTCTCTCTCTCTCTCTCTCTCTCTCTCTCTCTCTCTCTCTCTCTCTCTCTCTCTCTCTCTTTCTCTCTCTCTCTTTCTCTCTTACACTCACTCTCTCTTTCTTTCTGTTTTTGTATGTGTCTGTCTGTCTGTCTGTCTCTCTCTCCTCTGGCCTCTCTGTTCACTCATCTTAACCTTTTTTTCACACTGACAAGTCTAGGTTTCCAGAGAAGAAATACCATCTTGTGCTTATATTTCAAACTGAAGGTCCTAGGGATAACTCTGCTGTGGAGAAATATAGGTAGATGACCTAGTGGATAGAATGACAGACCAGAAGTCAGGAAGATTCATCTTCCTGAGTTTAAATCTAGCCTCAGAATCTTATAAGCTGGGTGACTCTGGGTAAGTCATTGAAGCCTCTGCCTCAGTTTTTTCTGTAAAATGAATCAGCAACCTTAGAAGTTTGGCAACTAAAGTATTTCTGCCAATTGACCTCTTCTGACAGCTAGCATCTTAAAATTATTTCGTCTCCCACCAGTTACTTGAATTGCTTCTTAGTAAGGTTTTTTTTTTTACCCCTCCCAAGTTCTAAAAGTATAGTAGTTACATGCACATGAGATGCAGCCATAGACATCTCATCCTCAAATAGGTTCATTTCTACTCAGTTTTTCGACTGATATATACTTTAACAGAAAATGTTACTTCTTTACACATGATTCTAAAAGTTTTTTTTTAATGCACAAAAGTTCTTTTTCTGTTCTTTGCAACTAAATTTCACATATGAAAGGTGCAATATCTTATAGACTAAAAAGTTGATTTAAAAATCATTACATATTACATAAATAGTTACATAAACGTTCATTTTCTGTATCCCAAGCTTATTTTCTGCTATATTCAACAACTAAAAGGCTCAAAAACTAAAGAAGGATTTGATAGGATATTTGTTCAATAAAATAATTTTTGGGGGGATTATCTAAATACTTGAATGATAAGACATAAACCTTGATTTTTTTCCAGGAGTGTAATAAATGAGATGAAAACTCATGTCTCCTAGTTTTCTCTATTTTATCTCACTTTGCCTTCTCAACATCTCAAAATACTTTTCTTCAAGGGATCTTAAAGTCATCATGTGATTTTATCCAGTAAAATTCATCCCTTCTTCCCTTAACATGTAAACACATTTTGTGAAGAAAGCTGCAGCTGGTTATCAATGTATTCAAGGAACTGAAGTTGAATCCCTCTTCTGCCACTTAATACATCTAAGATCATGGGAAGTCATTAACTTCTTAGCAGCTTGTTTTTCTCATCTATAAAATAAAGGATTAGATGATTTCTAAGGTGTTTTCTAGCTCTAAATTTGTTTTGCTGTCATAATTTCCTCCATAGACTGGAAGAGAAGGTAGAGTTTAGAGTTTTCACTGACAACTTGCTTTTGACTCAAGAATGGGGAACGGCTAAAAACAGAATTTATGCAGCAGAAAAAAAACAACATTTCGACATCTTGACTCCAACATTGCCTAGCTGGTCTATGATAAGTCATGTGACCTCTCAAGACCTCAGGATCCTCAACTATAAAATAAAGTCCCTTTCATCTCTAGATCTATCATTCCAAGTATTTAAAAACTAGCTCTGAAAATAAGATGCTTAACTCTGATGCCCTTGGCCTGTTGCAAGAGATTACATTTTTAAATCTTATTTTCTAGTTACCTGGACAAGAAGGGAATTCCCTGCCAGGTCTAGAAGCACTCATATCACTACTTAGCCCCTCTTCCCCCTTTATTCTCCAGCACATTGTGCATATGCTAAACACAGAGCCTTTTCACTCTTGACTTGCTGGATAATTTCCAAGAGTCAAGATCTATTGTGAAGCTGGTTTTTATACAGTTATCTGCTAAATGTGGACAAGTTGAATTATTCATATTTTTAATCATAAATAATGTATTAACTATATATATATATGTATCAGATTTAAATGCATCTGTGAACTCAAAAAAGAATCCATCATTGTTACATGTTTCCCAAAGATCATAACCCTGGTGTCCTTGATTTATCTATACTCTGGGACCCACCCCCATGTTAAAAGAATCCTAGTATTTTTCAATCTCTATTAATCTGTTGTTTAATGGATGCTTGATTCTAGTAAGATAAAGTCATAGCACTCAGGTTCCCCTTCTACCTTGTTTCCAACAGTAACTATTTAATTAAATACTTATCATGGAATGGCATGAATTTTCCCATATGTCTACAATTGGTATAAACAAAATACAATCTCATGGGTAAGCTGAGCAAATATAATAAAAATGACAATACTACCTAAATTAATCTACTTATTCAATGCCATACCAGTCAAACTCTCAAGAAATTTTTTACAAATTTAGATAAAAGAGTAATAAAGTCCATCTGGAAGAGCCAAAGGCCAAGAATTTCAAAGAAATTAATGAAAAAAAAATGCTAATGGAGGTGGCCTAGCTGTGCCAGTCCTAAAATTATATTATAAAGCAGCGCTCATCAAAGCTATTTGGTACTGGCTAAGAAATAGTCAATCAGTGGAATAGTGGAATAGAATAGAATAAAATAGTCAATAATTATAGCAATCTAGTGTTTGACAAACTCAAAGACCCCACCTTTTGGGATAATTTGGCAAAAACTGCTGAGAAAATTGGAAACTGGTAAGGAAGAAATTAGGGCTTGACCCACACCTAACACCATATACCAAGGTAAGATCTAAATGGGTTTATGATTTAGACATAAAGAGTGATATTATAAACAAATTAGAAAAACAGAGGATAGTTTACGTCTCAGACCTGTGGAGAAGGAAGGAATTTGTGTCCAAAAAAACCAAACCAAACCAAAACAAAACTGGAACTCATAATTGAACACCAGATAGATAATTTTGATTATATTAAATTAAAAAGTTTTTATACAAACTAAACTAAAGCACACAAGATCAAAAGGGAAGCAATAAATTGGGAAATAATTTTTACATTTAATTGTTCTGATAAAGGCCTCATTTCTAAAATATATACAGAATTAACTCACATTTATGAGAATTCAAGTCATTCTCCAATTGATAAATGATCAAAGGATATGAACAATTTTCAGATAAAGAAATTAAAACTATTTCTAATCCCATAAGGTGCTCCAAATCACTGTTGAATAGAGAAATGCAAATTAAGACAACTCTGAGATACCACCACACACCTCTCAGATTGGTTAAAATGACAGGAAAAGAAACGGACAAATGTTGGAGGGGATGTGGGAAAATTGGGACACTGATACATTGCTGGTGGAATGGATCCAGCCATTTAGAGATATCCAGCAGTTTGGAACTATGTTCAAAAAGTTATCAAACTGTGAATATCTTTTGACCCAGCAGTGTTCCTACTGGGCTTATATCCCAAAGAGAATTTAAAAGAGGGAAAGGGACCCACATGTGCAAAAACATCTGTGGCAGCCCTTTTTGTAGTGGCAAGAAACTGGAAATTGAATGGATGCCCAAGAGAATGGCTGAATAAGTTATGGTATATGAATGTTATGGAATATTATTGTTCTGTAAGAAATGACCAACAAGAAGATTTCAGAGAGGCCTGGAGAGATTTACATGAACTGATGCTAAATGAAATGAGCTGAACCAGGAGATCATTGTACACAGCAACAACAAGATTATATGACGATCAATTATGAAGAATGTGATTCTTTCCAACAATGAGATGACTGATGCTAGTTCCAATGATCTTGTGATGAAGAGAGCCATCTACACCCAGAGAGAGGACTGTGGGAACTGAATGTGGACCACAACATAACATTCTCACTCTTTTTGTTGTTGTTCGCTTGCATTTTGTTTTCTTACTCATTTACTTTCTTTTCGTTTTTATTTAATTTTTCTTGTACAGCAAGAGAATTGTATAAATATGTTTATACATATTGGATTTAACATATATTTTAACATGTTTAACATATATTGGATTGCTTGCGATCTAAGGGAGGGGGTGAAGGGAAGGAGGAGAAAATCTGAAACACAAGGCTATTCAAGAGTCAATGTTGTCAAATTATCCATGTGTTTGTTTTGAAAATAAAAAGTTTTATAACCCCTCCCCCCAAAAAACAACAGCAAAAGAACAAAATACAGTCACTTATCACCAGTCTCAACTATAATGTTGTTTCACTCACAAAGAGGGATGTGCTAAGAAGGGTATTGCCAATCAATTCATGTCATTTTTTTTCTTACTTAGCCTTTCAGAGCCTCTATCTGGATGCCATTATACAGTACTGATGGAGGGAGGTCACAAACACTAATTCTTGAGAAGTGCAACCTTATCACACCTGTTACAATGCATATTTTACAGTAGTATTAAAATGAACCATTTTCTGGACAAAATGAGCAAATTTAAGGCACTAAAATGAACACCACATAATAAATTTAAGAAGGTGACTATGGGAAGTGATAATCTTGTAAATAATAACTCAAGAGCCTCCACAAGTGCCAAGAAGACGTTAATTTGAGGAGGCAGGATTGAATGTTGTTTGAATGTTGTTTGAATGGAAAGGGCTATAGCAAAAAGTTGGGCAAACAAATTTCCACTTGTCCTTTGATTTAAGTCAGAAAACAGAAGATGGGTAAGAAAATGAAAAAGTTAGAGTTACCTGTCTCTTTAAGGAAGCAGCAGTTGGATTATCTGACTTTCCTCTTCCTAGGGAAGCACTGGGTGCATTGAATAGGCCTTTAGATCTAGAATTAGGTAGTCCTGAATTTAAATCTTGCCTTAGTCACATAGTAGTTTCATAGCTGTACAAGTCACTTAAACTCCTGTCTGTCTCGGATTCTTCAAATGTTGTGAAGATCAAATGAGATAATATTTGTAAAGTATTTTGCAGAGTGTCTTTGAACATAATTGTTGTTGTTTGCCCTTCATTTTCTAAGAGGACCAATGACATATGAAGCCATATCTTGACTTTTCATGTGAATTGGATTTAAGTGAGGCAAAATTACATGAAGTCATCAACCTTACTTTTCTTCCGGTGTCATTTAAGTCCAGTGGCAAGACAAAAGTCAAGGCGCCTGATGATGATCTGGGATGTGGTGGATGACCTTGTTGTCTTCGATTTTTGACCAAACTCTAACTGCTCCACAGAGCCTGCTTCAGCCACCTTTATGGCCAATAAAATATATTTAGAAAAAGATGAACCAAAATTGTAGTGCTAAGTGAACTTATCGAGAAACAGAGAGACCTCAGTGATCAGGGTGAGGACATTTATAGGCTGGAAGGGATAGGAGTCAAGTATAGTTGTGTGCATTCCCATCAGCAGTGACTCTACTCAAGGATTTGCTACCAAGAAGAAAATGAGGCATTCCTTTCCTCAGTGTTTTTTTTTTTCTGATAAATTGTATTGATACCTTATTATCACTTTCTTTTTCTCTTTTGTTTTAATTTAATTTCAAGTTTTAACTGAGTAAAAAATCTATTTTCTCTCCCACTTCCCAATGAAAAAGAAAAACAAAATATCTAAGAAATATAATGCATAGTTAGGCAAAACAAATTTCTCAATTAAGTATGACCAAAAAACATGTTTCAAGCTGTCTTTTGAGTCTGCGATGAACTCCCTCTCAGGAGGTGGGTAGCATGTTTCATCATTAGTCTTTTGGAATTGTTATTATTTGAATTTCCCACTCAATTTTCCTCCCAATCTTTCCCAAAGAGCTTTCTCATAAAAAATGGGTGGGAGTTCAGCAAAAGTCTCCAACAGACTGGTTAGTCTGATGGTATGTGCAATGTTGTGAACTCATGGTATCTATTTCTGCAAAGAAATAGTGGGGAGAGATGTCCTGCCATATAACCTCTTTCCTCTGGCATTGCTTAAAGGTATACAGGTCAGGAGACACAAAAAGGTCCCTATTCCTACCATCAGCCAGTGCCTATCTTCCTATCAACACTTTTCACAATGACATGAAGAGAAGTGACCAGGAATCTTCCAAAAAATTCACTGGCCCAGCAATAAATCTATTAGAAAAGGAAGGCTAGAACCTTGGAAAGCCTGGTTCTTTCAGGCAGAACAAACTCCATTGTACTAAGGAAGGACAAATGTATGGTGGAGATCACTAACTGAAATTAAAGGGCTTGGATTCAAATACTACTGACAATTATTTCCTTGGGCAATCACTTAATTTCTTTGGGTCTCAGTTTCTTTACCTTTAAAATGAGGTCTTTTGTTGCTCAAAATCAAGGAGCCCTGATAGCTCTCTGGAAATATCTTCAGGGATGAGAGAATTTCTTTTTGTTCACTGAGCAAAAGCTAAATTAGCTTTAAGATCTTAACCCAAAGTACTTGGGGATGGAAATCAGCATCTGAGCTGGGATGGGCTTCAGGATGTTGGGCAGTCACCTCAAACACCACACCTCCGCATTGCCTGCTGATAGCAGGGGTTGAGAGAAAACAATAACATTTTTGCAACATGATTGCAATAGGAGTGCTGATATGTTGATGCAAATGTTCATTTCTGACAAGTCAGAGAAAATGAAATGGCTCATAAGGGAATGGGGGAGGCATCCAGGGAACAATAACTGTTACACTGGCAAAAAGCTTTGAAGATAAATTCTGCTGCTGTGATTCCACTGGCTGGAAACCAATTAACCCCTCTAGCATCTTCAGATGCCCTGTGGCAGAGGGCTGATGGGAAATGCCTTCTGGTACCATAATGCCCTTGGCCTGTTCCACTTGTCTTTCACCAGGTTAAGCAGTGGGACTGAAAAGACTCCAAGAAGACAACGGACTTCCTGTGTACTTTTCTCTTTAGGAACAAACAAGATCACGGTGGGCAATAGAGAGTTTGGGGGGTGGAGGAGATACAAAGATCTAGTAGAGGAAAGAGCCTGAGTCTGGGACTCCTAGGGACAGAAAGATAATGTAACCTTTGACAAACTACTGGAGCTTAGGAGTTGTCAGCTCAGACAGAACTGCCTACATCCATTTAATTAGATTTTAATTTCTCTTTACACATTTGGTTTTCAAAGGTCCTAAGAAGTAATTATTTCCAGTATCAATTGACTAGGAAGCACAATCCTCAAGTTAGAATAAGCAGCTTAAGGAAGTTTGCCTTGTCCCTGTTCAAACATTCAGCCTGCAGTAAGCATCTTGGCAGTAATGCAGCCCAGCTGAGATAGTAAGAAAGGAGGGGAAGGAGAACACTGGGGAAGGCTGCATCCCAGGCTGTGCTCAGCTCTCAGTGTTGACAAAATAAGAAGAAAATGAGAACAGAAATGCTGCTTTTTCCCCTGGAAATGAAATGGAGGGAAGGGAAGGTTGGGGCTCCTTCATCTGTAAATATCAAGGGATAAAGGGATGGAGGAAAGAATGTACCCAAACGTTCCATTTTGCAATGGCTGCTCAGCTGGGTCTACTGTGGGTGATGATGCATCCCTTCATGATAGCCTTGCTTGCTGGGTATGGGGACCCCCTGCATTTATCCCTTGCTAGTCAGACTCTATAACCCATCACATGTCTCTGATTGAATTTCTGTTTTTACCCTTGTGCAGAACTGATTTGTAGGGGAGGGGTGAATTGACACTTGGATGTTAGTGAAATCGGTGATAGGTGGGGCTATAAATAAAATAAATCATTCCAGCTGAATATATAGTGTCCCTTAGTGGCCAGGAAAGTCCTCAAGCAACTGACAAAGGGTCAGAGAGACAGACTTTTGCCCTCAGGGATCGTGTTTTTAAAATGTTTTTAGTGCTTTTAAAGTGTTTTAGTTTTCCTGTTCAACAATCTAGCAATCCTGTTGGGGCCTCCACCTTTCCTAACCTGCTGTTATCTGACTTTTTCTCCTATCTGGCTTGCCAAAAGTTGGATGATAGCCAGCATCATTCCTAACATTAGAGAGAGAATATGTTTCAGAATCTCATTGCTAATGACCCCTCCAGGGAAATTCTTAATAAGTAGGCCACGGCCTCTGTATCAGACATAAGTCAAAATAAGTAAGAAGGGTATACCCCAGACATCCCTGGTTTTTGGTCTGTTCCTTTAGGGAAGGAAAGGTGTCTTTATTAAGCACCTACTATTTTCCAAACACTGTGCTAAATATTTTACAAATATTATCTTATTTTATCCTCACAACAATCTTGTAAGGTGAGAAGTATTAGTATTTCTATGTCAAAGTTGAGGGAACTGAAGCAAATAGAGTTATATGGTCAGGGTCAAAAAGCTAGTGAGTGCCTGAGGCCAGATTTAAACTTAGGTTTTCCTGACTCCAGGTTCAGAACTCTGTCCACTGTGCCTCCCATCTGTAGAGCTAAGTCTGGAGTTAACTTTCTGTTGGGGTCCCTTTTGCAGATTCATGAATAACTGAATTTATTTTTAGCAAATATTAAGTGTCTACTGTGTGCACAAAACTGAGCCTGGCATTGCAGGAAATAAGGATTATTTAAAATAGGGCCATTGCTGTCATACAGCTTATTGTCTAGCAGGAGCATATGAGACCTAAACAAATAATTACAGTACAAATAATTGTATATGATGTCCAAATAAGGCTTTGTGAATTTTAAAGTTCTATATAAATGCCACTGATTGAGGTTCTTAACCTTTTTTGTGTGTGTCATGAAGCCTTTTGGCAATTTGGTGAAGGCTATGGACCCCTTCTCAGAATAATATTTTTAAATGCATAAAATAGATGAATAGAAGTACAAAAGAAATCAATTATACTAAAATACAGTTTCTCTCTCTCTCTCTTCCTCCTCTCTCTCTCTCTTCCTCCTCTCTCTCTCTCTTCCTCCTCTGTCTTTCTCTCTCTCTCTCTCTCTCTTCCTCCTTTGTCTGTCTCTCTCTCTCTCTCTCTCTCTCTCTCTCTCTCTCTCTCTCTCTCTCTCTCTCTCTCTCTCTCTCTCTCTCTCTGTCTTTGTCTCTGTCTCTCTCCATATATACATACATACATATATAATGTATATACACACATACATATACAAACACACATATGTAGCTAGGTGCCTGGAATCAGGAAGATTTATCTTTGTGAATTCAAATTCGTCCTCAGATACTTCCTAGCTGTGTGATTCTGAGCAAATCAATTAATCCCGTTTGCCTCAATTACTTTTTCTGAAAATGAATTAGAAAAAGAAATAATAAACCACTCCAATGTCTTTACCAAGATAATCTTCAAATGTCTTTAATAAAGAGTTGGATAACTGAAACAATTAAAAGTTATATGAGTGTGTATATGTGTTGTTTTATAGGCCCAAAGTTAAGAACTCCTTTTCTTAACATTATTTACTTTAATAATTTAAAATAGAAATGAAACAGAATAGTACAGAATAAAAATTATTATTATTTTGAGGATTCCCTAGCTTTATCAGACTTCCAAATGCATCAATGATCCAAAAAAGCTTAAGAACCCTTAGAATAAAGGATGAATTCAAAAGGCAAAAAGTAGGAAATAGGAAATCTAAGATTCAGGAATACCATGAGCAAGTGCATGGGGACATATGTGAGCACACACAGGGACAGTGAATAGAAGTTATTCATTTTGATTAAACAAGAATATGAGAAATGGAATGAGAAGAAGGCTTTAGTGTATTCAATAGTTAGCCAATCAGAATATTTTGGAATGAGGGAAAACATGAAACATAAGGAAGATAAGCTTTGAGAAGAAAGAATTAGAAGGAAAGGATAATGGAGAGACCCCCCCAAAAAAAAACAAAACAAAACAAAACAACAATTTAAGAGATTATTTTTTAGTCTATGGATAAGGGATGGAGAGAGGTAGAATTGACAGAACTTGGTAACTTCTTGGAAGCACGAGGGTTAGAAGAGGAAAGAGTCAATGATAACCTAATGATTTTAATCATAGGCATCAGGATGGATGGTGACTTCCCTGAAATAATGAAGTAAAAAGAAGGAATAGGTTTTTGTGGAAGATACTATTATTGATTTTGGACATGAAGCATTAAGAGCTAGTGTGGTATTTCAGAGGTTTTTTTTGCTTCCACATTCTGGTTTCAGCTGGATACCTCTGTTGTAGGTTCTGTCATTGCTCACTAATCTTAAAGCCTAGAAGGTTTTTTTTTTTCTTTCTGTCCCAGATCTTGCAGAAAAGTCAGAAGCTCAAAAAAACAAAACAAAATCCCAGTCATTTTAGGGAAGGAAGAGATCTCAAGTAGATTTTCACCCTATTTATCCCCCTTCCCTTATCTCCCAAAGTCTTACTGTTTTTCAACACCTTAGCTGAAATAGACATCCTCTAGAAGGAGAGAAAAATAGATCACAGACCAAGCTCTTGGTGATCCAGAGCACTTTGACCTAGCTTGCACTCTTAAAGTTTTATCTATATTTCTTAGTCAACAGGACTGATTCTCCATTCTATTTGACTTAGAGTCAGAAGATCTATATGTCTGCTTAGTTTCCACTGCATTCTCTTAGCATTTATTTAGCTGTTGCTTTATCAACAAACTGCCAAGATCTCTTAGTGCCTAGGAACCCCAGTATCTCAATTATAATTTTTTTTGCTCTTTCATGTAAGTGAACATGAAAGGCAGGAAAGCATGGGAATAAAAATAAGCCCATTGACCATGACCATTATTTTACCTTCACCAAAATAAATAAATAACTAATCTACAAAAATAACTTTTCATATATGTATATCTGGCTGAAAACTCTTTCCAGGCTCCAATTTTGCTCTACATATTAAATAAAAGAGATGTTGAGTGTAACTTAGAGCCAGAAGGGAACTTAGAAATCATTTAGTAGATTTCTTCCATTTTATGCCTGAAGATACTGAGGTCCAGAAAAGTGAAGAAACTTAATCCAAGAACACACAAGTTTTCTGATTTCAAATCCAATGCTCTTTAAATTAGAGAAGAAAATAATGTCCATTATAAAGCAGCATGGCTTCATCAAGAATAGTCCCTTTTAGACAATGTTACTAGACTGATAGGATAGAAGAGTAATGTAATTTACCTGGATTTTAGCCAAGAATTTGACAAAGTGTCTAATGTTACTTTTATGGACAAAATGAAAAGATGTAAAATAGACAAAAATACTGTTAGATGAGTTTGAATATTGGTGAATTACCAGAACTACTACAAAACAGTATCATGGATACAATGCTGACTATAGAGTAAAGAAGACCTGAGTTTGATTTTCATCTCTGACATTTGACTAATTTTGTGACAATGGGTAAGTCATTAGACCTCTTCCTCTATATCCTTCCTCTGAGTGATCTCCTTGGCTTCTGTGGATTCAGTGAATATCTCATTATTGATGACTCTCAGATCTACATATTCAGTGATAATTTATCTTCTAAAGTCAAGCTCCAAGTTCCTAATAGATATTTCCATCTGACAGATATCTTAAACTCATTATATCTAAAACATAATACATTTATTTTCATCCAAATCCAAGCCTCTTTCAAACTTCTCTCTGTGTCGCTTTCTCTGTCTCTGTCTCTCTCTTCCCTCTGTCTTTCTGTTTATTTGTTATCATTTCTCTGTCTGTCCCTATCTCTGTCTGTCTCTTTATCCCTGTTTCTCTCTGTCTCTCTGTCTTTGTGTCTGTTCATCTCTCTCACTGTCTCTATCTCTGGTTCTGGCTCTTTCTCTGTCTCTCTCATCTTTCTAATCAATTAGGTTCACAACCTTTGAGTCACCATTATCTTTTAACCCCAGTCCCTATATCTAGTTAGTCATAAAGTCTTTTCAATTCTACCTTCATAACAACACTCCTATTCATTCCCTCCCTTCCCTTCATTGACATGACCACTACTCTCAGTCAATTTTTCCCTGGACTGTCACAAAAGCCTCCTAATTAGTTTTCGTACATCAGAATTCTCTCCTCTCTCCCAATGACTGCCAAGGTGAAATCCTTAAATCATAGGAAGGTCTGACTATGTCATCCTCCTAAACAAAAACGTCAGTGGTTCCATATTGCAAATAGGATAAAATGAAAACTTCCCTGTTTGACACTTTATAGCAAGGCTTTTTAAAGTTTTTTTCCATTTTCCATTTCCATTTTTCCATTTCCATTTAACCCTTTTCACACAAGAAATTTTTATGTGACCCCAGGTAACAAAATAAGCATGCAAATCAAACATTTATTGATAATAAATCATAATTTTGCAACCCCCATATTCAGTTATGAGATCCTATATGGGGTTGCAATCTACAGTTTAAGAAGATGGGTTTTGCAGAATAGTTCCAGTCTACTCTTCTGGGCTTAGTACTCATTCCTTTGCTTTACAAGTTCTATGTTTCATCCAAACAAATGTTTTTGCAGTTTCTTAAATCTGATATTTTATCTTCTGTCTCTATTCCTTTGTACATATAATCTCCATGCTTGCAATTTATTCCCTTCTCCATTCTGCTTCATAGTCTTCAAAGCTCTGTTCAATTTATTCTTTTCATATGTCCCTATTTGCTGGTGCTTTCTCCCCCTCTATTATTATTATTATATATATATATATATTTTTTTTGTATTTACCAATATATGTACATAATTTGTCCCAAAACAGAATGTAAACTCCATGAAGTCAGGGACTGTTTTATTTTTTGTCTGTATATCCCTACATTGAGTTCAGTGCAGGTATATAGTATGTGAATAATAGATGCTTGTTGAATGAATGAATGAATGACTTGGGGCCTCTCTAAATCTGGCTTGTTTGTTTATTTTTTATCTATAAAATGGGACAATAATTCCTAAAATATCTATTGTTGTGAGGCTCAGATTAGGGGATATAGTATGCAAAATGCTCTCTAAAGTGCCATTTAAATATCAAGCAATGTTACTAAGCAAGTACTTTAGCATAGGAGGTAATTCCCTGAACTCTCCAGTATCTCTTGACTTGATCATGATTCGCAGTCTGATTTGCTTTACTATAAATATTTCATTTCATTGAGTTGTTCCTGTCACCAAACAGAATGAGGGAATCAGGCTGATGTGGATCCATGCAACTGATATTCCCTCATTTATCCCCTTCTCTCTAACCCAATTCAAACTTTCAGAATCTATTACCTGGATTTGTGCAATAGCCTCCTAACTGATATCCTTTTGCCAAATCTCTTTGCACTTAAATCATCTTCTACCATATCCATATATCTGCCAAAGTAATAAAACACAGGTATAATCGTGCCCTCCACCATTCATTAAACCTCAGGGGTTCCACATTAGTTCTGGGATCAAATACAAATTCTTCCTTTGAGCATTTAAAGACCCTCAGAACCTGGATAAATTTTTTTTTCAGACTTATTATATACACTATTCCACACACTGTTCTGTCTGGCTTTTGATAAAGTTAAGATGGAAAAAGTCTGAGATAGATGCTTTACCTGGACTTTAGCAAAGTATTTGACAAATGTTACTAATGTTACTCTTATGGACAAAATGAAAAGATATAAAATGGACAAAAATACTGTTAGATTAGTTTGAATATTGGTGAATTACCAGAACTACTACAAAACAGTATCATGCATACAGTGCTGACTATAAAGAAGACCTGAGTTTGATTTTCATCTCTGACATTTGACTAATTTTGTGACAATGGGTAAGTCATTAGACCTCTTCCTCTATATCCTTCCTCTGAGTGATCTCATTGGCTTCCGTAGATTCAATGAATATTCTTGCCCCTATTTTACAGATGAAGAAAATGAGGCTTTGAGATAATTAAATGCAATGCCTAACATCACATACCTAGTTAGGATTCAAACCTAGTTTCCTTGACTTTGTGCTCCATTCTATCTCCTATCACCATGCCTTTGTGTCGTTTTCCCTTTCATCCTATGATATAATCTCTCCTCTGTGGTACTCCTTAATTTTCTTCAAAGCTTAGTTCAATACCTCCTCTTCTTGTCTTTTTTAATCCCTTAACTACTAGTGTCTCCCATCACATTTTGCAAAATTGCCAAATTTTGTGTATATTTTGCTTGCATTTACATAAATAAATAACAAATATAAATAAAATGCAAACTTTTTTAAAGGCAGAGACTTTTTCATTTTGTCTTTGTGTCATCAGTTCCTTTGTGTCATACCAGCTGAAACATAGTAAGTGCTTAATAATTGCTTACTGATACCGATTTCGGAAGCACATTCACTAAAATGAGAATAATACAGAGATTCACATGGGCCCTGAGCAAGAATAATATGAAAATTTGTAGTGTTCCCTACTTTTTGACTGAAAATGAAGCAAAATTGAATTTAAAAAATAACTGTTAATTGACTGATAGGTCTTTCTACATGGAAAGATGTGGCTGGGTATGTCTGTACTAGCATTAGCATTAAGCAATCCTTGACTGGAAGTAAGGGGTTGAAACAAAAAGTTAGTTCAATGACCAGGAGAGTGATTTTTTACCTTTTACCTTTCTAGGGTCTGGGAGAAGCAGCCTGAGAGTCTTTTCTATTGTCTGATCTTTAGGGATTTATTCAGCCTACTTTTTAGAAGCCATCCTATCCCAAAGATGTTGGTATTCTTTTGGAGTTATATATTGAATCACCCGAATGAGTCTGGTGCTGTCTTGTGAGACACTGTTTATCTGGGTAGCTTATTTAGTAAAAGAAAGGGAAGGCCATATGTTGAAGCGATTCCCCTAATCAGTTCCTTGGGAGTCAGAGGGAGAGACTGAACTCAGCCTAAAGAAAAATTAAACCACCACCTGGAAGATCACTCCATTACTCTTCCTTTCTGCCCCATGTCTCTTGGGCCCTTTTATGCCATGTAAAGCCCAATTTGTTCAGATTATGATGACTGGAACCATCAAAAGTTATTCCAGGGAACTGAAGGAAAGCTCGGCCCAATTTATAATTGTTCCCTGGCAGCCTGAGGCCAGAGGCTGCTTTGCTTTAATCTACTTTGCTTTCTCCAGCTATGGGACTCTCTGTTCCAAAGCAGGGGGTCTTAGTGCTTCTTCCATCCTATCAAGACAAACACACAGCTCTTGCAAGGCAGCTAATATTCTTCATCCCATCTGGGAGCATGGAAGAATTAAATCTTTTTTGCCTGCTTTGAGAATCAACTAGTCAGTAGGTCAACAAACATTTATTGAGGATCCAGACACTCTACAGCCTTTGGGTATGTTTGGATTGTATCTGGAATTTGTTCTGCTACAACAGAAAAAGCTCCTAAAATCCACTTCTTTTCTGAGGCTTTTCTGGGGCAGTTAGCTCAGTTGGTCTCATTAGATCAAAGTCTCAGGATGGATCAACTTGTTGGGCTAGTTAGCTCGACTCAGAAAAATCAGGTTTTAGAACTAAAGACTGACTTAACCCTTAACTATCAGTAGGATATACATTTAAGTGTTGTCCCACTCTTACAATTCCCTAACCCAAGGACCTCTGGATTTGATCTTGGAGGCTGATCCATGGAACATTATTTTCTCTCAGCTTATTGTTACCACTTTTTAGTTATTAAAATCTCTTAATAGATTCATAGTGGATCTTGTGGCTAAGTATCCCCAAATGTAGTATTCTACCACCCATGCAAGCATTCAATTACTAAAGTCATATTTATTTCACCCCACAGAATAATGAATAAAATACAAACAATTCATAAGGCTACTGAGTAGCTTTTGAGAATTTTGTGTGTTTTTCATATCTGATTATGGGTTCCTATGAATTGGGGCACTGAATTGGGAGTTTTCAGAAGAGAGAACATTTGGACTATTCTGGTAAATCAGTAGAATCATAGAGAACCCACAAGACATACAATCCCCACATAATTTATCCTCCTCTCCTACCCCCAAAGTAAATATAATCTATTGACTGATGAACAAATCATTTCTTTCCCCCTAGCTCTATCCTGCATGAGTTGGTTATTGGCTTTGCGATTCAAGAAGATGATTTTTTCTCCAAAGAACTGATGAATTAGAACATCCTCTTATCTCTCTGAGAGATTTGGGATCTAAACTTTCAAATTTAGGGTTGTCCACCAAAGAGTTCTCAAATCTGGGACTCCTTTCTTGGGCCAAGTGAATATGTATGTGGTTGCTTCTGCCACGGGTTCTGTAGGAAATATCAGTGCTTCTGATGTTACTAGTTCTTGAGCTGGGAAAGCATCCTGCCTAGTCTCTCATACTCAAAAAAGGGAAGTGGAAAGCAGATGAATTCTAGGAACCTGAGACCCAATAAGTTTCATTTCAGGTCCTATGTAACTCATCCTCTGAACACAATTAGCTTCACAATTAATTTCCGCTGTAAGGGAAATTATTAGCTCCCTATTCACTATAATTGAAGTATATGCTGCAGCATTCTAATCTGTCTTTTTAAGATAGAAAGGAAGATTTGGGGAACATAATCTGATGATTTTTAGTCAGCTAATTAGAAACCAGCCTTAATCTCTGAAATCCAACAATAAAGCAACAGTAGATATGCCTACCTTCCTGGGTAAAGGCCTTCAAACACAGGGCTATGTCCCTCATTTGTAATTTTTATTAAGTTGATTAGAAAATTCATCTGATTAGATACTTCCTAGATCCACCTACCTTTCACTAGCTTTGAATTATTCCACTAAAGCTGACATATTGATTGAACTGTCTACATACTCTTAGTCAGTTCATCTTGTGGCACACCTTTGTAAGATGCCTGGTTCTAAAAATAATAAAACAATATCAGCTCTAATTAGGGGTATTATTGATGGCTTTGAAAAGTCTGTGGGTAGTTGAGTATGTAAGACTTGAGTCTGTTACATTAAACTTATCATCACCATGTACAAACCAAATGAGCTAACCACACTTATACATGACTCTCATATGATCTTCAGTTTAGCCAGACTGACCTTGTTGCACATAGCATTACATGACTATCCATTTCTATACTCCATCCCTGGAATGTACACTTCTCATATCTTTCCCTCTTAGTATCCTTCAAAGCTCAGCTCAAGTGAAATTCCTCCAGTGGACCTTCCCTGATTACAATAGCTTCCCTGAGCCTATCCCCTGCCCATTACATTGAATTTACCACTTGTATATATTTTTGTCTTTGAGTGTCCCATCACAATTTAATCCTGTCACTGAAAACCTAGACTGGCCTGAATTAGGCTTGGCCCAGAATATTAGCAGCCCTCAATGATATTCCAGGCTAAAAGAAAAAATCTATACCAGAAAACAAAAATAATAACTGATGTATATTTAGTGCTTCAAAGCATTTTATAAACATTATTTGAATTGAGCTTCATAACAGTCTCATGATTGAAGATCAGAGAGATTAGGGGACCTGCTTCTTGACAGGCATACAAGCTAGTAAGTTTCAAAGATAGAATTTGAACAGGTCTTCCTGACATTAGGGTCTAGAGCTGTATATACTATCCATTCTGACTCTCAAGACTAAATGAGATCTTCAATAATTTTAAGAGACTTTTAAAAGTTTTTAAGAGAGTTTTAGAATCGCTCCTTTAGAGGAAATCACTCCATGAGAGATAGAGAGATAGTATCTTGAGAAGGGAGGACCCAGTTTCCTTTCCTATAGATTGTTAGTTCCCAATCCTCAACCTCACTTCCACTTCCATTTTTTTCCCTTATAGCCCTAATCTCAGGACAGTTTCCACAATTTCCAGTTAAACTTCTGGGTCACAGAGAGAGGACCGTGGAACTGAGTATGGACCACAACACAGCCTTCTCACTCTCTCTGTTGTTGCTTGCTTGCATTTTGTATTCTTCCTCAATTTCTTTTTCTTCCTTCTTTGATCTGATTTTTCTTGTACAGCAAGATAACTGTATAAATTGGATTTAACATATATTCTAACACATATAACATGTATTGGACTACCTGCCAGCTAGGGGAGGGGGTGGGGGGAAGGAGGGGAAAAATTGGAACAAAAGTTTTTGTAAGGGTCAATGTTGAAAAAATTCCCATGTATATGTTTTGTAAATAAAAACGCTTTAATAAAAAAATTGAAAAAAAACCCTTCAGGTCAGAGATCATGTTTCCTGTCTATATAGTCCATTAGTTCTTTTTCCCATTAGCATTGCCTTGGCACTAGGGCAGTTACTAAATCTATAAGCTATTCCTCTGCCTTCAAGCACATTCATGTATAATTCTAATTTTTTAATACAAAGACAATTTATTTTCATTTCCCTTACATTAGTGATCCAACTTTTTTTTTTCTAAAACCATTAATAAGATGTAAGAGATTCCTAATTTTACTATATTTCTTTTCTCCTAGTTAAACTCCTTAAGCAACCATTGGGTTAAACTTACTGAGTAAGTGGGAACTTATTTTGTTGAGAATCCCTATATATTCCAGTATGCCCCCATCAAATCAATGGAAATTTCCTTTCTACTGGACTATCTTCTCTCCTTTCAAAACTGAATTTAGCCATGGAATCATTATAATCAAC
The DNA here is from genome assembly GCF_048593235.1 of Sminthopsis crassicaudata. Classification (NCBI taxonomy): domain Eukaryota; kingdom Metazoa; phylum Chordata; class Mammalia; order Dasyuromorphia; family Dasyuridae; genus Sminthopsis; species Sminthopsis crassicaudata. The sequence goes on from NC_133618.1 coordinate 332,758,099, forward strand.
CCCTCTTGACTTTCACCATATATTGTGGGTTTGGCTTAACTCAGGTCTGTCCAAGACCTCAAGATAGTGATTAGGATGAAATGAGATACTTGCTACAATAAAAATTCATTAAAAACAACTTTTCTTCAAATGAGATTAACAAGGATACAATTATAAATAAAACACAACTGTACTCTTTCAGTTCTGCATTCCCAATAGCAAAAACTAAGCTGGATCAGAATAGAGCTCCAGCAGAGTAGTAGGAATTCTGCCAAATCTTTGATACATATTCTCCATAGGTTAGGCCTTTTGTGCCTCAGGAAGCCAAGTCAATGCTAATCACAATGGCTATGTCTTCCTCTTAAAAATAAACCAACTCAACCTACTAAATTACAACAACTAATGATTGATGCATATATTCTCATTACTTTAGTCAGTCAACAAACATTTTTCTTTTTCTTTTTCAGATTATTTCTTTATTTCTTATTCTTCCTCAACACTTACTAGTGTGTAATTTTTTTTCCAATTACATGTAAATATGATTTTTAACATTCACTTTTTTATTTTTCAAAACATATATAAAGACAATTCTTCAACATTAGCCCTTGCAAAATCCTGTTTTTCCTCTTTTCCCCTCTCCTAGACGTCAAGTAGTCCAATATATGTTAAACATGGTAGAAATATATATTAAATCCAATATATATATATATATATATATATATATATATATATATATATATATATATATATATGTATGTATGTATCTTCATACTTTATTAACATCTACTTGCTTATCATTTCTTATAGCACAACAGTTTTCCCAAGCCTTTTCTATGTGCTAGACACTGTGCTCAATACTGGTGATAGAGAAGCAAAAGACTTCCTATTTTCAAAATCTCACAATCTAATAAGAGGGGGAGGAGGGAAAAATCTGCAAACCAATATGCACTTACAAGATGTAGGAGGCACTAGCAGCAGGAGGACCAGGAAAGACCACTGGCAAAAAGTAGAATTTGAGCTGATGTTTGAAGGAAGCTGGAGAAACCAAGAGGCAGAGGTGAGGAGAACATTTCATTCATTGCAGACAGTATGTTAAGAAGCAAGGAGATGGGAAATGGAATTTCATAAAAGAGGACCAGCAAGAAAACCCATCTCCCAGAATTGTAGAGTATAGGAAAGATATTAAAAGGAAAGAAGACTGGGAAGTCATGTTGTAAAGGACTTTAAAAATCAAACAGAGGATTTTATATTTAATTCTAAATCCTGAGTCATTAGAGTTTATTGAGGGAGGGAGAAAGGGTCAGACCTCTGCTGTCAAAAGCTCTTTTTGGCAGTTTAGTGGACAATGGACTACAGTAGGGAGAGTTGAAATAAGTAGACCATGAGAAAGCTATTGCAAGCATGAGGAGCTAAGGAGTTGTCTGTGTAGCTGGACAGAAGGGACATATATAAAAGATATTGTTTAGATAGAAATGATAAAACTTGGCAACAGATTGAACATATGAGATTAGTGCAAGTGAGGATTTGAAGATAACACCTAGAATGGAGCCTGGGTGACTGGGAGGAAGGTGGTGCCCTTGACAGTAAAAGGAAGTTTGGAAAAGGAGAAGGTTTAAAGAGGAAAGATAATGAGTTCTGTTTTGTGCATATTAAGATTGAGATGCTTAAGGACTTCCAGTTCCATGTGTCAATATGCAGTTAGTGATGCAGGACTGGAGGTCAGGAGAGAGGTGATCTCAAGGGGGATGCTTTATTGGATAGCCTTAGTCCTTTAAAAACTAGGGAAACCTTTTTAAGCATAAAATAAAATAACCCGGGTGAAAGTCAGAGAGATTTTAAAAATCAAGAGTATAAGGAAGAAAAAGAAGGATCAGAAAAAAGAAAAGCCCTACAGGGCCAAGTGAGACAGTCTGTGAACTGAGACAGACAAACAGGCTGTTTTCTCTTCATTTTAATGACTTATTTTGACCATGCACCATTGCAATTCTTGGAGAAGCCCACCTCCCTCAGGCCATCAGATCTGGCATCTATCTCCATGATTGGTAGAAGCATGTTGAGGAGCAGAACAGAGAACAGCTGGCCTTAACATTCTCTGATTCTTTTGACTTTGACTTGGCATTTAGCATAGTACATAACTTGCAGGGCATTAGCCTGGCCTTTTTATTTTTGGCAAGAACAAGCTCTTGAGGCTTTTCCTACACCTGGTGCTTTAATTGGGCACTTTTTTTGTATATGCATGTAAGGCCATTTCCTCCCATCTTTTTGTAAATACTTTCTCTTTTTCTAGGAGAGAGAGGTAGCCTAAGCTCTATAATGACTTTTACAAGAAGGCAGAGAAAGGAAAGAAAACACTTTTGCAATTCTCTTTTCTCATCAACCTGTTATACAAAAAAGAAAAGAAAGAAAGAATAGAAAAAAAAAGAAAAGACACATTCTCCTCATCATGAACATCTAGTAGCTCTTAACTTGCATTTCACTCAAAGGGAAGATAGATGAGGTCAATAGTACAGAAGGAGGTGATGGGAATTATTTTGTCTCCAGTAATTTCTCCTATGCTTAAGCTTTTCTTTTTTCTACTTACCCTTGCATTTCTCTCTCTCTGTCTCTCTGTCTCTGTTTCTCTGTCTCTCTGTCTCTCTCTGTCTCTCGCTCTCTCTCTCTTTTTTTTTTCTTTTTTTTGGTGGTTGGAGGCTCTGCTTTTCCAGCCTTTCTACTACTAGTGTAGCTGAACTGAAGTTAGGTAGGATGTCAAATCTCATATTACTTTTTGCATATTGATGACCTGATGAGAGAAATTTAAAAAAATGTTCTTCCAACTGGAATGAATGAGGAAAGACCTGCTATTTTTAAAATACATACACACATGCACAGTGCCAAAATATTATTTTCAGAGACATGTCTGGAAGGAATAGGAGAGGCCAATATGCCTTATCTCCTCATTTTATGGATAAGGAACCGAGATCCAGAGCAGCTGAAATGTCTTGCTCAAAGTCATACAGGTAATGACTGACATGGAATTCAAACTCAGGTCCCTGTTATTTGCCTGCCTCTAGGTAACTCACATTCTTCTGGGGTTATAATATATGCACTGAGAAGTTTAAGCATATCTTGGAGATATTGCAGATTTGGTTTCAGCTCACTGCAATAACTTAAATATTACAATAAAACAAGTTATGTGATTTTTTTGGTTTCCTAGTGCATAAGAAAGTGAGGTTTACACTATACTATAGTCTATTAAGTGTGCAATAGTATTATGTTTAAAAATTATCTCTAAAAATATTAACATTATCTGAACTTTTAGCAAGTTCTAATCTTTTTGGTAGTAGAAGGTCTTGTCTAGAAGTTGATGGAAAAGAGTTGTTGAAGGTTGGGGTGGCTATGACAATTTCTTAAAATAAGACAACAATGAAATTTGCCAAATCAATTGACTTATTAATTGACCTAATTTCAATGTCATTGTGTCTCAGAGAACAGAGTTGCCCAAGGACAGGGAGAAATAATGAGATTATAGTGGAAAACAAGAACATGCACAACATTTGTTGATTATTAGCCATATTATACAGGTGTGGTTTTTGGAGCTCCAAAACAATTATTATAGTAATATAAAACTCCACTGATCACCATAACAGATATAATAATAATGAAAAAAATTGAAATATTGTGAGAATTATCAAAATGTGACAGAGATACAATATGAGTACATGCTTTAGAAAACATGGTGCTGATAGATTTGTTCAATGCAGAGTTGCCACAAACCTTCAATTTGTAAAAACAAACAAAAATATAGTATCTAAAAACTATAGTAAAATTAAGTATGCCTGTAAATGAAAGGTAATTTGAAGAGAGAGAACTACTACACCTGGAGAAATTAGAAATAGGATCAGGGAAGGACCTTTTTTTTTTTTTTCCTGGAGGAGATAATGCCTAAGGCTCAAGCCTTGAAAGAAGCTAAGAGTTCTAAAAGGCAGAGATGAAGAGAGAGAAAAGGCATAAAGCTGGGATAGAGAATGTTGGGTTTCAGTTTTGTTAAAATGAAGAGTGCATGACAGAAAATAATATGAAATAAGATGAGAAGAGAAGTGGGAACAAAATGGTAGAGAAACTTAAAAATCATGCTAAATCTCCTTCAGAAATGTCTAGGGACACTCCCAAAATTAAACACACATGTAAAACCAGTACATGGGTGTTATTGTCTGTACTTTATGGCAAAGTCACAGAGAACCTTTCACTTATTTCCAGATTATGCCATCACTTTATTTTTCCCAATAGTTATTTAAAGCATTTTATTTTTACTAAGCGGTAAGTTAAAGTGATAGGAACTGGGCTAGGGAGAAAATGGCACATTTAAATGTATTTTTTCCAATTACATATAAAAACACTTTCTGGCATTTATTTAAAAAAATTGAGTTCCAAATTCTCTCTGTTCCTCCCTCTCTTCTTTCTTCTCTGAGATGGTAAGCAATTTAATATAGGTTATACATGTGCAATCATGCAAAACATATTTCCATATTAATCATGTTGTGAAAGGAAACAAAGACCAACCTCCCCCCACAAAAAAATGAGGAAAATGAAAAATAATATGCTTCAATCTGCCTTCAGACTCCATCAATTCCTTCTATGGAGGTGGACAGCATTTTTCATCATAAGTCTTTTGAAATTGTCTTGGATCATTGTATTATTGAGAATGGCTAAGTCATTCACAGTTGATCATCATACTATATTGCTGTTAGTGTGTAAGTGTTCTCCTGATTCTAATAGCACATTTATATAACTCTTTACAATTTACAAAATGCTTCATTTACAACATTTCCTACCAGTGGCACTCCTTGGGTTTGAATTTATCATCATCATTCTCTTTCTTTCCCCATATCCCCATTCTAGGGAAATTTTGTCATTATCGGAAATTCCTCATGGCATCAGCTTTGCTCATACATACCTCATCAGAATTCTCAGCAACCTCTGCCCTTCACAGTAGAAAACTGGAAGATAGAGTGAAAAGCTCTCCCAAAGCTTCATATAGAGAGGACTCAGAAGTCCTATCAACTCTTTATTTCCCATCAGGTTGATTACTCTCCACTCCTGCATCCTCTGCCTTTGAATGGCTCCTTCTAGAACCATTTTAAAGACTGCCTTCACTTCTTTTTATGTATTCTTTTCTCCCTCCCTGCCCCTCATCCCATTAGAATATAAGTTCCTTGAGGACAGGGACTGTGTGCTTTTTTGTATTCCTGGCACTTAGCACAGTGCCTGGCATAATAAGTCCTCAATAAATTTAATAAATAGGTTTGTTAATTTGACATAGTTATCTTCTTTATCCCTTTTTTGCTATTTATTTTCATGTGGCTAAGGAACCACATTTGTGAAAAGTACCTCCTTCTATCATCATATTTTTTTAAATGATGTGACTCTGGTTCCATTCCTTTAAAACTTAAAATGGAATATGGTCAGGCTTTGTTCGCTGAACAAATATAATATTTCAATATAATACTTGAAGAGTTCGCTTGCCATAAATGCCAAATTTAATTATTCCTCTTACAGTATATATAATAAGATATAATTGACATCATATATAATATAGTTAAGATATTTTCACTATATAGACTAGGGAAAAATATATGCTCATTCATCAGTGAAATCAAATGCATAATTTCATCCAACCAACAATGTCCTTAAGCATATAATTAAGAGGTGAACTTTTAAGAAGAGAATAGTATTACTTTAGGTTGGGCCAAAACATCTTTGTGAAGTACTAAGTGGTTTATAGGAACAAAATCTTCATTTCCATTAACACCCTTGCTAAAAAAGGAAAAAAAAATTAAATTTATAAGCAATGGACTTTTTTTGATTAAAACTGTTTATTTTCAAAGCATATGCATAGATAATTTTTAACATTCACTTTTGCAAAACTTTGTGTTCCTAATTTTTCCCTTCCTTTCCCCCATCTCTTCCCTTATCTTCCAATATGCAAAACATGTGTAATTCTTCTATATATTTTCCCACAATTATTAAGGTGCACAAGAAAAATCAGATCAAAAAGGGAAAAAAATGAGAAAAAAAAACAAAATGCAATAAACAATAATAAAAAAGGTGAAAATGCTATGTAGTGATCCACACTCAGTCCCTATAGCTCTCTCTCTCTCTCTCTGGTTACATATGGCTCTCTTCATCAAAAGGCCATTGGAACTGGCCTGAATTACCTCATTGTTGAAAAGGGTCATGTCCATCAGAATTGATTGTCATGTAATATTGATGTTGCTATGTATAATGATCTCATGATTCTTCTCACTTCACTGCATCAGTTCATATCTCTCCAGGCCTTTCTGAAATCATCCTGCTGATTGTTTCTTATAGAATAATAATATTCTATATCATTCATTTACTGTAACTTACTCAATCATCCTCCAACTGATTGGCAGCCACTCTGTTTCCAGTTTCTTGTCACTACAAAAAGGGTTGTAGACTTTTCTACTTAGATTTTTTTTATGATTACCAATGTTATTGTATCACCCAGGTTTCTCATTTCCTGAGAGCTCTAAGAAGGCTATTTTAGCTTCAAGGTCCTTTTCCTCAAAAATCCTTTTTAAACTATGGCTCATGAGACTCAATTAGTGTAGTTATTTTTGTAGTCAACCAGAGGACACACACTAAATCCAAAGTAAAAGTATTTTGTAAAATAATACAATAATAGAAGCATTATAATAATAGAATATCCCCATAAACCTAAAGTTCACTCTTCTATAAATGTAGAAACATCCTCATTGGGAAGAATAAATATGCATAGCAATTATGCCTCATATATGCACACAGAACAAATGTCATCAGAACATCAGGATACCCGGAGACACAAATACAGTATTAGAAATAACTTTATGTTGCTCATTGCTGTTCACTGTTGCTTACCAGGTGTGTTTCAACTTCACCTGATATTCAACTATCCAGCTATCTTTAAGGCCCTTTAATACCCTGTCCACCATCCACTTAGGATGTTGTAGTCAATAAATGCCTTCTCTGCGGTAACCTATAATCTTTTAGCCAATGAGTATGAAATGCATCTCTTCATCCATGTTGTCCTAGAAGGTAAGGGATATACAAAGCAGGTCCTATCTATTTTTTCCACTTTCTTCTCCATTCTCCATTATGATTCTCTTGGTTCAACAATAACAGATTAAAGGTGGAAAATATATTTTAGTTCTTGTTTTTTGTTGTCTTCACTGGCTGTAGCAAATATTCTCAGGTTTCTACTCTATCAAAAAAAGCTTTTGAGAAACTATGATGAGGAAATTGTTTCAATGTCCCTCCATCATATACCTCTGTAGTGTCCAAACCACAAAGTCTGGGGTAGTTGGAAAAGACAAAAAATGCTGATGACCTTTGTTTCACTACCTGAAGCTACAAATCACAGCCTGGTCTCTTTCCATTAGAGTTTACTTGAAACGTGGGGATGTCAGAGGTAATTTACTTAGCAGCAGAAAGGTGATAAGAATGCTGCCCTCCCTGTTACCTAGTCCCTTCCATCTGCCTGACTAATTTCTACTGAATCCTCAAGGACCTGTTCAGGTATCATGTCCTCCATCAAACCTCCCCTGTCACCCCTGTCATCACTGCCTTTCTCGATAATCACAACATTTTGTACATCTTTTATTAAACTTCACAGTCTACCATCCTTATAGTTACATGTGTGCAAATGTCCTATCTTCATAGCGAGATTCTAGAGATCAGAGATATTGTCTTATTTATCTACATATCTCCCATGATGTTTTTCATAAATATTAGATATATAACTTGTACCTATATCTATTTATTTGCACATAGATCTGTCTAACTCTATTTCTCTGTCTCTTTCTGTGCCTGTCTCTCTATGTCTTTGTGTGTGTGTTGTATTAAATAAAACAAATAAATGATCTTCCAAGCAGAAAGTGCTCATAAAAGAAAATTTGAAAGAATCCAAATAAACACTGATTTTGACAACAAGGCTGATGATTTTCTGTCTACAAAATCCTGATTCTCTTTGTCTATGCCCTTAACCTTTTTCTTTTTCTATGGGAAGCTTTTCTGCATGTCACATTCAGAGTACCAGGCATGGTGACATATGCAAATAGTCCCTGATCTTTGGGAAGCTGAAGCTGTTGGATTACTTGGGCTTGAATTTTCTGAACTACAGTAGAATTAAAGCCATTTGGGTGTCTTCACTACCTCTGTAACCAATATGGTGAGCTCCTGGGAGTGGAGACTACCTGAGGAGGGGTGAGCCAGCCCAGGTGAGAAAAATGAATCAGATTAAAGCTTCTATGCTAATTAATATTGACATCAGGCCTGCAAATAGGTTCTGCATTTCCAGCTGTAAACTCTCTCCTCCCCCCCAAGAAAAGATTCAAGAGAAATAAAATGTCTTTGCTCCCAGAGCTGGTAAAGAAAGTCTTCTTGAACACCTGGGTACAATTTGGAAAATTAGCCCTTTTAGAGCATAACTTCCAACCAGAGATATGCAGAGAGAATTCCTATTGGCCCTTTAGTTTCTTTCAGGGGAAGCCTCTCCCTAGTCTATGCTCCAAAGGTTCTTTTAAAAATAGCTTTAAAAATCACAATCACTTCCTCTATCTCATCAATTTATTTTTAATCACTATTCTCCATCCCTACACTTCTTCTGATCTTGGTTCTTATGCTTTGTGACCTACTTCATGCTTCGGGAGAGTTGATTGATTGTCATTTAAGAGATGAAATTTGTCTTCCCCCTCCCTTACCACTACAGTTGATTTTGTGGGCGAATTTGCACACTTGTAATTAGGGTGAGATCTTGTCCTGTAAAGTGTGTGAGACATTAATGCGCACTTCCCCTCACCTACCAGGTATAACACTTTCACTCCTGAAAAAAAAAATTGACATTTTCTCGGTTTATTGTGGGAGGGAAAAGGAGGTGCTAAGGAATGGACAGTATGTCCTTTCTAGAAGGTTTAGCAAGACAGTCAGATTTTAGGATTGCTTCCTCTGGATTCAAGAGCAAAAAATCTTTGAGCCTTTTTTTAAATGTCAGAACACAATAGATTCTAAATTCCAACTACACAGAGATCTTTTCTTCTCCTGCTTATTTTGAGGCAAAGGGGATTTGGATTTACATAACCCACACACTCTTCTCTCTAGTGTCCTTTTATGAACTTTCTTGTCTTTCCTTTAAAGGGTAAGTATTCAGTCTGCTTCTCAACCTAGCCCATAGCTATCTTCTGACTTAATTGACTATTAAGCGAGTATTGCACATAACCAACTTCTTCCTATTGGGAAAACAAACAAACAAATAAAATAAAACTGAGCCCATCTTTAGCCAACATCATTGCTCTGCCTATTCTGGCAGCACCAAATATAAATCACAGCAAAGAAGATCCAAGTACCAGAAACTATTCAAGTGGAATCAGGTTAAAACATACAATAAATGTATGAGGAGAGAGGACATAAAAAGGATCTGAGTGCCAAATTGTGAGGCTTGATATGGATAATGGGAGCGATGACATTTTTTTTTGAAAATTTTGATTAAACTAGCTGATGGGATTATTATTATCAGAGGTCCTGGGTTCATAAATTAGACATTTATTTTTATTTGCCCTTTGTTAAATATCTTCATTTCTCTATGACCAAGTTTATACATCTGTAAAATAAGAAGATAGTTTCTAAAGTCTTTCTCAGTTCCAAGTTCTTTGATGCAGTGATCATTCCAGACTCCTAAAAATCTGTCCTTTTGGAAACAAACAGATGGAAATTGCTGCCTATTCTTTTCCATCCTTTTTTCTCCTTCTCTGCTTGCCCTGAATCTTTTGAGTATGAATAGAACTAACCCCTCCCAACCTTGCCCCAGAAGCCTTAACAGTTGCTTGAAGTGAACTAATTTAAGTTCCAGATTGAGGAGGGGAGGCACCTGCTACTCTAATTTTTATAGAGAAAAAAGAAAATTTTCTACCTGGGAAAAAAAGTTAACATCTCAGAGTCTGGAGGGGACTGAGAATAACTAACCAGCAAACTCTTATGAATGATAATAGTGTGTATGACTAGAGTATATATGACTAGAGTATGACTCAAGATGGATACAATATATCCAAAGGCTAGAGGATAAGTAAAAGAGAAAGGGGGCACAGTAACAATGCATATTTTAAAAGTATATTAAAATTATTAGGTAAATGAATCGAGGAGTCAGAACATTAGAGGGCATTTGAGAAGTCAGAAGCAATTTTGTCATTGGAATACACACAGTAACAGAAAGAGAAAATGGATGACTATATCAGTTATTGGCACTTACTAAGTGCTTTAAAAATGCTGGTTTTTCTTCTGTTAGAAGAAATTAAACAGAAGGCTGACTCAGGAATGATAGAGTAGCAATGAGACACTTTGCATATATAAATAGTTGTTGGGACTTTTAGTTCAAAAGAAGAATAATAATGTTTTGATTTTAATATTATTTTATTTTTCAAAAGGTAAAGACCAAAAAGGGAATACTATTTTGGACCTGGTTCTTTTTAATATAATGGTATTGTTTGCTAAGATGGAAATAATGAGAACCTTAGGGAATTGACCACTCCCTACTAGAGTAAGTATCAGAAAAGGAGGAGGTAAATGGTTAAAATTTGACAAACATTTTAGATTTTGGCATAATAAATTTTTCAAAGGGTTCAGAGGAAGGCTAAGTAGCATGTCATGGACTAAAATTCTACTTGGATAGTTAAATGTCACAGTGGTTAGAAAATCAGGTTTTAAATGAGGAAGAATCGTTTTCCTGAGTTCAAATTTAGCCTCAGACATTTACTATCTGTTTGACTTCAAGTTACTTAACTCTATTTGCCTCAGTTTCCTTAACTGTAAAATGAGCTGAAGAAGGAAATGGCAAAGCATTGCAGTGTTTTCACCAAGAAACCTCAAGTGGAGTCGCAAAGAATAGGATCTGACTGAGCAACAACAAAAAACAAAACTGTACAGGGTATGAGTTCAGAAGGGATGGAAAACTCTTAATTCAATTTTATTTTCTAAATCACTATGGATTAGAGAAATGCAAATTGAAACAACTCTGAGGTACTCTCTCACATTTATCAGATTGACTAAGATGATAGGAAAAGATAGCAATGAATGTTGGAGGGGAAGTGGGAAAATTGGGGCATTAATGCATTGTTGATGGAGTTGTGAACTGATCCAGCCATTCTGGAGAGCAATTTGGTATTATGTTCAGAGGGCTATAAAACTATGCATACCTTTTCATCCAGAAATCCCCTTTTAGTTCTATATCCCCAAAAGATCATAAGAGAGGGAAAGGACTCATATATGAAAAATATTTGTAGCAGCTCTTTTTTGTGGTGGCAAAGAATTGGAAATTGAGTGGGATGCCAATCAATTGGGAAATGGTTGAATAAGTTATGGTATATGAATGTAATAGAATATTATTGTTTTATAAGAAATAATGAGCAGGCTGTTTTCAGAAAAGCCTGGAAATCCTTTCATGAAGTGATGTTGATTGAAGTGAGCAGAACCAGGAGAACATTGTATACGGTAATAGCAAGACCATGTGATACTTCTTTGATAGACTATTTCTTCTCAGCAATGTGGTGATCCAAGACAATTCCAATAGATTTGGAATAGAAAATACCATCCAGATGGAGAACTATGGAGACTGAATGTGGATCTTAGCATAATATTTTCACCTTTTTAAAATATTGCTTTTTTCCTGGTTTTTTCCCCTTTTGTTTTGATTTTTTTTAAACAACATAAAAATATGGAAATATGTTTAAAAGGATTGCACATATATAACCTATATCAGATTACTTGCTATTAGGGAAAAGGGAAGATGAGGGAGGAAAGGAGAAAAATCTGGAATTCAAGATCTTACAAAAATGAATGTTGAAAACTATCTTTACATGTAATTCAGAAAAGAATTCAATTTTTTAAACTTTTAAAAAAAATAGTAGCTTATTATTTTCAAAATATATACACAAAGATAGTTTTCAACATTCACCTTTATAAAACCTTATGCTCCAAATTTTTCTACTTCCTTTTCCCCACTCCCCCCAAGCAATCCAATATATATTAAACATGTGCAATTCTTCTATACATATTCCCACATTTATCATGCTACACAAGAAAAATCTGATCAAAAAGGGAAAAATGATAAAAAAGCCAAAAAGCAAGCAAACAGCAAAAAAGGTGAAAAAACTATGGTAGGATACACATTCAGTCCTGAGAATCCTCTTTCTGAATGCAGATGGCTCTCTCCATGACAAATCTATTGGAATTGGCCTGAATTATCTCATTATTGAAAAGAACAGTGTCCTTTAGAATTGATTAGCTTATAATCTTGTTGTTTCTGTGGTTCTACTCACTTCACTTACCATTAGTTCATGTAAATCTCTCCTGACTTTTCTGAAATCATCCTGCTGATTATTTCTTATACAACAATAATGTTCCATTACTTATAACATAACTTATTCAGCCATTTCTTAACTGATAAGCATCCACTCAGTTTTCAGTTCTAGCAAAAAGTGCTGCTACAAACATTTTTGCACATGTGGGTCCTTTCTACTTTTTATGATTTCTTTGGGAAACAGGCCTAGTAGAGACACTGCTGGATCAAAGGGTATGCATAGTTTGATAGCTCTTTGAACATAACTCCAAATTGCTCTCAAGAAATCAGTTCACAACTCTACCAAAAAAATATTAGCATCACAGTTTTCCCACATCTCTTCCAACATTTATCATTATCTTTTCCTGTAATCTTAGCCAATCTGATAGGTGTGTAGTGGTACCTTAGTTGTCTTAATTTGCATTTCTCTGTTCAATAGTGATTTATAGCATTTTTTTCACATGACTAGAAATTATTTTAATATCTTCATCTGAAAATTGTTTGTTCATATCCTTTGACCATTTATCAGTTGGAAAATGGCTTGTAAGAATTCAATTTTAAAGACACAAAGGTAACAATATTGATGAGAAGGAAAAATGAAACCTGTCTGAAGAGATTGATATAGATACCTCAAGAAATCATCAATTAATTTGGACTTTTAAAAGTCTAGAGAGTAAAAGCAAGGACAAATGATGAATATAAGATCATGTCATAGTCCTTTAAAAGCAATGTGAGGCATTCTCTTGACTCTTTTTTTCCAATGTTGAATTTTTTTGTGTGTGTTGGACAATTGGAGTTAAATCACGTATCTGGGATCACACAAGTAGTAAGTGTTAAGTGGCTGAGACCAAATTTGAATTCTGGTCCTTCTGATACTAGGGCATGCTCTGAATCACCTAGTTGCTCCTATTTTCTCTCACAAGAAGACTGAAGATTACAAAACAAAAATGGTTAAATATTTATTAAACATCAGAGCTAATATCAAGGTTAATAAAGACAAAATAAGGGGACATTTAGTGGCCCTTGATGAATTCCTCACGTGGTTCAGTGAATGGACCTCCTAAGTACCTAAGGAATTGTAAATGTGATTGCTGAGGTACAACCAGTATTATTTGTAAGATCATAGAGAGCATAATAGGTATCATAGGAAGAAAACATCTATTAAATTCCTATTATACAAATATTATCTCATTTGAACTTCACAACAATCCTAGGAATTAGGGGCTATTATCCCCATTTTACAGTTAAGGCAAATAGAGGTTTAGTTACTTTGAGGAAGATATTTAAGTTAGATCAAGTCTTCCCAACTCCAACCCCAGTGTTCTATTTACTGTGTTACCTAGCTGCCTTTACTGAAGCTTGGAGAAGAAATTGTCCCAATTTTCAGAAAAGGGAAGAGAATAGAATTTACAAACTCTAGAGAATAAATTTTGATTTAGATTTCTAGCAGAGTTCTAGAATGATTAATTTTATTTTATTTTTTATTACAGCTTTTTATTTACAAGATATATGCATGGGTAATTTTACAGCATTGACAATTGCCAAGCCTTTTGTTCAAATTTTCCCCATCCTTCCCCCCTCCCAAAGTCAGGTTGACCAATACATGTTAAATAGGTTAAAGTATAAATTAAATACAATATATGTATACATGTCCAAACAGTTATTTTGCTGTACAAAAAGAATTGGATTTTGAAATAGTACAAAGTTAGCCTGTGAAGGAAATCAAAAATGTAGGCAGACAAAAATAGGGGAGTTGGGAATAGAATGGATAATTTTAAATAATTATATTAAACATCTGGAAAAAGAAACAGTGCTGACAAAAAGCCAATATCCAGGACAGATAATTACCAACTAAACATACTTTCTCTTTTTTAAAATTTCCTCTTTTTTTACTCTTCCTGCTTCCCTCCCTTCCTCCCTTCCTTTCTCCTTCCTTCCCTCCTTTCTTCCCTTCCTCCCCTCCTTTCTTCCCTTCCTCCTTTTCTCTTCTTCCCTTCCTCCCTCTTTTCCTCCCTTCTTCTATCTCTTCCTCTCTCCTTCCATCTCTTCCTCTCTCCCTCCCTTCATTCCTTCTTTCCTTTCTCCTTCCTTTCCTCCTTCCCTCTATTCCTCCTCTTTGTTCTTTTTTTCCTCCCTCTCTCCTTCCCTCCCTTCCTTCTTTCTTTTCTTTTCTTCCTTCCTTCCTTCCTTCCTTCCTTCCTTCCTTCCTTCCTTCCTTCCTTCCTTCCTTCCTTCCTTCCTTCCTTCCTTCCTCCCTCCCTCCCTCCCTCCCTCCCTCCCTTTCTTTCTTTCTTTCTTTCTTTCTTTCTTTCTTTCTTTCTTTCTTTCTTTCTTTCTTTCTTTCTTTCTTTCTTTCTTTCTTTCTTTCTTTCTTTCTTTCTTTCTTTCTTTCTTTCCTAAAGTGGGGGGATGCCATAAATAATTTAAATTTTTATCAAACTATTTGAGGATGTCACATGTCATTCTTGGGGGAATATAGGGAGATGTGGGCTTAGATTACAATATAGTCAGATAGATTTGGAACTGCGTGAAATAATTGACATTTGTAGTTCAATGTCAGCTTGGCAGGAGGTCTCTTGTGAAGTGCCCCAGAGACTGGAGCTTGGCCCTGTGTCATTGGCATATTTATCATTATCTTGAATGAAGGCATAAATGACATACTTATCAAATTTTCAGATGACATGAAGCTGGAAGGGACAGCTAACACACTAGATGACAGACTCAGCATTAAAAAAAATTAGACTGGCTTAAAGCTTTGTTCTGATTCAAATACAATGAATTTCAGTAGGGATAAATTTAAGGTCACATTTAGGTTAAAAATATTTGGAGGATCATTCATTGGTATTGCTATGCTGAGGATGCCTTTGTCTTTATAAGTTGGTCTAGATAGCTACCATAGCCTTTCTAGCTTTCAAGTGTATTTGTCTTCCCTGTGCCCAAAGAAGACTTACCAAAAGTATCTATCTAATGCTCATTTTATCTTTGAAAGAAAACTTCAAGGTAGAGAAAACCTACTGCTTCCTGAAATAGCCTTGTTCTACTTTTGGATAAGTCAAAGTATGGGTAATTTTTTGCTTCTTTCAAGCCTAAATCTGTCTTTTTGAAACTTCTGTTCATTTCTCTCAGTTCTATTCTCTTAGAATGACCAGAAAAAAACTAAACTAAACCAAACCAAACTAAAACAACCTTCAAAACCCTACTAATTTCTCATTTACATGATGGCTTTTCAAAAACATAAAAAACCGGCTATTTGTCTTCCTAAATCTTTTTCCCCTAGGCTAACTATCCCAAGTTTGTAGCATCATAAATTTGGAGTTGAAGGAAATTCAGGCTACCTTTGGTTTTGCCTAGATGTGTCCTTTAGATGTGTGTCTAGAATACACTGCTCATAGCAGGTGATTAATAAATATTAGCTTTACTTATATGTCTATTGTGCATCTTAGGTTTCCTGGATTCAATCCTACCCAGATTACAGAAATGTTTTGTCTGTGGAGCCAATCGGGATGGGGAAGGACAGGGATCTACAAAGTCATCTAGGGTTGAACTAGATTATCAGGAAACTAATTATAATATGTTACCGAGGTAGGTTCTAAAATTTCTTCCATTCAGAACATTATATTGCTAAGCATCTAACCAATGTAGTCACGACAAGAAAGCTTTTAGTTGAGATTTCAGTCCTTTAAAAAACAAACAAACAAAAAAAAACCACAACAAAAAAACACAACAACCTAGGATTTTTTTTTTGTACAGGGTTCATGAGAATGAATATGACACGTAAAAGGAAACCTTATGAGGCTGGTTGGTGGGCCTGGTTTTTGTTAACCAGACTCATCTATGGTCCAGTGCATTGCTTCCCTTTATTTGAATGATTAGTATAAAGTTGCTTACAGTAAATTAAAAAAAAACCTTCTTTTCTAGAATATACTTTTTTTCCTCTAAAATCTTCCTTACTCTTAATGCAGTCAGACAAAACTCTCCATTTTTTTCATCCTTCTACTGCCCTTTCCTGTATCCAGAACTCATGGCAATCAAGATACTTCCCTATTGTCATCTTTTGAGTAACAACTTTTACTTGCTAATACTTTTGCACTTCTCAAGCTTTATTTTGCTTCTCTGTGGTCCCTGCCTTCTAGAATCATGTTCTTCCTAATAACTTTCCCACTTTCCCTGAAAATTATTTTTCCCCTTGGGCTTCTTTTCCTATCGCTCTCTAAAGAAGACCTCTGGCAATGAGGATAAGGCAACAATTTCCAAAAACTATCAACTATTTTCAACTATTTCTAATTTTCTTATGAAATTCATGAATGATCCAAGTACAATAATACTGTAGTATGCAAGTCTGCCCTCCACATGAGGCCTTGAGAAAAGTTACCCTATGTCCAAGACTCTGAATGAGTTAATGTCAATTCAAAAATCATAAGCACCTATCAATGTGCTTGCTTCTGCCATATAGCTAGAGGATATATTGGTTCAAAACAAAAGACATTTAATTAAACATCATAGCAAATAACATGACAAGAAAAGATCCTCCAAACACACATAAAGAACACTCAGCCATAAATTAATATAATACCAGAGGGGAGTGTATATACAGAGAATATGCAAGATCAGGCAACATGCATGGAGAATACAAAAACAGTGAAGATTTGTAGCCAGGGCTCATTTATGAAGGACCATTTATGATCAGGTCATATATGTGAAAGATCCACACCCCTAGGAAATATACACCTGTAAGATGCAATCATAATCAGGGTAACTCAAGTCTCTAACTCTGTAGGGCTATCTAGTTCCATGATACCAGTAAGCTATTTGCTTGCCATGTTATCTCATCTAGGTTTGGTATTGTCTCTGCTTGGTATTTCTGCATGGCTCATGGTCACTGAGCTTTCCTCTGTTACTATCTGTTCTTCAGATTTTCAGGGCCAACTCCTGGTTCTCAGTTATGGCGAAGTGACTAGGAAATCTCTCCTTGACAAAGACAAGAAGGTAGCTTTTTAGGTTATATTCTTATATGAATACCTAACAAAGAATGCAGTGACCCTACCTGCACCAAAAAGCCTTTCAGAATACCTCCATAAGAGGAAGTCTTTTTTTTTTTTTTTTTTTTCAAATTGCTTATTCTGGTATTCATGGTCCCAGATAATGATCTAATTTAAGATTAAGAAGATGCTTTTAGAAGTGGGTGAGTACATATATTGTATCTAGGTTATATTGTAACACATGTAAAATGTATGGGATTACCTGTCATCGGGGGCAGGGAGTGGAGGGAGAGAGGGGATAATTTGGAAAAATGAATAAAAAAAAATGAAGTGGGTGAGTAAGTAAAGCTCATTTTAGATACTCTGTTAAAAAAATGGAATACACAATATTTGTGTAGAGGCTGAAGTTAACACATAGATTGCATAGTGGTTGGCAAGACACTGGTTGTGAAGCCACAGGGTTAGTGAACTATGCCAATATGTCTTTTACCCACAGCATTATTGTCCAATTCCTCCAAAGCGTAAGTAAATTTCTCAATTCTCATCTCGATCCCCATCTCCATCTATTCTAGCGAAAGTTGCAGCCTATAGAATTACTAACTATAGAAATTATGGACTCAGAGAGTAGACTTCTCCCTGGCAAAGGGAAACTTTTTTAAAGGGTATAAAATAAGGCATTTATTTCCACACAGCAAGGATAATAACAAACAATAAAAAAGTACAAAATGATTAGCATACAACCCAGCAACTTCTCACTATTAGTAAGTCAGTTGGAAAGATAATATTCAACTGTCATTGGGATGTAAACAATTTTTGCAAGACTGATAATTAACCAATTCACATTTCACCTCCACTGAGAACAGTCTAATCAGATTCCACAAGGGATTTTCATCCTGGGGATCCATTTTTCTGACACTAATGCTTTCCTTTTACATAAGCTTGATACTTCTGCTGCTGTGAGGGAAGCTAGTTGTATAGCAGATAGCACTTAGGGCTTGGAGCAGGAAGGTCTGAGTTCAACTTTGGTCTCAGACACTTGCTAGCAAATCACTCCGTCTCAGGTACCTCAACTCAAAAACTGGGATAACGATAGCACCTATTTACAGGATTGTTATAAAGGATCAAATGAATTAATATTTGTAAAGCTCTTGGCACAGGGCTTGGCAACATGGTAGATACTTAATAAATATTTCCTTTCTTCAAATAAATGCTGCCCTGATTGCCAGTATATTTTGGTGTTTACAATGTTGTTGCTAGAAGGAATGAACCATAAAAATAAAGGCAAAACAGCCAAGAGTCTCTAGTTGCGTCTGAGCTCCACATGAGGAAGAACAGAGGAACAGAGGACCCTGTCTCCATCATTATGTCAGGATATAAAAGAACCCTTCTTTCTTCCACCTCTCTGATTGGAGTCACATCTTTTCTTCTCAAGGGCTTCATTCAAATGAGAAGCTACTACTTCAGTGCTATGTAATACCCTGAGTCATCAGCTTTTCCTACTCTGCAACCTATTGGGAAGAATAAACCTACCATGAGCTAGACATAGCTGGAAGCAGGCCAGCTTATCTGCGATGCTTCTGTTTCTACAAGATCCCCTGGTGGAGGGCAGAGAATGTCTCCACATAATACATGATGGGGTGAACCTACTACACAAATAAGTTGTAGCAAGTACAAAAATTAAGTGGAAAGGACAAAACTATTGTCTTTTACCCTCTTGGTCTATATTCTTGTAAGTATATGGGTGTATGTGCATGTATGTACACATAGATACAAATATATATGTAAATATATGTAAACATATAATGTTACAAATTAAAACACACACACACACATACAAAACCTTGCTTTTGTAACTGTGCAGTAGCCAGAGCAAAACTTTATATTTATATGGGCTTTTTAGATATCTTGTTACTCACTCTCATATATACTCTCTTATTTAATTTTCACTAGTTGACTATCAAACTTTGCATAGTGACTTTCTCAGTCCTTTACTTTTCTTCTCATTCTACCCATAATACTATCTCACTTCTCATTTTAGGGATGGAAAAATCTGAAACTCAGAAAAATGAGATAATTCACCCATGGGTATGCAACAGAATTAGGAGAATTCATGTTTTCTGTCATTGACTGTAGGTCATAACTCCAGCCATTAAATGGGGCTGCTTCTCAGTCATGACCTTTCTCTGCAAAATTTGAACATCATTCTTATTCTCCAGGTTTACATTGTGCTATGATTCCCTCCTCCCAGTTGTGATTTCACTGATTTCCCAGTATTTCAATTTCCTTTCAGCTCAAGCCCAAGTCTATTCTAAAAGACAGTTAGAAAGCCTGTATTGAAAGCACTTCTTTTTACTCAGGAGAATAACATTGCTTTTGTCTTAATGTCTAGGTAATTAGTTCCCAAAATTGGTTCTTGCAACAGGTAATTGTGTAGTGTCAATTTCTAAAAATCTGCAGGAAGGATAACAAGGCCCTAATTTAAGGATTTTTTTTTTGGTTGAAGTTCAAGAATTTTCTCTTAAATTTCTCAGAATCCCCAAGATTTGTCTCCATTAATAATTTAGAGCCCTAAATGTTTACCATCTGGTTTTTGAGACTCCCAATAAGGTGCCACCTTGCAACCCTGAAATTCTTTTGCTTTTGTAAACAGTGAAGCTCTACCCTGGAAAGTATCCCAGAATAACTGCAAGAAAACTGCAAAAAGGAAGATTGGGGTGTCCAAATATAGTTTTGGAACTCTACAAGGTGTTGAGTAGGAAGGTAAGATACCAACTAAGTGTAAACTACTTTTACTCTGTTCTGTTTACCATTTTGTGGTGAGCTCTTACATAAGAACTGACATAGGAGTAAGATCATTCTGATAATAAACTATGTATTTTAAAAGTTTCACATTAGTGAAATTAAAAGTTTTACCTTGATTTCTGGAGAACATGATTCACTTCACTTTGACTTATGGAGGACAAACCAAGTTGAAGACACCTTATTTTCATTGTATAGTTATCAACTATACAATTATCATCATCATCATAATTAGCATTTACATAATGCTTCAAAGTTTATGAACGGTTTTTGTGTGCATTTTATCCTCTCAAAAACCTATGAGGTAAATGTTATTATTATCCCTATTTTACAGGTGAATTTAGTGACCTGCCCAAAGTTACATAGCTAGTAAATATCTGAGACAACATTCAAATTTATGTCTTCCTGACTAAATCCTATATTCTATCCATTTGCCCAGTGAGCTGTTTTAGTAGGAATTAAGAGGTTGTCAGAGGTCTAGGAACAGAATATAGACTCTGTTTTGATTTAGATTATCATAGACCCTCAGTTGGATGGATGACCAGTTGGTATCCAACTGAAAACTTCCTCCTATCACATCCATCCAGACCATCATCTGAAAACATCTAGTGAGAGGGAAATCATTACTTTCTAAGACAGCCCATCCCACTTTTGAATGGTTAATGAAACTTTCCTTTCTAGAAAATTAAAATCTGCTTCTCTGCTACATTCCTCTTTGGCTACAGGTTCTACCTCTTGGGGAAGGCAGAAAAAATTTTTTTCATATAACATATATGAAGGCAGCTAGCAAGGTTCCCTGGGTTTTCTTTCCCTTAAGCTAAATAATCCTATTTGTTTTAATGCATTCCTATATTGAATGTTTACATGTTCTTTGGTGTTCTAAAGGGCCTTTAATTTCTTCCTGACCCTATGAGACACAGTAGAGACTTGAATGTGTGCAAATATGATGTTTGTTTCCACTCCAAGTTTCTTCAATTAGTTCTCATATGATATGATCTTGAGGCCCTTCCCTAGTGTAGTTGCCCTCTTTCTAATATTTTCCAGTTTAATCACTGTCCTTGGGACAGCTAGGTAGTACAGTAGATAGAGCACCTGGAATCAGGAAGACTCATTTAATTTTCACTAGTTGACTATCAAACTTCACATAGTAACTTTATTGGACACTTAATGCTTCCTAGCTGTATGTTCCTGGACAAGTCATTTACCCAATTCTCTCACCAAAAAAAAAAATCTATATCCTTCCTAAATTGCAGTGCTCAGAACTGAATGCAATACTCCAAATGTGATATGATCAGATCAGAGGGCAGAGACATACTAATGTTTCCCTCATTCCAGATACTATTCCTCTTTTTAATGAAAATTATGTAATGAAATTTACATAAATATGTAATTTTTGCAAAATTACATAAGCTTCTTTAGATTCTAAATTATGTCTTTGATTCTTCAATTTGTAATATGCAAAAATCCCTACATCTTTTTTATGATGAACTACAATCTAGCCATGACTACCAATCCCATATTCATAATGTATTTTTAATCAAGTATAAGATATTGCATTTAAGCTCTTAAATTGCATCTTATTAGAATAAATCCAACATTCTGGTAATATTTTTGAGACCCTAACTTTTTAATTTATTTTCTACTTAACTTTGAATCATCTGTGAACTTCATGAAAAAGTCACCTATCCCTTTATCCGTCATTGAGAGACTAAAGTCAGATGCCTAAGATGCTCCATTAGATGTCCACAAGTTGACATTATCCCACTAAAGACAATAATAGGATCTGGCTACTCAGTCATTCTGAGTTCACTTACTTATATATTGTCTATCAACCAATCAATACACTAATAAGCATTTGTTAAATGCCTATTATGTCAGATACTATGCTAGATGCCTATTTCGGCATAGTTCCTGCTCTTAAGGAGCCTATATTCTATTGGGAGAATACAACATATTTATGGATAAGTAAATATTTGATAAATATAAAACAAACACATTGTCATGGGGAAGGGATTATTAGTGGGTGAAATCAGAAAAAAAGCCTTTTAAAGGAAGTGGCAACTAAGCTGAATCTTGAAGGAAATTAGCAGGCTGGGGTGAAGAGCAAAATCACTACAGCCATTGAGGGACAACCTATGCAAAAGTACAAGGTAAAACTGTGCATATCCTTTGGCCTAGCATTACCACTACAAGGAATATACCCTAAAAATCAAAGAAACAGAAAAAAGTAGTTATTTGTGCAAAAATATGTAGAAAAACTTTTTTTTGTGTGGTGGCAAAGAATTAAAAATTGGAGGGATTCCTATCAGTTGGGGAATAGCTGAACAAGTTGTGATATATGATTGTGATAGAATGCTATTGTGCTATAAGAAATGATGAGCAGTATGCTCCCAAGAAAAACCTGCAAAGACTTTAATGAACTGATGCAAAGTAAAGTGAGCAGAGCCAAGAGAACACTGTACACAGTAACAACAATATTATATGATGTTCTACTATAAGTTACTTAGCTATTCTCAGCAATACAAGAATTCAAGACAGTGCTGAAGGATTTATGAAGAAAAAATGCTACCTCCAGAGAAAGAACTGATGGAGTCTAAATATATATTGAACTATAGTTTTATTTTAAAAAACTTTCTTCATTATTTTTGATTCTCATTGATCTATTTTTTTGAAACATGGCAAATATAGAAATGTTTTATGTGACTGCACTGTATAATTTATATCAAATTCCATGCCTTCTCAAGAAGGATGGAGACGAGAAAGGAGAATATGAAATTTAATTTTTAAAAAATCAAATATAAAAAAATTTTGTTTTCATGTAATTGAGAAAAATAACAATAAAGTATAAAATTAAGAGGCACAGGAGCAAGAAATGGAATGTATACACAGAAAATGACAAACAATCCAGTTTAGGTGGAACATAGAGAGGGTAAAAAAGTGTAATATGAAATCAGTCTTGCAAAAGTTAGGTTGGAATGATTATGAAGGTTTTTACATAAATTTAATCATTTTAATACATGTTGCTTTATAGATCATGTTGGGAGAGAAAAATCAGAGCAAAAAGGTATGAAGGGCTTTAAATGATAGAAAAGTTTACATTTGATCCTGGAGGTAAAAGGAGAGCTATTGAAGATTCTTAAACAGGAGAATGGTATCAGAACTGGACTTTAGAAATAACAGTTTGGTATGGAAAGACAGATTGAAGAGGAGAAAAACTAAAGGCAGAGAGACCAGGTAGGGGACTATTTAAATTTTCTATACTAGAGGTGACAAAATTAGAGTGGTTGTAGAAGGAGAAAAGAGAATGGGTCACATGTGAGAGAACTTGAGATGGTAGTAGAATGGACAATTCTTGGTAACCAGTTGAATATAGATATGTGGAAATAAGGGTGTATAGAAGACAAAAGATAAGTTTCTATCTTTTGTATGTTGAGTTTGAGATACCTATGGGATCAGAGTGAAGATGTCAAGCTATCATTTGGAAATCCTGGATTGAAAATCAGGAAAGAGATGAGGACTGGGTATGTAAATTTTTTGGAGATGTAGATGATATCCATGGATTGAATCTATGGAATCTGATGACATCACCAAGAGAACAAATAAATAAAGAACGATCATGAGATATGCCCATGAATAAGGGATGAGGCATGGATTAAGAACCAGTGGAGAAGACTAAAGAGGATCAGTTAAACAGGTAGAAAAAGAACCAAGACTTTAAAACAGTCAGAGAGAACCAAGACAAAACAAGCAGAAGATGTAAGAGAGAAGAGAGAATATCCAAAAAAGTGGAGTTATAGTTTCAAAGGGTTAGGGAAGTCAATACAGATAAGAAATAAGATAAGATCAGTTTTAAAAGTTAGCAAAAAATACATAATTGATGACTATGGAGAATTATTTCAGTTGAATAATGGAGATGGAATCCAGATTGCAAAAAAGATGAGAAAAAGATGGGGCTGTTTTAAAAGGAAGACAAGGCAGCCATTCTAGGTAATCATTTCCAGGAATTTGGCTGTGACAGGAAGGAGAAATATAAGATGATAGTTTGAATGAATGGTAGGGACATGTGAGGATTCTTTAAGGAAAAAGAAAATTTGTGCAAGTTTATATGCAACAGAGAAGGGAACAAAAGATTAAGAAGATAATGAAAATTAGGTAGACAGAGGAATGATGGAAAGAGCAAGTTTCTATAGGAAATAGGAATGGATGGGATCTTTAACACAATAAGGATAAGAATTACCTCTTTCACTGAAATGATAAATTGATTCAAATTGTGGAATTGGTGAGGCAAAGGACCTTAAAACAGATGACCTTCATTTGTTCAATGAAGTAAGAGACAAGGTATTTCCCTGGAGGAGGGGGAGAGCATTTTATAGATGGCTTGGGGAAAAAAATTGAGATAATCACTGTGGAGAGTTTAATGTAAAGTCAATTAGTGGAGTGGGAGAGGATTGAAGAAACAATCTTCATTTGAATCTTCACAGTAAAGAGTTAATGAATCTTCATTGATCTTTACTCAACTGAAATTGGATGGCAAATTCATAGTGGAACTGGTCAACATGGTTTTGTGACTTCCTTCTATGGTTTCTTGGTAGTGTCTGAGCTTCAATTTGCATATTGATGAATTCCTATAGGGTTTAGGAGGGATGAAATATAAAGAGAAAGGGAAAGGCAGAAGATTATGGTCAGATGTAGGAATTTCATCAATATGTAAATTGAAGTATCCAGTTATAAGGATCAGGGTAGAGATGGTAAGGAAGACTGTAATCTTACTTTTCTCATCTATAAAATGAAAAGGTTGAATTAGTGGCTTTCTAAGGTTCTTTACATTTTTTAGATTCTATTTTTTTCACTTATCTTAGCAACAACCTATTAATAATTGAGCAACCTGCAATCTTTGTAAATCTTCTTTCTCAGTGTTTAAGAATTATTTTCTGAAGACACCTGCATTCCTAACATGGCTATGAAATTGAGTATTTTAAAGCACAATTTAAACAATGGATAATTAAACTGCCTACATAGTTCTCCAGAGTAGTCTTGGGTTCAAATAGCTGCCCTTGGTTATTAACCAGAGGGAAGACACAAAGATTTCCAGCATGGTAAGAATTCCTAGTCTTTGGAGCTACATATATTATTTCTCAGTGAGTGTACAATACATATTTATTGAGGCCTCCTAGGTTTAATGGAGTCATATTTTGTAAAGCATTTGCTTTTAAATAGCTTTTTGGAAATAACAATGCAAACTTTAGTTCTATAATTGTATATGGATAAAGTCAGGCATTGAGGAGTGGCGTGAGAGAACTCAACAGTGAGAGGATATAAACCAAAAATATTCAAGCCTATTCAAGAGTTTTAGGATTGACTAACATTGACTAATAACTATGTTAAATAAATTACTTGAGTTTTATTTGATTATTGTTGTTTTAAAATTTGGTCTTTGAGAGAACAACAATTTTATCATGAGGATTTTGTTGTGATTCTTTGGTGTAAATCACAGATGTTGGCACTGGGAAAAATCATGCCAAATTCTCAGGAAATGAGATATATTTCTGAAAATAGGGGTATGGACAAGTAAGCTAATTGCAACCCCATTTAATTAGCAGTTGACAGCCAGGAATATTGGATAAATATAAAGAGTTTCTGTTCACCTCCAAACCTTGGATTTTCGCACTTTAGAGCTTCTACTTAGAGACTTGGACACGAGAGCACAGAACTTGGACTCCAAAAGCTTTTCCCCAAACCAAGTATAAATGACTATTGATTGTACATGAGAAATAGACCATGTGCTGATTGAAATATCTGTGATGTGCTTTGCATTGATTTGTGAGCTTTTGTGCAAAAGTGATTGTCTTCTTTATATTGCTACTAGTATAGCATCCTTTCATTTTTATACAAGCTCTTTCTAAGGATGACTTGGAGGACCAAGGGGAGAGGGGCCCTTATTGGGAGGGAGCCTACTTTATGTCCACAATGGGGACAATAAAAGTGTCTAGTCAATTCTCACAGAAGAAGTCTTCAGAAGACTCTCTTAGGGCATATATTTTGTATTCTATCTCACTCATCTCCCATGAAGCATTTAGGGAAGGGTAGGTTCTGGCTGGGTGAACTCCTAAGTTGTACAGTGTAATGTTCTTCTCTAAGAGGTATTGTTCTCTGGGAGCAAGTTTCTTGGGGGGCTTCTGGAGGCAGCCTTCGTTTCAGTTCAGAGTAATCACCCCAAATGCAGCCAGGAGTTAAAAGTCCAAATCCTTTATTGTCTTCAAAGTCTTATCTCCTTCACTTGGGGCTCCTCTAGTTTTTCTTAGAGGTCTTCTGTAGTCTTAGTTCTTCTGTGGCTTGTGAATATCCCAGACTGAATCCTAGCTTGTGATTCTCCCAGAGTTTTTGGTTTTTTTTCTAAGGCAGGACTTTCTAAAATAATAAATTTTGTTTCAAGTCCTTATTTTAACACCATGTTAATCTTTTTTTGTTCTACATGATTTTCTTACACAACTTACCATTGGTTTCTGCTTTCTAATCATCTTTGTAAAACCTTGTATTCCAAATTTTTCTTCCTCTACTTCCCTCTCTTCCATAAAAACAGGTTAAACATTGCAATTCTTCTGAAAATATTTCCATATTTATTATGCTGCATAAAAAAAATCAGATCAAAAGAGGAAAAAAAACATGAGAAAGGAAAAAAAACCAGCTATCAACAACAAAAAATGGTGAAAATACTGTACTTTGATCCACAATCTCCATAGTTTTCTCTTTGGGTGTGGATGGCACTTTCCATCAGAAGTCTATTGGAATTGTTTTGAATCACCTCATTATTGAAAAGAGCCAAATTTATCACAGGTGATCATCATATAATCTTGTGACTGTGGATGTTCTTGATTCTGCCTGCTTCACTTAGTATGAGTTCATATAAATCTTTTCAGGACTTTCTGAAATCAGTTTGTTCATCATTTTTTATAGAACAATAACATTCCATTACATTGATTCACTGTAACTTATTCACCCATTCCCCAACTGGAGGGCATTCACTCAATTTCCAATTCCTTGCCACTACAAAAAGGGCTGCTACAAACATTTTTGTGCATATGGGTCCTTTTCTGTCTTTTATGATATCTTTGGACTCAGTTTGAAAGCTCTTTGTGCATAGTTCCAAATTGCTCTCCAAAAAGTTTAGATCATTTAACTACTCCACCAACTATGCATTAGTGTCCCAATTTTCCCATATTCCCTCCAACATTCATCATTATCTTTTCTTGTCATGTAGGTTAGTCTGAGAGGTGTGAAGTGGTACCTCAGAACTGTCTTAATTTGCATTTCTCTAATCAATAGTGCTAAAGCATTTTTTCATATAACTAGAATATAACCTTAATTTCCTTGACTGAAAAATGTCTGTCATATATTTTGCTCATTTATCAGTTGGGGAATGGCTTGTATTTTTATAGATTTGAGTCAATTCTTTACATATTTAAAAGTGAGGCCTTTATTAGAAACACTGACTATAAAATTATTTTATAGTTTTCTGTTTCCCTTCTAATCTTGGCTGCATTGGTTTTATTTGTACAAAACCTTTTGAATTTAATGCAATCAAATTTATCCATTTTGCATTTCATAAGGTTCTCTAGTTCTTCTTTGGCCATAAATTCCTTTCTTCTTCATAGATCTGAGAGATAGACTATTCCTTATTCTCCTAATTTGCTTATAGTTTTATCCTTTATGTCTAAATCAAGAACTCATTTCAACCTTGTTTTGGTACTGGGTATTAGATGTTGGTCAGTGCCTAGTTTCTTTCTTATTATTTTCCAGTTTTTCCAGCAATTTTTGTCAAATAGTGAATTTTTATCCCAGAAGCTAGTTTTTGGGTTTATCAAACACTAGATTACTATAGTCACTGACGATTGTATCTTGTGAACCTAACCTAATTTTACTGTTCCACTATTATTTCTTAGTCAGGACCAAATGGTTTTGATGACCACTGATTTATAACATAATTTCCACAATTCATGCTCTACCTCTGGCGATGGTTCACAAAACAAGAATTCTTTCTTTCTTACTCGTTCCTTGGAAGGAAAGCTATGGCAAATCTGGATAGCATACTAAAAAGCAGACACATCACCTTGCTGACAAAAGTCAGTATAGTCAAAGCAATGATGAGAATTGAACTATAAGGAAAGCTGAGCAAGTCAGAATCAACACTTCCAAATTGTGGTGTTGGAGAAGATCTTTGCAAGTCCCTTGGACAGCAAGGAGATCCAATCAGTTAATACTTAAATAAATTATTTCATTCTATTCACTAAAAGGTCAAATACTGAAATGGAAGTTTAAATATATTGGTCACATAATGAAAAGGCAGGACTTTCTGGAAAAGACCTTACTACTGGGAAAGATCAAATACAAAAGGAAAAGGGGACAGCAGAGTATAAGGATAGTATTATGGAAATAACAAACATGAACTTGGATAGATTTTGAGAGATAGTGGAAGATAGAAGGATCTGGAATGCTATGGTCCATAGAGTCATGAAGAGTCAGACAAGACTGGACTACTGAAAAATGAAAATTAAATATTCTTTTAATTGGTAGGGTCAGGAAGGGTATAAGCATCATGAGGTATCAGGGAGAGGGAAAAACATTTATAAGCATCCACTAGGTGCTAGGAATTGTGCTAAACATTTTACAAGTATTATCTCCCTTGATCATCATATCAATTTTATGAGGTAGGTGGTATCAGTACTCCCATTTTACAGTTGAAGAAACTGAGTCAGATGGAAATTAAGTGACTAGTTCAAAGTCACATAGCAATCAAGAGTCTGAGGTAGGTTTTGAATGAAAATCTTCCCAACCTCAGATTCAGTAATCTATCCATTTAGCTGAATTGGGAGTGTGTGAAATGGGGAAGATTATGGTAGATATGCTTTATCTAGATTTCAGCAAAGCATTTAATATTTACTATTCCATTCTTGGAGAAAGGTTGGATTGATGTGGGCTAGATAATAGATTCAGAATTGGTTGAAGGGCTAGACTGAACGACTCCAATACTTTTCTGTCATCTGGGAAGGAGGTCTCCAGTTGAATACCCTGGCATTCTTAATCCTATGCTATTTACTTAATCCTATGCTATTCAAAATTTTTATCAATTATTTGTATTCAGGCATGAATGACATGCTTAAGTTTTGTTAGATGATACTGGGAGAGATATCTAACACAATGGATGACTCAGTCAAAATCCAGAAAGATATAGAAAAGCTTAAATTAAACTGAATCTAGGAGGTCAATTTTAGAATTCACAAATATTGTCTTATACCTGTGCTCAAAATATTGGTTTAACAAATAAAATTTAAGGAAATTATGATTAAATAACAGATTGACAATCTTGTGGAGTTATTAAGCATAAAGTGGCAGCCAAAAAAACAAAATCTAATTTATTCTTGGGTGATCTTGAGAGAGTTGTTTTTCCAGAAATAAGGAATTGATAGTCCCTCTATATTCTACTCTAGTCAGATCCCCTCTGGAATTTTGTGCTCATTTCTAGGATAGGATAACAGAACCAGGATAACAACCAGAGTTGTTAGAGACAACTCATACCGTCTTAGGAGAGCTGATTTAAATTTTAGTGTGAAAATTTACAAACAGGCTTGATTTCTGTTGATTCTTTAAACTTAAAGAAAGTGATAGAGAAAATGTTTTTATAAACTTAATAGTGTGTCATGAGTATTTTTGGGGGGCAGGAGGAAGTCAGTTAAATATTTTTTATTAGTACGCTGGTAAAACAATAATGGCTAAACAATAATAGATAGGAATCAATTAATAAATGCTTGTTGACTTGATAATGAGATGTAAAGTATCAAA
This sequence comes from Sminthopsis crassicaudata, assembly GCF_048593235.1. Lineage (NCBI taxonomy): Eukaryota > Metazoa > Chordata > Mammalia > Dasyuromorphia > Dasyuridae > Sminthopsis > Sminthopsis crassicaudata. The sequence goes on from NC_133618.1 coordinate 332,788,060, forward strand.
AAGAAAGCAAGCAGAAAGGTAAAGAATACTATATGTTTTTTGAGGATTGCTTGAAGAATTGGCAAGACAGCTCAAAGAAGATAAGATTCAGGGGAGACACGTGATTCTTCAAGAATTTGAAGGGTTGTTATATTGAACAGACACTTAGCTTTTTCTCCTTGGCTCCAGAGGACAGATCTTAAATAAATGTGTAAAAGTTTCAATAAAAAAAAGGACCCCCACTAAATCTCTGCCAATTTCCTAATAATTAAAGCTGTCCCAAAAAACAAATTACTGTCTTACTGTAATATGTTCTTCTTATGTTTTGCCTTTTAGTCGAAGGCAAGATGACCAGTTATTAAATACTCAAAAATGGTAGTTTGGGATGGGTACAAGATTTGAACAAAATGACTTTTGAAATCCCTTCCAGCTATCAAATTTGATATGATTCTATGAATATAGAATCTTCCAAATTAAGAGATAGTCTTTTCTTTCTCACTCAAACCCAATTCTCATCCTAGGCCTACAATAGCATGAATTGGAAGTTTTTTTGTAGGTTGTGTCCAACTCTTTATGACCCCATTTGGGATTTTTAAGGCAAACTGTTTTCTTCTCCAGGAAAACTGAGAAAATTGAGGCAAACGGGTTGCCCAGGTCACAGAGCAAATGGCTGAGTACAGATTTGAACTCACCAAGATGAGTTTTTTTGATTACAACCCCAAGACTCTATTGATTGCACTACCTGTCTTTGATACTTATTATATATACATGGAAAATTCACTTAAATATTTGGGATTTAGTTCTAGTGAGAGGGACTACTTTTGTGCTACTTGTCTCCTAGGATTGTCAAAAGGAAAGTGCTTATTATACCTTAAAGCATTAGGGAAATAGCAATCATCATTATATTTATTAGTAATTCCAAAGCCATGTGTTTGAAGGCCCTTTAGGGCAAGCACTAAACCTGATATTAAGTAATAATGATGATGGTAATAATGATGACAAACATTCAGCACAGGAATATATAATGCCAATTAACTTTGCTCTTGGAAGCCCAGAAACACTTTTTTGTATGTCTACAATTTGCAAATTTGGAAAGTGTGGTGTAGCAGAAAGAATGTTGGACTTGAAGACATACTTGGATTTGAATTCCATTTATAACATTCAGGAAATTACTTAATTTAAATTTAACTTACATTTCAGTAACTTAACTGGGCCTTATTTTCCATAGTTGTAAAATAAAAGAATTGGCACATATTATGATCTCTAAGATCCTTTCCAGATCTAAGGATCTGATTTTATGACAGCTGCAAAAAAAGTCATGGGCATTTTTAAAGGTTGTTGTTATTGTTTTTAATAACAAACCATCTTAATTCTGTCTTGGGAGCAAAGGTTGCTTTTTGTTTGTTCAACAAACAATGGTCTTCAAAAAATTCAAAAATAATGGACAAAGTGTTTTTAAAAAATAATTCTGATTGAAAATTATGTTTTTCCTCTCCAGGATGCTTTCATTAAATAATAGACATGGCAAAAGGGCAATCAAAAGGTTTGATAAACTCTTTCATTGTCCAATATTTATATAGATGATCTGGGTAACCATTAATTTGTAAATGACTAAATAACTGTGGTACCTGAATTATAAGAAATAGTGAATATGAAGAATTCAGAGAATCATAAGAAGGTTTATATAAATGGATACAGATTGGAGTCAGCAGAGCCAGAAAAGAAATACACATAATGACTATAATAATCTAAATGGAAAGAAGAACAAGAAAAAGGAATTGGAATGCTGTGTGATTATAATAGTAAGGCTTAGCCCAAAAGGAGAAATTACATCTTCTTCCCTTTTTTGTAGAAGTCAGGAATATGAGTGTGAAACATTGCATATATTCTCTGGCTAGGTTGAGATGATAATTAGCTTTTGTGAATTTTATCTTTCCCCTTTTTTCTTCTTCTTCTTATTTTTTTTTTTTTGATTTTTTAAAAAAGAAATGGTTCACTAGCAGAAGAGGTTGGAAGAATTTTAGATTCTGAAATGGATAAGGTCTGGATCTGTGTTTTTATTGATCTAGGGAATTCTTTGTTGCCAAATTTTATGTTTCCATAGCTGTAAAATGAAAAAATTGAAACATATAATGATCCCTAAAGTCCTTTCTAGATCTAAGCGTCTGATTTCATGACAGTTGTAAGAAAAGTAAAAAAGGTGGCCATATCTTTATAATTTATTGTTTCGGAGAGTTGAATTAAAACACTAAAAGATTGAGGTATACCATATGTATCATAGGTGGACTTGAACCATGTCTTAGCTTTAAAAATAGTATTAAGACTCTCCATTCACTAGTCACTGATAGCTACCTTTCTCTCATTTAGATACAAAGGTGATGTGAAAAAATAACACTTTTTAAGAGATGATTTGGAAAATTTAGGGGTGAGGAGCATAAGGAGGGGCCTTCTGCCAAGCTAACACATGTACTCTTTGTAATTGGTGGCACAAAAACTACAAACTCTGGCTCATTGGCACAGAAAGGGTGGGTAAAATGTAACTTGATTTCTGTGAGAGGCAGCTTGATTTACATAGAGGTGTGAATAGGGTTATTCAGGAACCTCAGGAATAAATGAGGTTTCTATAAGAGAATTAGGACCGAAAATGAGACAAGATTCCACAATCTCTTTCAGTCTCATTTAGAATTAATGGCTGAAATATATGTGCTACCAAACAGCTTTAACCACTGCTCAAACCAGTGCCTAGGAGTCAGTCCCTGCAGCCCTTGGGTCTTTACAGTCATATTACATGTACACGTTTACAAGATGAACTTTGTGCTCCCTGAGCGCAGACATTCGGAGTAAACTTCTTATTCATTTGCTTTCTTATGATCTTAGCTAGCGAAAACCGGGCTTCATTAATTTAGATACTCTTTTTCATAAGCCTACTAACTGCAAGGAGGCAATATCCTAGAACTTCCCTACCCTCACATTCTCAGACACACCCCCATGCTCTTTAAATGAAACTCTTTCACAGCTCAATACTCTTTTCTCATAAGCATGCTTTGGAGGATGGGGCTTTCTCTCAGGAGCTGTTACACCTATTCTATTTAAGTGGTAGTGGGTTTATTTCCCTCTCTACAAATTCAGTATCGTCTGATTTTGCTGTCATTAAGTTTTATAGGGCGATGTTGACCCTACCATGAAATGTCCTCATATAGACTGTCTTATTCATTAACCACAGACGCCTATTAACCTTTCAAGTCATAAATAATAGAAGAAGCACCTTGAATGGCAAAGGAGAGGAGGGAATGTCCAGGTCTTTAATTTGTCTCGTTTCCCCTCTGGCTGCTTCTAAACTGTCTTCTCTTCCTGTGCCTGACAAAATGTCAGAACTATATTTCAATTATTTCCTCCTTAAATAGTGTTAAGGAAAAGAAGGGAATCTATCAGAGCTTTATACATTACAAAACAACACCTCACTTACTGCATGTTCATACTGCAGTGTGCTCATACTTTGCGATGATCTGTATCTTTGCACACTGACAACTTTTATAGTTTTTAAAGGGATCCTGAAAAAGCGGTTGAAATTCAGGACTCCTATGGTATGATTTGCTTTTATGTGCCAAATCTTTTAACTTCTAAACCAAATAACCAAGACTTTCTATCTTCTAAATGATTCCTTCTTTTCTCAGGTCATATATAAACTGAGTTCATTTTTTAGTGTTACCATCCTTGTGAAAATATGCTTTGAATCTTTTTACTAAGCTATTCTAAAGTTCTGTCTTTGTCGTAGATCTCTGTCTTTTAGAGACATTGCTCTTTTCCCATATGACAGGCTGTCATTGTTTTAGCCATGCCTTTTCTTTCTGCCTTTTTTGGACTTCAATCTCCTAATCTCAAATTTTCTGGGCCACAACTTTTTCATCCTAGATATTTCCAACTTCCTACTTCAATAGCATATTCTTCCTCTGATATCAAAGAAGAAAAGACAAATCAGGTGAAGATGAAGGGGAGCCCACTCCTACCTATAAAATACCTATTCCTTTTTCTAGACCCTGCATATGCCTTGATCTCCAAATCAGCTTTGATGCACAGAGGGGAGATGGATCCCAGAGCCTTGCCATTAAAGTCAGAGAGTTTGGTATAAAGATGGAAGTGGCTGTCTATAAGATTATAGTGTACTTCTTCCTTTCTTGTTCTATGGCCTGAAGAAACACCATGACTGAGTGTTCAAGTGACTGTTCTTCTTTATCTTAATAAGAAGTACTGGTTTTAGAATTGGGTGAAGGAAGAGGAAGGTTGGCATGGTACCCTAGTACCCTTTCTTTTTTCTCTTTGCTTACCCTGTGACAGTCCCTTAATTATGCCAAATAAAAGGGCTTGCTGCATTAGTTTTAAATGACTTGTCTAATATTGTCTGACTTAAAGTTCTGCTTAAGCTGTGTGCCATGGATTTTGGTATGTGGTCTCATAATTCTCATTCTCTTGGATGAAATTAATTATTGTTTTTATAATTCGTTGTTTGACTCTATTGCTATTTAAGATTAAATTATTTAGTTTCTAATTATTTTTATCTATTTTTCCATGTTCCTTCATTACAAAAAAGTAACTTTTATTGCATCATGATCTGAAAAAAAGAATGCATTTAATATTTCCTGCCTTTCTGCATTTGATTTTGAAGTTTTTATGGTCAATTTTTGTGTAGTCGCCATGTACCACTGAGAAAAAGAGATATATTCCTCTGTATTCTCATTCAGTTTTCTCCAGAGGTCTATAATCTATCTAATTTGCTATTGTTTATATAATTTATCTAAAATCCTTTTAAACTTTTTTCTTGTTTATTTTGTGGTTAGTTTTGTCCAGTTCTTATATAGGGATTTAGATCCCAGTAGTATAGTTTTGCTTTCTATTTCTTCCTACAACTCACTTAACTTCTCCTCTAAGAATCTAGATGTTATACCATTTGGTGCGCATATGTTTAATATTGCTATTTCTTCATTATCTTCATTATGTAGTTTCTTTCTTTATCTTTTTAAATTAGATCTTTTTTGCTTTAGCTTGGTCTAAAATCAGGATTACTACCCTTCAGAAGAAGCATAATGTATTGTTATAGCCTTTTATCTTTATTCTATGTGTATCTCCGCTTCAAATGGTTTTCTTATAAACTACATATGGTAGACTTCTGGCTTTTAATCTTCCCTGGTATCTGCTTCCATTTTATGGAAGAGTTTATTCCATTCATATTCATAGTTATAATTACTAACTCTGTATTTCCTTCCACCCTATTTTCCCCCATTTATGTTTTTCTCTGTCCTTTCACTCTTTCCTCACCAATGTTTTGCTTCTGACCCCCCACCTCCCTCAATCTGGCCTCCCTTCTATCAGCCCCCCCACTTTTTCTTATCCCTTTCCTCCTCTACCCCTGTTCTCCCTTATATCAATGTTCCCTTTTCCCTTTTCTTTCCCCTTTGCTTTCCCATTTCCTTATAGGATAAAATAAATTTCTTTATCCAATGAAGTATGTATGTTATTTCCTCTTTGAGTCAAATCTGGTGAGATTAAAATTCAAAGAATGCTCATCACTCTCCCTTCCCTCTACTATAACAGGTCTTTTGTACCTCTTCATGTGAGGTAAATTTCCCCTTTCTTCTTCTCCCAGCATGATTCTTTTCCACCCTTTAATTTCTTTTAAAAATCATACCATCAAAATCAACTTATATCCATACCTTTGTCTATGTATATCCTTTTTAATTGCCCTAACAAAGATACATTTCTCAAGAATTACAAGATCATCTTCCCATGTAGGGATACAACTTAACTTTTAAATAATATTTTTCTTTCCTATTTATGTTTTTAAACTTTTCTTGAATCTTGTATTTGAAGATTGAATTTTTTTTATCAGAAATGACTGAAAATTCCCTATTTCATTTCCTTTTGAAAGAAAATATTCAGTTTTGATTCTTTAATACAAGATTCTTTGCCTTCCAGAATACCATATTCCAAGTCCTCTGATTCTTTAATGTGGAAGCTGCTAGGTCTTGGGGAATCCTGACTGTGAATCCTCAATATTTGAATTGTTTCTTTCTTGCTCCTTGCAGTGTTTTCTCCTTTACCTGATCATTCTGGAATTTAACAATAATATTCCTTAGAATTTCCATTTTGGGTCTCTTTTAGGAGATGATTGATGGATTTTTTTTTTCAATGACTATTTTACCTTTTGGTTCTAGATTTTCAGAGCAGTTTTCTTTGATGATTTCTTCATCATCACATAATCCCATAATTCTTAAATTATTTCTCCTGGATCTATTTCCCAGGTTAGTTGTTTTTCCAATAAGTTATTTTACATTTTCTTCTATTTTTCATTAAAAAAATTTGATTGATTTGTGAGTCATTCACTTCCCTTTTTTCCAACTCTCATTTTAATGAATTATTTTCTTCAGTTATCTTTTTTAACTTCTTTTTTCATTTGGCTAATTCTACTTTTAAAAGAATTGTTTTATTCAGTTGATTTATTTTCCATTTTGCAAATTCTATCTTTAAGGAATTGTTTTCTTCAGTCATTTTCTTGTGCTTCCTTTTCTAAGCTGTTGACTCTCTCTCTCTCTGCAAGCTGTTGACTTCTCCTGCCCATAATTCTCTCCCATAAGTCTTATTTCTTTCCTTAATTTTTTCTCCCTTTTACTTTATTTTAAAAATCCTTTTTGAGCTCTTCCAAGAGAACCTTTTCAGCTTGAGAACAAATCATATCTCCCCTTGAGACTTCATATATAAGCATTTTGCCATTGCTGTTCTCTTCTGGGTTTGTGTTCTGATCTGTTACAATAGTAGCTTTCTATGGTCTGGGATCTTTTTGCCTTTTACCTTACTTTAAAAAGTTGATTTTGCTCCTAGGGCACAGTGGAGACTAGCCCAAGCTTCTTTTGCAGGAGACAATTTTCACTGGCTTTCTACACTGGGATCAGTGGTGGTGCTGATTTCTCCATTCAGCTTTGTTGACCTGACCTAATAGCCTGTAGTGCTGGGGTATGGGAGCTCCCAATTTTCTTTCCGCACTTGGGTTGGAGGTCTCACAGGGGGTCAGATGAACTAGTGGCTCAATGTGCCAAGACAGAGGGGGCCTATGTTCTGGTCTCTACTTTGGCTAGGAGTCTTACATTAGATTCTCTGTACAGTTCTGCTGAGGGCCATGTTCCCTCTTTGCACAAGTGAGACAGCCCTTCCTTGCAAACCTTCCAAGATATCTTAAGCTGGAAATTTTCTTTTACTCCAAATTTTTGTGGATTTTGTCACTCTAGGATCCATTTAGAGGCTTGATTTAAGCAGTGTTTCTGAGGGAAACTCAAGAAACTTCCTGGCTTTTCTCCACCATCTTAGCTTTCCCTACATGACTTAATGTCCTAGCCACTGACTCCAATTATTTTTAAAGATGGACACCAAAGGATATCAAGCTTGTGATGATACAATTAGTTGAAGTTTTAGCTAAAAACAAACTGAACAGCATCCAATATACCCATGTTTTTTAAATGGGTTCTTTAAAATTGAAACATTAAAAAGGGATCTTGCCATGTAAGATGTTAAATGTTAAATAAAACAAAAGATAAACCTAAAGACAGAAGGCATAAAGAAGCAGATGACAGATCCAGTTTCAGTTGATTGAATGCCAGGTGGCATTTACCATGGAAAAAATGAAGACCAAACATTTCTCCATCCTTTATAAATGGTTTCTGGGCCTCCTGAAGATGTCTTAATGACAAAAAAGTTTTTTTGTAGGCAAGTTTTTGAAACTAGTTTGAATGACTGGACCAGCCATAGTAAGAACATAGTTTAGTGTAGTTGCATTGCAAATAACCAAGAGGCAGGATTTGAACCCATGATGTACCTACTTTGCTACATAGCACCACACTATCATTATAGACAAGAAAGAATAATACTTTTCAATTTTGATAAATCAGACTGCGAAAATCATCTTCAAAATCTCTAGACTGATATCATTCAGCTTAAGAAATTAATATTGGGACTCTGTAACAGTCAAAAGATTGTCTAACTAGGCAATAGAGTTGGTTATATTAGTCCCTTACAGCTATATAAAAATTTTATTTTTTATCTTTCTTTCCCAATACTCCCCCTTTTGTTGTTGTGGAGATTTTAAAATCTAACAGGAATAAACCTTTTTCTTTACTCTTTGATCTGAATTTAAGGTGAGGACCTAGCATATTGAGAATTGAAAAGAGAGCTTTATCTTTTTGAAACGTTTGTTGATTTCTTGGATGGCAAATCAGTATGTCAGGCAGCTCATCTGGACCCCAATCAGTATGTACACTACTAGGAGGAAATATGCTGTCAGACTGCAGAAAATACATTGCTGATGAGGAGACAAGACTGACAGAAAAACAGGGCAGCTGGGAAGATTCTGAGACCAAGCTTCACAGGAGGTCTCTGACTGCAGTTGTGGGCTTGGGGGGCTTGTAGAAAAATATCAGACGTGACCAATAAATAGTAAGAAGCTCTGAAAGTCAATGAGGCATGCTTTGGACTAGCTCTTTGGGGATCTGAGGCACTGATTTCTTTGTGGGGGTCTTAAATATGTTTCCTACCTAAGCTTTTTCCTTTAAATGCGTGTGGCAATGCTAGAATAGGGCATATTGATTTCAGAAATTAAAGGATGATAAAGTACATTGTACGATTGATATTTCTATTACTTGAATAATTGTAATATATTGCAAGAAAACAGAAATAGAAGTCCAGAGAAAAGGGTTACTGAAGAACCAAAGTCCCCTACATTACTAGGAGGTATAATTTTCTTGCAGAATATGCAATATTCTGTAGTACAATCATTAGCAATATTCTGTATACATACCTATCATAGCTCTCTGTACATAAATATCAAGATTCTCTATAAAGTCCTTCTAACTGGATGGGCCTAGGGTGTGTGTGTGTGTGTATGTGTGTTGTGTATGTGCTTATACTTATGTATGTGTTTGAACACATGTATCTATCTGTGCATATATTCACACATAATATTTTATATAGGCATATGTGTGTAAGTTACACACACACACATACACACAGAGGGGCAGCTAGATGGTGCAATGGATAGAATGCCAGGCCTGAAGTTAGAAACACCTCAGTTCAAACCTCAAACATTTACTAGCTGTGTAACTCTGGGCAAGTCACTTAATCATATTTGCCTCAGTTTCCTCATCTGTAAAATGAGCCAGAGAAGGAAATGGCAAAACTCTCCCGAATCTTTGCCAAGAAAAAAATCCAAAAGAGATCATGGAGAGTCAAACATGACTAATTAAATAACTAAACAATAATACATACTTATATACATATATTTATCTATTCATAGCATGTATAATACTGTGCTGCTCATTCAGAATACAAATGAAAACTTTTAAAAAGTCCTTTTTGTCTTGAAGGATCTCAAATTATGAACCCAAGGTCAACAAAGACACATATATTATAAAGTTTCATATAGGATTTCCCAAAAGTCTTGCATTGTTCTAATAATTTCAAAAGTATAATTGCTAAAAATTTACAAAAAACATCATTTGAAAGTTTAGTTATTTAAATTTCCTTCATATATTTAATTTTGTGAATTTTCAATAATAAATTTTTTAACTAACAAGCAGGAATACCCTGTCATTTTGCACTCCATGTTCAAAAGTTTCTGCATTTCTGTGAGACCAATGAATTGTTAGAAAAGTTTCTCTTGGTTGACTATCCCCTATCTCCATAAGACTTTTTTTTCCTCATGAAGTCACATAAAAACTTCCCCATATGTATCATAATCTCATTGTTTGCATGACCTTAAGGGTTGAATTACAAACATACTTTCAGTCACTGAATAGCAGCTAATAAACATATTTACAAAATTTACCAAAAAAAATCCCCAAAACTTTTCCCAAAGTTTGAAAATCACCTAGAGCAATGTTGAGTACAAGATAATTGTTGATTGTTGATAACTCTATCAATATTTTAAAAATATGGATAATCTTGTCAATTTATGCTTTTAGCATTTATAGTTGTGAAGTTATTAAAGCTTAAAACAGCACTAAGATTTTTGGGACACCTTGTATAATTTACAATACATATATGTGTCCACCTACTTTATGTTCTAGAATCTATAGCAGACTTCTCTCTTCCTAGAAAAAGTATAGAAAAAAACAGACAGTCCGGATTTCATCGACTTAAGGATGGACCAACTGAACCTCCCTTGAGGTTCTGGTGGCCTTTGACTTTGTGGTTGAAGCTATTCCCTTCAAGCACAGAAGGTCCCACCTCCATGAGATAGGGCCCCTCAGATTTTGTGGGTGTCTGACAATCACACAAATCATCATACTCTATCCTTATGACTGGAGTTTGAGAAGGACCAAGTCAATAAAAGCTGGTGTTATTATATATGTCCTTGCTTGAATATCTTTACTTTGTTAAGGTTAAGTTGACTCTTTTTGTTAACTGTTGAATGACTTATGAGAAGCCAGAAGCTCATTTTATCCCAACATTGTCCCTGAATATTCTTCTTCTGGTGACGACCCTAAGTAGAGGCTATACTGACTGCTGGGCCTCTATAGGGAAGGAGATTGGAGAGAGGAAAAGGAAGAATTGGGAAGGGATCATCTAAAGTGTTAGACACAAAGCTGAGACTAACAAGGCTTTATGCCCCCTCTTTCTAACCCCTTCCTTCCTAACTCCCCCTTGCTACCTAACTGTTAAGGAGGTGGGAGGGTCAGTGCTAATAAAGTCATGATTCAAGTGATTATTGATGTTCAGTTCTGTTGGTACTTACTCTTTGAGACTGCATGGACTAGTCCAAGGGATTTTCTTGGCTAAGATCCTAGAGTAATTTGCCATTTCCTTCTCCAGTATGTCCCCATTTATACAGATGAGCAAGTAAAGCAAGCAGGAACTGAAGTATAAGATCACCCAGCTAGTGTCTGAGGCCAAATTTGAATTCATATCTTTCTGACTTTAAGCACAGAGGGATGCAAATAAAGCCACGACTTAAAGGAACCTTAGTAGAATAGGTCTACCTATTTCTGAAGAAACCAATTTTAAATATAGGTGGTACAATGTGCATTCTCACTATCTTTACAAAAGAGAGCTTATAATATGCACTTAGAACTATATATTCTCATTTTTAGGTTACAAATTTTATATTATGAAAACAGAAAGGATGATATCCACAAACTATGTTGATTAAAAGGTTGAAAGAAAAGCTTCCTTCTTGGGCTATCATAGTAGTTTGCAGTAAATTTATGGTATATTTGGTATACTGTTGTAATTGTCTCTCCTCAATCACTATAAAATGTGAAACATCTTGCGTGAATATTACTATGCTCTTGGTGGCTGTGAATGGAAGGTAAGGGAGAATAGGAAACTGAAATAATGTTTGATCTGACAAATCAGGGCTTAAATAGATCTATTCAATGTTATGATCTTTACCTTTTCTGGCATATATATTACCACAATGAGGGTAGACACAAGATCAAATAATAAATGATATTCATCTGGCCTTAAGCCATAGGGTATCTCACAGGATCTCTCATTTGGGTCCTACCATTTCCTGGTACCTATGGAGAGACAAGGCTGACTATACTCTCAGGGGACACAAGGAAGAAAGAGTCTTATATTACATGTTTACTATCAAAGTCCTGATATTCATCCCCATCTAAAGTAGTTTAATTTCCTCATTAGCATTTGGTATTTGGAGGACAGTAATAGTACTGTCAGGTAAAGCAAAAGAAAAGCAATGGGGAAAATGCCAGGAGGCATAATTAAAATGAAGTGCTAATAACTTGGCCCATCAAAAGCACTTTTCATCGGAGGTTCTGAATGCAGTTCATTAAGCAGACCTGCCAACGGGAAAGGAGCTGGCTGAGTCTGTGAACAGAGGCCAATTGGAGAAAGGTTTCTTGTCCTTGCCGCTGTGCCCATTGACATAGCTCTTGCCACTGTGCCCATTGACATAACTCTTACCTTTCTCCCACTAGTGAGCTGCCTGCTGGCTCAGGTCTTGTTCAGGTCCTTCATGAAAGAGCTTCTGATCTATCCTAACAGATGCTGCTATATCTCACACTGATTAAATGGCTCTTTAGTGTTTGTCAAATGTACCTCCCTAGAGCAAGGGCAATGCAGGACTTATTTGCCTCCCTAAATCATGGACTCTTGTGATTTAGAATTGTGAGAGACTTTAAACATAATTTAGTTCAGTGCTCCTTGTTCAGATGATGATATACTCCAGAATAATCTGGAAGCTAGGTACAACTGGACAACTTAGGACCTGGCATACCCTCAAGCCACTCCAGTATCATTGCCAAGAAAAGCTCAAATAGGATTAAAGAGAGCCAGACACAAATGAATGACTCAATATAACAACAACAACAACAACAACAAAACACCCCAAAGGCAAATTATTAGATTGAAAAAGGGATTAGGATGTAGGCAGTGATGCACAACATTCTCCTCCATCCCACTTGAGCCACATACAAAGAGAAATCTTGTTGTCACCCTCCATGGACCATATCCATGTTAAAGCATTCCAAAATCTGGGGGCAGCTAGATGGGGCAGTGGAAGAACACTGGCCCTGGAAACATGAGGATCTGAGTTTAAATGTGGCCTCAGACACTTAACACTTCCCATCTGTGTAACTCTGGGCAAGTCACTTAATCCTAATTGCCTAACAAAAAGTTTCTAAAATCTCTTTATCTGATCATAATTTTTTCACTTCCACCCTTTTCTCTGCCTTCCCTTATTAAACCTTACCCTTCATCCATACCCTGATTTCCAATTCCTTGACATCTCAGTTCTCTCCTAGGCCATCACCTCTACACCAATTAATTCTCTCTTTTTCTCCGTCTTCACTTTACCAGTTCAACCAGTTCAACTTTCCACCATCCTTTCCTTTAAAGTCTCTGACCCCATTATCAGATTCCCAACTATAGCCTGTAGAGACTCAGCTTGGATCACTCCCACCATCTACCATCTTTGCTACTAGGCATCTTTGCTGCTGAATGAAAGTGGAGAAAAATCTATCTATCCTACCTTTAAAACACCCTGCTAACCTCCAGTCTTATATCTTCAACTACCTTTCTGATATATTCTCTATATACTTTCTAACCTAATGACACTGGTCTTCATTTTTCAATAACAAGATACTCCATCTCTAGGCTCTGAGTGTCTTCTCTGGCAGTCCCTTATGTCTGAAATACTCTCCATTCTCATTTCTGCCTTCTTATTTATTTCAAGCTCCAACTAAAATCTCATACTCTATAAGAAATATTTCCCAACCCCTCTTAATTCTAGAAACTTTCCTCTATTAAATATTTTCTTTTTACCCTGCATGTAGCTTGTGTGTACATAACATTCTGCTTATTGTCTCTCCCATAGGATTATGAGAGCAAATATCATATTTTGCTGATTTTTCTTTGTACATCACTTAACAATAACTGGCACATAACAGGCACTTAATAAATGCTTATTGACTGACTGGCTGGAGTTTGCTAGAAAATGTTTAAAAATCAACTTTCCAAAAAAAAGTGCTCGTGACACACAAGTATAATTTGCATTATTGGCATTTCTCCATTAAGTCTAGATAATCAACAACACATCAGAAAGAAAGCCTTGATTTATAGTCTTTATATATAAACTTGTTTATATTTATATATAAATGCTCACACTGAAAATATAATAGCTCCTTTGAGCCATATGGGCACAGCCCTGGATTTTTGCTTAGCCAAAGCAAAGTAAGTTCTTTGAGGTCAGAGTCTGTTTCATTTTTTGTTTTTATGTCCTTAGAGCCTAGCAAAGAGCCTGATTAATTTATGTGTTTTTAAATATCTATCTGTACAAAAGAATATGGTAGACAAAAGAGAAGATGAAGGTAGTAAAGTATTGAAACAAGAGACTCCAGATAGCCACAAGATATTCCAATAATAATTATAACACTTTATGTTTCTATAGGGCAACTAAGTGATAGAAAACCAAACATGGAGTAAGGAAGACCTGAATTTAAATTTGTCCTCAGACACTTACTAGCTGTGTGACTTTGGATAAGTCACTTAACCTGTTTGTCTCAGTTTCCTCATTCGTAAAATGAACTGAAGAAGGAAATGGCAAACTGCTCCAGTATCTTTGCAAGAAAGCCTCAAAGGACATCACTGAAAGTGTGACTGAAACAGTTGAATAATAATGACAAAAAATTTCTATATAGATAGTAATTAAACGTTCAGAAAGCACTTTTATATTCATTATCTTAATTATTTATTCCAGGAAAAATTAGAAAGTAGGTAGAACGAGTATTTTTAATTTTCATTTTACAGATAAAGAAACTAAAACTCAGAAAAAATGAAGTAATTTCCAAGGGTATGTTGAAGCCAGCTCCAACCCCAGAACTAATTGTTCAATTTTTCCATGTAAGCATTTTACACCTTAGAAATCAGCAATTGTCTCAAATCAGAACTCAGTGATGACTCTGTTGGCTGTCTAGACTTAAGAAAGTGTTGAAGAAAATGTTAATAATGCAAATTACATTTAAAAATGTGTTCTGCATTTTCAGAAATCTAGTTATTAAAGCTTTAACTGTATATCCCTGAATTTAAACAGAGTCACAGAGAGAGTAAGTGGAAGAGGTAAGATATTTAATTCCTATTTCAGAGTTCTTTCTAAAATCCCATGTTAACAAATCCTTTGTCTATAAGAATGTCACTATTTACCTACAATCAGTAATGCATACACATTGGGATGCTTTTTAATATTGGGGAAGGAAGGAGGTTTTTTTTTTTTTATGTCTGTTGATATTTTCACTCAGACCCCTGTGATCAAAGGCTTACAAAAGAAGAAGAAGAAGAAGAAGAAGAGAGGGAGGGAGGGAGGGAGAAGAGAGAAAGAGTATGTGTGTCTGTCTGTATGTGTGTATTGAGAGAGACAGAGACAGAGACAGAGACACAAAGAGAGAGGCAGGCACAATTATATTTTGCCCAGGACCTTTTATGTGTGACATGGCTCATTCTCTTTGGCTAGCTCAGTGGGCTCCTAGATAAATAAGTATTTAACCAAAAAGCTATTGAATTCCCCCATAACAGGGAATTGATTCTGAAATATAGTAACCTAGGAAATAAGTTGGTATCGATTGAATCTTTCCTCAGGAGAAAATCAGATTATGTGGAAATCTTATGACCAAGAGAAGGAAAACAAGGAGTTATAATTTAGTTTGTGTGTTTTAGAAAGAGCACTGGATTTGGAGTCAAAACAACTGGGTTCACATACTGGCTTTGCCTTTTGGTCTCTGATTTTGGGCTCTAAAATTTAGCATTTTACAAATATGATCTCATTTTTCTTCATAATAACCCTGGAAGAAAGGTTGTTTATTATTATTATTCTCATTTTATAAATGGGGATACTGAGAGGCAGACATTAATTTAAGTGACTTTCTTAGGATCATCCAGTTAGTATCAGGGCAGGATTTGAATTCAATTCTTACTAACCCTAAGTCTAGGACTCTACTCACTGCACCACTTAGCTGGTTCTTATGATCTTTTTTTTTTTCTGACAGCCATCAAAAATTTAACAAAGTGAATGGAAAATGCAAGAGGAAGAAAGAGGGTTATCTTTTGCCCTGGACTAATGATCGACAATATCTCTGCAACCCAAGTATTCTATGCACTGGAGTGCTTGACTAAATGTTCTATTTTAAGCTAAAAATATAAAACCTCTCAGGAAATCAGCAAATAAAAATAAATGAATTTTAGGTTATTCTTAACTTACAAAAATGCAAGGCACAGAATTATCTTCCTTCCAAGCCAGTTTATTCTAAGACATTTCTCAGAGTACAAGATGTAAATATTAGTGTAAAAGAGAACTTATATTAGTAAATGCTTTTCAGGTTGGTATCTATATATGAAATGATAGCCTGGCAGGGTAAAAAAGAATCTAGCCCATTGGGCTTAGTTTTATCACTGTAACTTTTCCTTACCCGTTTATCTATATAGGACAAGGAAGAGATTTGGAATTGAATAACTGGGGAACCCTAAATTTTAGAGCTGTTTGATAATAAAATGAATAACACTTATGTGGACAATGCCCAAGAGTGGTCGAGGCTACAGAGATTAAGATCAGGAAGTTCAAGAAATACTTGCTATAAACTAAAGAGAAATCATCTAGGGACTAGCCCAGAGATCAGGAAGGTGAGAAGTTTGAAGCATATATGTCCAAAATCATAGTGTAGCTGTGCTCTCTGAGCTGTGTCTTTACCCTTACAGTCTGAAGTATCAAGCAGAAAATATATTGCCTGAATTCAATTTTCCAAAATTTGAACAAACATGCTTGTTGTAGAATGGGATGGGGTATAATCCACAGTCTTTTTTGCTTGGAATGTATCTGTTGATCCATTTTCTGGGTTAGGAAGATGTCCTCTTTTGCTTAGAGGCTCTGAAGTGAGTATTCATCAGTTTCAAGTTACTCATCAAAAAATGTAATTGGTTGGAAATAAATCATTGCAGTGGATTGTTTTTAAAGAATTCTTTCAATCTCTGATGCTAGTTTGTTAACAAAGCATACTCACTCCATAATTTGGTCTGAGTTTTCCATTCTACTAACTTATATGCCCCATGAAGACCACATATTGAATGTCTTGATGATGAGCTCAAGCATTATATTGTCATTCATTTATTTTTGTTTTCTTCTGGGATCAAGATGTAGTGATCTTATAAGTTTCTTTTAGTTTCTCCCTCAGGCTGTTGGTTCTGAGTATCTGATGCTTCTCTATCCACAGATATTCCAAAATACAAGTTATGATTCACATTCAAAAATCAGTAGGATGCTAATATCATCATTTCTTAGGTATTATTGTACATATGTACTAACTAGAAGAGCTGCATGCTGGTTCCACTGAGAATTTCATTCTGGTATTAGAGAACCCAACATGTTCAACATTGTGTAGTTGAAATGTTCAGACTATGTAGTAAAGTGTTTCATGTAAAGAGTAAAGAGACTTTGTGATGCTCGCCAAAATAAACCCTTTGAGCAGTGTGTTCTTACTTGTTTGAACTGGATCCTGGCAGGAAGTCCCGAGAAAAACTTCTGCCATAATACTTCCTTAATTGTGGAAGCTTTTTGATTCATGGACATATATACTTTGTAGTGGTCAGTCACTACTAATATATGACTTATATTCCTAATATCTCCTTGCAGAGATAGAAAGTCAGATAGATAGAATGTCTCAAAGTTCTTAGCACTTATGTTGTCCACATATACCGCATGAGTTGATAGTACTTTTCTATGTACACCTGAGAACTAGGAGGTTCATACTTCTTGGAGATATCTTTACTCATCTTGGGCCAACAAAATATTTCTTACTAGAGCTAGGCTCCTCCCTTGACATATGTCCAAAGACATTACTTAAAGTTTTCCTAGCCATGACATGATAGATGTTGAGTAATATCATCCATTTTTATAATATCATGTGTGGATTCTGTGACAATCCAATTGTATTCCATTGTACATTTCCAGCTTTTGCCATCGGCTCAATATTGGTAGCTTTCAAAAGACTGAGGGTTGTTTCAATGAACCAAGTTTTCCATGAGTAATGAGGAGCTGTCCAGTGAGAGCACGCTTGGATTTGAACTTCCTGATGTGTTACATACATAGAGCATGTACAGATGTTCTTCATGTTCTAATCCAACATGTAGAACTTTGGAAGGCTGTTTCCAACCATATGTGACACAGGATCTGGTATTGTATGATGATGAAAAAATTTTTGAATGGCAAAAGAACTAGAAAAATTGGTAAATATGAAGATGATTTTCTGGAAATAAGTAAGCATGAGAAAAAGATAGCCCACTGATCATTCTTTCCTTTCCTTCCTTGTGGTAAGTGAGACAAGATATGCAATGAGCTTTGGGGTTCAGGGGTGGAGCTGGTGCTGGTGCTGGTGGCGCTGGTGGTGATATGAGCACTTGACTACTGCATCAACTTTTGTATTTGAGAGACTCAGAAGCCCCTGAGAAGTCCAGCTGATTCTTGTGGAGATAGTAACATTGACTGAAGAGAGAGGAAGTGCCTATAGACAAGTTATGGAAAGGACGTCACCTGGAGATGACAGTGGTTTTAGGGATCATAATGGAAAGTATCAGTTCTGGACTCTAAAAAAGCATTGATCTTCATAGAACAGCAGAGAACTATACCTAAGAGGAAATTTATGAAGATTCTGCAAAGAGAACAAAGGATAGATAGTTCTTTGTGAGATAGCCACATGTATACCCTATATAGGTATCTCATTGTATTTGTATTTTAAATCTGAGTCCACTCTCCTCAAAGATCATATGAGCTCAAGAACAGTGTGTTTTGTATCAATTGTACTTTCTGTACCTTCTAAATAAATTCCTTTTTCTAAAAGCTAACAAATATCAGTTAATAATATATACAACACTGGTGAAGGGATCAGAAGCTATTATATTAGAAACCACAGCTTAGGATTACCCTAGACACTGAAGGGGGTAAATAATAGTCAATCACCATCTTGTGAGTGTGAGCACACAGATGGTGAAAGAAAGGGGAGTATTACATTTAGTTTTCAATTCTTCTGTAGGTATCGCATAACTTCAATATCATACGGCCTTTTATATAAAGTATCCATATTCACATTTGTGAATGTATGTTGAATTCACAGTTGGAAAATGTTTCTACTCACTTCTGGCAAACAGCAGCTAACTTGTCACTGCTCAGAATATACCTCAGTGCAGCTTTCGATTCACACTTGCAACTCCTCCCAAACATACGGGCTGAATTTCATAGTGACAACCTACTTTCAAAAATTTCAACTTGTGCATGGGATTTTGAGTCTCACTTAATTAAGACCTCTCCTAGAACATGAAGCTGGTTTCTGCTGAACATCACTTTCTTGCTCTGGGAGTCTACCAAAGCTCTGCAAGTTGGCATCTGTATTCAAAATAAAAGGCTTTGTGTCTTCATTGATCAATATTGTGTATCTATAAAGAAATTGACCAAGTCTTTGAAAACTTATTTACATCTATCTTTCCATTGTTTTTCAAAACTCTTTGTTGGTGTTAAGACAATTTTTAATTCCTTGCCCTCTTGCCTTTGTTTTTCTTAAATTATAGATGTTCAAGTGAGGTCATTCAGTGGCTTGTTGAGATACTATGTGATCTCAGATGAGTGAGGATCCACCCAACTGACACTTAAGTGAAAATATTGGACCATTGCTTTTTAGCTAATGAATTACTTTTTTTAATTAAACTTTATTCATATTCTTCCAGAGTCTTCCAGAAGACAAGGGTTACTAATACCTACTAGTAGTTCATGTCTTGAACTACTTTTTAATGAAGCCATAAAAAGTGCCCATGAGATGTCCTGGGGCATAAAATCAAACTGGTAAAAATTAGGTAGACAGATGAAGGCAGTCAACTCATCTTGCTCCCCCATAGTAATCTGTTCATAGCCACTGCACAATCCAATATTGAGAATCACTGGCTGTCCAATAAAGAATCCAATGCATCTGGAGCTCTTTTTGGTTCTTTTGGTTCTAAGAAAAATTTCCAGATCATGATCAGAACGGTTGACAGTAAATTGCTCTTTGGGCACATTCCCATATCTAAATTGTGCATTGAGAACATGCTTGCCTTATTGTTGAGTTTCTTACTCAATAAGCCTTTTCTAATCCTTTGGTACTAGAGAACCTCCAAAGTCAAAGTTCTCTGGATCCATTTCAGTGTACCAGTGTTTTTGTGATGTTTAAACTCTTATCTCTTGGTTTTCTTCTCTTATTTGCCTCTTCACAGTCTACATAGATAATCAAAACATGCACATACAGAATCTTAGCTTGTGTTCAAATTATTCTTTAGTATTTTTAATAGACTGAAATAGATTCCATTAAAAGCTGACACTTCGTTGACACATGGAAATCAGGATATCTGTTGCCTCACTGATATAAGGAATTTTTTTTTTTTTTGGAGGGTAGGTGGATGGTACAGTGAGAGAATATTGGACCTGAAATTAGGAGTTCCAATCTAGTATCAGATGCTTACTTATATTGTGACTCTCACTTTCTTAATTTGTAAATTGGGGATATTAACACTTATTCTCAGGTTACTGTTAAGGAAAAAAAACTTATCATGTACTTTGGTAGCTCTATCTTCCTGAATTTTTTTTCTGATGTTGATGTTTTTGTATTATGCTAGGTTGGGCTTACTCCTTTCTCTCAGTATCTTTCTATTTTGCCTCCACTATTTTAATGGCTCCACTATTGGCAAGTTTGTGGTACAGTAGATGGAGGACTGGGCCTGAAATCAGGATGATTTATCTTCATGAGTTCAAATCTGGTTTCAGACCTTTTGTGAACATGGGCAAGTCATTTAACTCTGCCTCAGTCCATCATCTGTAAAATGAAGTGAAGAACAAAATAGCAAACTACTCCAGTACCTTTGCCAAGAAAACTGCAAATGAGGTCATGAAGAGTTGGACATGATTGAAAACAACCGAACAACCTTTATATAGCAGCTCTCTTCATGGCATCCAAAAATTGGAAATTATGTAGTTGTACTTTTATCAGAGAATGACTAAACAATTGAAGTATGTTCATGTAATGGGATACTTTTATGCTATAAGAGATGATTAAATAGTTTCAAAGGAAACTGGGAATTTTCTTTGAACTGTTGCAAAGTAAAGTAAGAACTAGGAATACAATTTATGCAATAGTAACATACAGCAAAATAACATTGAAATAATGTTGAAAGAGTTTGATCAATGGAATGATGAGCCAGAGTCCAAAAGTCTAAAGATGAAAAACGTCTTTCACCTCCTGCCAGAGAGGTGATGAAGTTAAAAAAGCAGAAAAAGATCTACATTTTTAGACATGGCCAATTTGTTTATAATGTGAGGCATATTTTCATTTTTAAAAATTTACTCAATTTGTGTCTGGCAGTGAGAAAGATAGAGTATAATTACTATTTGATAGGAAATAATTTTAAATGTTAATCTTTCCCTCCAAAAGAAACCTTTTTAACATTGTTATTAGAGGTAATCATAATTGCACTGTTTCTCATAATGTTGTTATGAGGTAATATTATTTTATAACTTAAATTGTTATATGAAGAGGAATTGCTGTTATTCTTAATAATAACTGCAATTATAAAAATACAACACTTATAACTCAATTGTATCTGTGTGAGAGTATGAGAGTTCCTTCCATTGATGCAAATTATAAACAATCTATGACTACCCATTTTGTAGGGCTCTTGGTCCTGTCTTCTAAGTTCCTTACCAAAGATCTCTTTGCTTTCTCTTGACTTTGGGAGGATGCCAGTGAGTTATGCAAGCTCTTTATTAGTTATCTTGCCTTCTTACCACATAAAAGCCTGTTTTTTCTGCTCATTCATTTCTCTGATGTTACCTTTCTATAAGATGCCTAATTATATCTGCATATACAGAATCTATAGGTTTCCAATAGTTATACAATACATACATATACACACATATAATTATAACAACAGCAGCATCAATAGTAATGATTTTAGTGTTTAGTAATACTATTTTATGTTCCAAGATGTCACTGTTTTAATAAAGATATAATTTGCTTGGTACCTGAAATCCTGGTAACTGAGAAGGGTTGAGGCTGGTCTGTCTCTTGAGCTGAATTCACGTGTTTGGAACTAAAGAGAGAACAAAATATATATTTAGAAGGGAATAAAAATCTTCTAAATTTATAAAGAAATAAGAAGATGAGGGAATAGGATGGTATAGAAGAGTATGTAAATTAACAGGAATGTGATAGAGTATATAGATTAATGAGAATGGGAAAAAAGAGAACAATATATATATTTGGAAGATTACAAAGTCTTCTAAATTCAGGTAAAAACAAGGAGGAAGAAGGGAGGAGGGGATAAAAGAGAGGTCATTGGAAAGGATAGAAGTAAAGCAGAGGAGTCAGGAGAGATAGGAAATAAAAGGTACACAAACACAAAATAAAGCTCATGAGTAGAATTTATATGAAAAAAAGCAGGGATAGTAATCATGTTTTCCGACAAAGTTAAAACTAAAATAGATTTAATCAAAAGAGAAAAATAGGGACACTACACTATATGATGAGCTATATTAATCAGCATTGTTTAGACTATTTAAAGAAACTAGATAGTATAAGGTTGGAATATTTCTGTGGTGAAGGAAATTAATTGGTGAAGTTAGAAAAATGTGGAAAGACTCAGACTTATGAAGGCTTCAGAGAGAAGGCATACAAGCATAGTATGGTCTCACATAGATACACATGAATGTATATGTGTTTATATGTATATGATTATAATTATCTATATATGTGTAGGTATATATGTATGTATGTTTATGTATCCGTGCTTAATTGTAGTCTTCTTGGAGGCAGGGAGTGAGGTGGGAGTAAAGGGGGAAAATAAAGTAAAAAGTGCATAACAGAAAACAAAGGAAAACCTGCAATGAAACAGAGAAGAGATGGACAGCTCTCGATATAATGTGTAGTATTTATTATATAGGATTTCTTGAAATGGAAATTTATTGCTTTATATTTTGAATCCTCTCATGTTCTCTTATGGCAATGTTTTTTTTTCTTTTCCTATTTTATATTAAAGTTTAAAATAAATAAAATTTTAATTTTTTTTTCATAAAATAAGTAAAATTTAAGAAAACAAAAATTCTAGTACTTTTGGAATTTATGATTATCCTGTCCTCTGATATAGGTGGTGAACCCTTGACATCTTAGGAGACTATTATCCTAAGTTGCCATGATTAACTTTTTGTTGATGACTCCCTCTAGGTTTAGTTTAGTTGATTCTCAAGCAGAAAACAAACATTCCATACTTGGGCCATATTCAAAGTTTTGTTTTGTAGTAGAATCTGTTAAGGCTTACATCATATTAGCATAGCCCTTCAAGTATCCAAAATCATCTTCATATCACAAATATGAAATTGAGGTAGAATTTTAGTGGAAGAATGAAAGACATCCTCATTATCTTTAAAAAAGGATGATAATAAAAAGTAGCATGCTGATCTCTTTTAATTGTCTTAATTTTTCTATATTAAATTATCTCTATATATGATATATGCTGTATAACATATATTCTATATGTTTATATGATTATATTCTATAATTAATCTCTCAATGGATATAACTTTTAGTTGTTTAAATATAGTTTTAAATTTATTAATTTTTTAGTTACTCTCTGGCACTTGATGTTAGCATACCCTAATTGAAGGCATATGTATCTTTATATTTACATATCTATCTATATATATATACATCTAAATAGGCAGATGTCCATATATATCTATATAATTGTATCTCACACATATGCTCATAATTATAGGTATATATTATGTATGTGTGTATGTGTATTCAAGTACTCTAAAGTACTTCAGAGATATTCTTCAAAGACAAAACTAAAGAATAGCAAGGTCAGCAGTTGCTTAGAAGGATAGTAGAGGTATATGAATTGAGGAATACTTTAAAATATCTGCCTTTTAATGGAATTTAAACAAAGTTTGTTAGATTTTTGAATAGATAGAAACACAACTATTAGAAAGATTTCTTTGATCATTGGGCTAAAATAAATCATATTTTAGGAATTTCTGTGAGGAGATATAAAACTAGGCTAGCAGATCTAAACCCAAAAAGCCCCATGCCTTTAAGAGGTAAAACTATTTTTACTTTCAATGCAGGAGGGGTGCATCATTTTCTCATCTTGCTAAGAGCACAGAATAGCCTTACCCTTGCTCTGGCATTCACATAGTATTAACATTGATGTGTCAATCATAAATCATTCTTATCTGTTGCCTCTTTTGGGCCACATACTATTAGCTTGGTTAAATATAAGAGAAGTAAAACTGTATTTAATCCAGGCTTTTCCTTCTTTCAACCTGGATTTCTCTCTCAGTGAGTCTGAATTAGTAAGATTTTTCCTATCTAATAAGGCAATAGTGTTGGGATAATTTCATTACAGGTTGCAGGATGGTCAGATGTCTTGTCCTTTGACTTTTTCACCACTTTCTTAAATTTCTGTGGGATTTCTGGTTACTTGTTCTACTATTTATCCCACTTCCATGCCCTTGGTCATACTTTAATCTTATCTGAAATACTCTCATGCTTTCTCCCTCTCTTTCTGAATTTTCCCAGAATTCAATAGGTCTGTCAATCCCTATGTCTGTCATAAAGTCTTTATCAAGGAAGTATTGTAGCATGGCAGAGCAATGTAGTGGAAAGAACATTGGATTTGGAGTCAGAAGACCTGGGTTCCAAATATATATATGTCATTAATGATGCTTATGACTGAGAGTAAACTACTTAATTATTCTGAATTTCTTTTATATGAGGAGTTGAAAGATATAACTTCCAAGGCCGTTTGTAAGTCTCAATATGTGATTCTATGAATAAATATAAATATATAAATGCTCACATTGACCCATCACCTACTATGAAGTTATTGTCTCTCTTTTATTATTTTATATTATATTATTAGAGAGTAACAAAAGCTCAGTCTTGGAAGGGATATCAGAATTACTCTTTGATCAGCTTTTACCTGAATAGGAATTTCCATTATATCATATCACCAAAATGCCCATCCAACCTCCATTTAAAGTCCTCTTGTAAGAGAGAACCCATTCTCTTCCAAGGTAGCTTTTTCTGCTTTTGGACAATTCAGATTGTTAGAAAATATTTTTCTTATCTTGGGTTTTTATAATTCCTAGCTATTGCTTCTAGCACCTTCCTCTGTAGCCAAGTAAAATAAGTCTAATTCCTGTTCCACATGAAAGTCCTTCAAATACTTGAAAAAAGCTGCACTGGGTTAAGCCTAAGGGAGCCCGGTTTTATCCTAAGCAATATGGGAAACTCACTTAACCTTGACATGAAGCTGGCTCTGAGCTGAGGCTTGCAATCAGTGGCTCCATTGGCACTTTTGTTCCCAAGATTGATTTTTTAATTCTCCCAAACCAACCAAATGCTAAGGACAGCCTTTTGCCCCATTAAAGAGAAACCAGCTCTGCTTATATAGAACAAATGCTACTTTCTATCATAGTAACCACAAGTCTTTTCTGAGTTAACAATCTCAATTCCCTTGGTGGTAATAATAAGGCGATCCCCAGTCCCCTCCCTTTCTGGTCACCCTTCTGATGACATATATTAGTTTGTCAGTGACTTACTAAAGTGTAGTGCTCCAAAATGATCACAATGCACTTTGACCAAGCCAGAAGAAAGACTTTTACTTCTGTTGTTCTGGTTATCATGGACTATTTATTTCCTAAGGGAGCCTTACCTTCAAATCCTTTCCCTTATATCAGGGGATTAGTGTCAGTATTATCCCTGTAACTTGATTATCGACTCTTTGCAGGAATCAGCTTTGTCTTCTACTTATTTGAGTCACTTCCAGTGTCTAAAATAGTGCTGGGCACGTATTAGAAGCTCAAAACACCTGGCAGACCAAATAGACATTGTCTACTAAGAGCTACTGAAAAGGTCCACAAAAGAAAGAAATAGCCTATGACACACCTTTATTAGCAAATATTTACTGGCAAAACCATTTGAAGACTTTGTATTATTCTTCAATTATAGCTTTCTTATTTTGGATCAGACTTGTTATTTCATTAGTTTCTGGAATTCTCACTGGACAATCTCCCTCCACCTGTGTAGACTGGCATTTACTCTATAATTAATTGTCTTAGAGGATGTTGGGGTAACTGAGAAGTTAAGTAGTTGTCCGAAGGTCATAGAGCCAGTATGTGTCAGAGGCAGGAGAGAACTTGGTCCTTCTTGACTCTAAAACAGGTTTCCTGAACATAACACAATACTTTCTCCACAATTCCTTAGTCAAGTCTAATGCTCAGCAATGATGTAAAAAAACAAAAAACAAAAAACAAAAAAAACATGATACTGGATCCCATATATGTAGGGAGGATCACATGTAAGAACTGTTGTAGGGTGACTCAAAGAAAGACATAATTGCTACCTTTCACCTCTTCTCCTACTCTTCTCAGGGGGAAGCTTTCATATTTACCAACAGGTTGGAGCCAGAAGTCACCACTTTGATATTTTCAGAGAAAGGGTCATTAAGCTAGAATTATATCTAACTTCTTAATATTTTTATGTAGGGTATATGAACAGGTTACATTTCTGAGGGGAAGATAAATGCCAAGCTCTCTCTCCAACACTTGACCCCTTTTCCTCCCCCACAGAAACCAAGACACATTCCAGAGACCTCCAGAAAGCTAGCCCAGGCCCCAAACAAGGAGACAATAAAGACTTTTGGACTTTATCACCTGGTTATTCTCGTGGTGATTACTCAGCTGAAATGAAGGCTGGTCCAGAGACCTCCAGAAAACTAACCAGAACACTACAGGATAGAATAGGATAAGATGGGATAGGATGGGATGGGATGGGATGGTATAATGCAATATAGTACAATGTAGTATAATGTAGCTTAGTACAGTATAGTACCTTAATAAGATCTAATCTCAGTAGCTATTATAACTGCTACTACTAATTTATATTTCTATATCCCTATAAGGTTTACAAAGCACTTTCTTCACAACTGTCCAGTGAAAGTTTTATGATCTTCAATGATTTTTTTTCCCCTACCTGGAAGCAATTAGGTGACACTCTAATCTAGAATTGGATCCTATAAATAGAATAGGAAAGTGTAGTGTATTAAATTTGTGTGACTCTGGGCAAATAACTTAATCTCTTCCTGCCTCAGTTTCCTTAACTGCAAAATGGGGATAATTATAGCACCTAATCCCAGGGATTATTGTGAGGATAAAATGAGATAATGCTTGTAAAATGTTTGGCACAGCACCTGGCATATAGTAAGTGCTTTAAAAATGATCATTTCCATCTGTTCTAAAACACACGACTTCCTCTAAAGTTTTTAATATTGTGGTTGTCTACTTGGGACAGAATAAAATTCAAGAAGGGGTACAGTATAACCCTGTAGAGGGCAGCACAGGATTATATCCTGGTACAGCCAGGATACATGTTGGGATTTTTGTTTTTAACCTAGTTGTTTCTTCCCATAACTCCAAGAACCTTGACAAATATGCTTAATGTCAAATTAACCTCCAAAGTAGCATTTATGCTTTCTATTTATGAGCTGATTATATAGGGTTTGATTTTTTTTTTAATGTCTTCTTAATAACCAATGCACCTTTTTCATAACAGTGCTTGGAGTATGTCAATTAGTTGCCAGAAGGTCATTAAAAGCAAAGACAATGAATGCACTTAAGTAGCTTTACCAATTAGTCCCATACCAGAGGGCCACAGAGCAAACAAAGAAGAAAAAAAAGTTCTTCTAAATTAAAAAAATGAATAATTGGCCTGCTGAACTAGAACTGTTCTTATTTAATACTCTATTTCTCCACCATTTCTCACATCTCAGTAAAAAGTTTACACATAGTTTACCTTAAAAATCTCAAGTTCTTATTGCTCTGTTCCCTGAATTGAAGTCTAAGATTCAATTTTCTTGAAAGGTGGCACCCACTGTCAAATTCTTATAAAACTGATAGGTTCAAGTTGAAGAACTGATAATACTGTGTTAAAAATGAGGGCCTCCTTCCACATTAACCAAAGAGACCAATTGTTAATGGCACACTTTGCTGACAATGCCAAAATAGATACATTATATTTTGCAGTAAGAGAACATCACCTCTAATAAAAGGCAGGGACAAAAAATTTCATTTAATCATCATTTAAATAAGAACCTGGAGTACCCAGAATGACATGCCTCATCCCTTCAAACATTACATCATTTATTCCAAGCTCAGTTTAATTCTCTTGTGTTGACTGTCCTTGTCCTTTACTGAAATTGATCTTTGTTAATTCTGGGCATAATGTTGGCTTTTTTTTTTCCATCTCAAAGGAAACCAATGGATTCTTGCCATGCCAGGATATAAATGGAAATCCATACATTGTGGACTCTTATTCTCCATCAATTTAATAAAATGTCTTTTCTGGAAAAAAGGAAATATAGCCTTACATGAATTTGAGTGTTTTTCTAAATTAATGTAATTTGATGCAGCTCCAGTACCTTAATGATTCAGAAAGTACATACTACAGGAATATTTAAATAGCTATTTTGTAGTGAAATGAAATATTGACCAATTCATTGGATAAGCGTTCTTGGGTTTAGATAACACTTGGAGTTTAGCTGAGTGTTAAGGATTTCTTAGGAAGGACATATGTAAATCCTAGCAGAGGCAAAGAATACCATCAGAAGCATGGGGAAAGGATTATATCAGTTTTGATTCTTTAGTTCATGATCTTGAATATAATAAAGGCTTAGCTTCTCAAAACATGACGTAGTGGGAAGAACATGTCTCCACTATGCTTACTACTTTCGCGACCATTACAAATCATTTCGTCTTTTGAAACCTCAGTGTCCTCATCTGTAGAATGAAAAGTTAATCTAGATGATCATTATGGTCCATCCTACTTAAATAAATTGTGAGAAAGTGCTGAAATGGATCCATAATCTCATTGAATGAATAATAATAATCCAACAACACACACAACCCATTTCTGCCCAGTCTATGTGACTATTGTCTATGTCCTCCCATAAATTCACCACATCCATCCAATATGGTGGTGGCTTTCCTTACCTTTTGTTTTTTGACACTGCAAAAGTGAAAGAGGAGCACTCTTACTGTTATCCCTTGCTCTTGCCAACGGAAGCATCTTCTCTTTCTGTCATATGATTCCTCAGTAACATTTTGCTCCTCTTCATCTTTAGGGTCCCTGAGTTTTTGGTTGTTTAGTTATATGTTGTAGCCTACTGACAACCACCATGAGCTTTTCCATTGCTCTATGTTATACTAGTATTAGTTCTTTGTAGCCACTCATATTCAGTGTCATTGTAAAATAGCAAAAATAGAATGTTAGTATTCAAAATATGAGTTGTTGGTTTCATGGGAAACTTGTAATCAGTGAAGGATTCCTCCTTTTTCCTATTCCACTTTGAGCCCAACTCACTATCTGTGCAATCTATCCATATAGGGCTGAGAAGGACTGGAAATGTGATATTCCATTTTTGGCATCCTAGTGGCTCTCCTGTCTCCTGCACTCCTCTACTAAGATCAGGGCTAGTCCCGAGGTCCTCCAAAAAGCTAGCCAGGAACATTACATATAATGTGCTAGGTATTTTACAAAGATTATCTCACTTGATCCTCACAATAGTCCTGGGAGATAAGTGTTATTATTACACCCATTTTACAGATGAGGAAATTGAGACAAAGTTTAAATGACCTGTTACATAGGAAGGATTTGAAGCTGGATTTGAACTCAAGTTTTCTTGACTCCAGACTCAGCCCATTATCCACTGTGCAATCTACCTGTTTCTAATGTAATTAGCACAGTGTGATCCACAAATATGAACCTCTCTATCCAAAGCAAGCTTGAATGATTTGGATATCTGGTATCAGCTTTGTTTTTTATTAAATAAATTTTTTAATCAACAAATAATAAATACAATGGGATCATATATTTTGTATATTTTTCAATTAAATGAAAAATGGTAAAGAGGTGGTTAGCTGTCTAATGTCCATAAGAAAGCCTAATTGTTCCTTTCTAATACCTTCATCAAGGATATTCTCATTTTATTCAAATGACTCTCATAAAGATTTATATATAAATGAGAGTATGGCCATATAGGTTGATAATGTTTTCTTTATTACCTTTGTGGAACAAAGCTAAGTTGATAGAACCTGAAGTTAGGGAGATGTGAATTCAAATATATCCTCAGATATTTACTAGTTCTGTAAACCTGAACAAATCACAATATCATTCTGACTCAGTTTCCCCACCTATAAAATGGAAATAATAATAATAGAACCTACTTCCCAGGGTTTTTGTGAAAATAAAGTAAAATATTTGTAAAGTGCTTAGCAAATCTTAAGTAACTATAAAAATGCTAGTTCGTGTTGCTGATAACTGTTTTTATTATTACATGTCTTGGATATCTTCTCTTCTTTCAGATACCTGTATATCAATACTTCAGAATCCTCACATTTGTCTGATTCCCCCATGAATCTTATATCTATCTATCTATCTATCTATCTATCTATCTATCTATCTATCTATCTATCTATCTCTATCTCTATCTCTATCTCTATCTCTATATCTATCTATATCTATCTATCTATCTATCTATCTATCTATCTATCTATCTATCTATCTATATCTATCTATCTATCTATCTATCTATCTATCTATCTATCTATATCTATCTATCTATCTATCTATCTATCTATCTATCTATCTCTATCTCTATCTCTATCTCTATCTCTATCTCTATCTCTATCTCTATCTCTATCTATCTATCTATCTATCTATCTATATCTATCTATCTATCTATCTATCTATCTATCTATCTATCTATATATATATATATATATATATATATATATATATATATATATATATATATATATATATATATATTATGGGTTGTGTCTATGTATAGTTGATCCAATCTGTCTACTTACTTGATTTTGATTATCCACAGTGACATTTCTATCTTCTCTATAAAGCCACCTTGGATTGCAAAGTTAGGTTCAAATGTATGGCCCAGTTGTCCTTAACATAGAAAAGAGTTCTTAAACTAGAATCCATGAGCTCAATTTTAAAAGATAGCTTGATTTAAATTTAAATATAATTTTTTTTTGTTTTTTTTTGGAACTTCTGTATATTTTATTTTATTCATTTAAAAACATTTTGAGAATGTTCCCATAGGCTTCACCAGACTGCTGAAGAAATGTAAGACACACAAAACAATTGTTAAGAATTCCTGTTTTATTGTAATGATTTTTACTAATTTTTTCTATTTTTCTTCTATTTGTAGTTCTCTTTCCATTTTTTGTCCTTGAATTTCATACCTTGCTTAGTTGGATAATTTGATGAGCTTTATTTAAACTGATTTTACCCTCCACTGCTTTTCTATTCTTTATGAAATGACACTGTTCATAATAATCTTTCTTCAAAAAATTTTACAAATGAGTTTTATATTTTATCCTGGTGTTGCCTTTGGAAGCTTTCTCTTTCTATTTTCAACTGAAGTCAAATGTTTGCTGACTAAAGTGCTCCTGAAATCAGGCTGGTGAAGAATCTTGAGTCCATATCACATGAAGAAAAGTTGATTTTTAGTTTTCAGAGAAGACTCAGGGGGAGCTGAGAATTCTTTCTGAGTATTTAAAGGGCTATTATGTAGAAGTTTCTCTGACCTCAGATGGCAAAAGTGGGAGTTATAGGTGAAAGCTGAAATAGCAGTTTTAGGTTCTATTCAAGAAAAAACTTTCTAATATTAGAGCTATACAAAAACTGGCTGCTATATAAATGATAATAGCTAATATTAATATAACACTTTCAAGTTTGCAAAATGCTTTACACATTATCTTTTTTGATCCCCACAACAACCCTACGTGGTAGATGCCGGCTGTTATTGCCTCCATTCTACAGATGACAAGATTGAGAATGACAGAGGTAAAACTATCTTGCCTAGAATTACATAACTAGTAGATGTTCAAGGCAAGATTTGAACCCAAATTTTTCTCACTCTTTCCGCTGAACTATCTATCCATTGTGCTGGCTACCTATCTGAAATGAGGATTCCTTCTCTTTGGAGGTCTTTAGATCAAAGCTAAATGATTTCTTGTCAAGGATCATACAAATTTCTTTTGGGGTTTGGATTAGAAAAGATATTTAGAATTTAGCTGATGGGTCATTCTTCAAGGAATGAGTCTTATAAAAATCATGTTAACAAAATAAATAAAAATAATAATAAAATGCTTCCTTGGTTTTTTGAATTTAATTGGTATAAAAATTAATTTATAATACTTAAATCTTTGGATAAAATTATAATTGGTGTCAATATATTTTCTGTTGTACAGTTCTCACTTTTAATTTTCAATTATTCATTTAAATAGTTAAAAGTCATGTTGTTTCAACGTTGTCATTTATTTTTTCATGATTATTTTCATCTTTTAAAATTAATTTTGATTTCCATTCAGATGAGTTGATGGTCTCACTGTACACAGCTGACTCAGAGGTAATGTCCACTTCAGTAGCAATTCTTTTCTTCTAAGTTAAAACATCATCTATTTCACTTCACATGGTGTTATTTGGTGTTAACATGTCTAACACTTATTAATACTTTCCTCAAAGAAAATGTTCATGATATGGAGGTGTGAGGCCCCTGTGTAATCTACAAGTTTTGGGCTTCTCTCATTCTTATTCCAGAGCTGTGCTTTCTCATATATTTCTGTCCTTATAGCTTTTCACTCTATACTGAAGTCACCACATATCCAAAAATATAGTGATTTAATTTGGAGGGTTTTCTTATTAAATTCTTTATAGCATTTTCTAACCACATCATTCTCATTAATAGATGTTGGTACACAAGTTGGAATTATTTTCATGGCCTTTTAAATATTTATCATTAGTACTGCAACAAAGTCATTCTTTTAGCTTGGGTGATCCCCTTCTATTCCTATAGTAATGGTAGCAGAAAGAATGAAGGGGCAGAATATGTTAAGAATTATATAGTTTTTAAGAGTAAACAAACTTTAATTTGACTGTTGTACTAAATGTGAGATTCTTATCTAATGATTTAATGGACACATTGCTAGGAATATTAATTCTTATCAATCTTGATATTTCTGCTTTTAATTAATCCAGAAGAAAAAAAAAAGAAGTGGCAGCTAAATGGAAAGATGGCTCACAAAAATCTGCTGAAGTGTGGTATTTCTATATTGAGGGGGAGGCACCATATTTACAAGTAAGCAAATACAAAGGAAATTTTTAAAAAGTAATTTCAAGAAGAGAATATTAATAATTGGAGACATCAGAAAAGAGTCTATGTAAGGAGTTGACACTAGAGGTTTGCTTTGATGGAAGTTAAGGATTTTTTAGGTGGAAATGAGCAGTATACTATTACTATATCATATATTTTAAAATATTTTGATGCCTTTGTCAATATAATGTTTCCTTTGTAATCCTAATTTTTTTTTATCCTATTGACAACAGGGAACCAATTAAGTTTTATGGGAATGATTCTGATCTAGTTACATTTATGTTTTAGCAACTATGTGTAGGTTAAATTAGAGAGAAAAAAGACAAGGAAGGAAAAAGAATTATGAGGCTACTGAAATACTCTAGTTAGGAGGGGATAAGTGCTAAAAGTAGGATAGAGGTTTATGAATGGAGCAAATAGGAACATATTCTGGAAAGGTTACAGAGGTAAAATCAACAAGATTTGGCAATTTATTAATATGGGGGTTGAGATAGAAAGAAAAATAAAGGACACACTTATGTATGTATCTATTTTTTATTTTTGAACAAAATCTAATTTACAAAATAATAATAATGATATTTGTCCTTTCACATAGAACATAGCATGTTGCAGCTAGATCTTTGGAGATGTTCATGTCAAATTATAACATTTTACAAATGAACAAAGTGAACAAGCAAACAACAATAATAAATACTTATATGGAGATTTTGGGTTATCTGGAATACATATGTTATCTCAGTTGATCTTCATTAACAATGTGATAGGTTCTGTTATCATCCCCATTTTACAGATGAAGGAACTAAGGCTAGAAAATATTTGAGGCAGGATTTAAACTCATGATGTACTATAATTCCCTGTACTAGCCATTGTAGTAGAGATGTAACTGGCATCTCTCATTGTTTTTTGTTTGTTTGTTTTACTGTAATGAATTTATTTATTTTTACTACACATTGCTTTATGAGTCATGTTGGGAGAGAAAAATCAGAGCAAAAGGGAAAAACCATGGAAGAGATAAAAAACAGAAAAAAGAAGTGAACATAGCATGTGTTGATTTACATTCAATACATTTCAATATTTAACCTTCTGATTCTATGACAGTTCTTTGATGATTTCTTGAATAATAATGTCTAGGCTTTTTTTCTCATCATGGTTTTCAGGAAGTCCAATAATCTTTAGTTTGCCTCTTCTAGATCTATTTTCTAGGTCAGTTGTTTTCCCAAGAAGGTATTTTACATTTTTTTCTATTTTTTCATATTTTTTTTTTGGTTTTGCTTAACTGATTTTTGATGTCTCATTGAGTCATTCATGTCCATTGTTCAGTTCTGATTTTTAGTGAATTATTTTCTTCATTTATTTTTTTTTGTTTCTTTTTAAAATTTGTCCAATTGAATTTTTAAATGAATTGCTTTGTTCTATGTATTTTTTTCCTTTCACAAATTCTGTGTTTTCTTTGTCCATTTTGTCAAATCTATCTTTTAATGAATTATATGCTTTTTCAATTTCACTAAGTCTATTTAGTAGTGAACTTTCTTCTGATAATTTCTGTGTTGCCTTTTCCAAACCCTCTTACAAAGTTCTCATTTCCTTTCCCCATTTTTCTTCTACCTCTCTTTTAAGATATTTTATAATTTCTTCTAGGAGAGCCTTGTGTGATGGGGACCAATTTGTATCACCCTTTGGGACTTCATCTGGAAACAATTTGCTTTTAGTCTTCTCAGAGTTAGACATTTGTTCTCTTTCACCATAAAAACTATCTATAGTCAGAGTTCTTTTTGCTTTTTTACTCATTTAAAAAAAAAAGTTGAGATCTGCTTTTAGGGCAAGGGAGGTTGTCCAAGCTTTCTCTACAAGTGGCAGCAGCTGCACTGAGTCTGTGTTAACTGACTTCTGTTGGTAGGTGGGTATAGACAGGTCCCATAAGATTTTGGTGTTTCGGGGTTCACTCTATTTTTTGGATTTCTATTTGATGTTTTATAATTTCTCTGCTGATCTACTGGATTGCATCCAGGGCAGAGGAGCCAACACTGCTGTAGTTTCCTTCCTGGAGATTCTTCACTACCTGGAGCTCCCACCACCCCAGATCTGCACTGCCTGCACTTAGCATCTGTGTTCAGTCTGCTTGTACTTGGCTTGCCACTGTCTGTGCCTGATTGAAACAGACCTTTTTTGGCACTCTTTGGCTGGTAATTTGTTACACTCCCAATATTTGTGGATTCTGCCAGTCAAGAAATAATTCAGAGGCTGGATTTGGTAATTAGTCTGTGTGTCATAGGAGAAGGTCAGAAAGAAACGTGTGTCTTCTACACTATCTTGCCCCCTCCTCATGTCCTGCACTTCTTGCCTAACTTCTTTGCCTAATTTCTGATTCCTTATCTTCCAGACTCTATCTCTGACTTCACTTTATATTTTGTGAATGACTCATGGATTCCTCTTACTCCTATGTATATCTTCCCTGATTTAGGTTTATGTGATTCATTGACGACCTCCAGCAGAGCCTGACAGTTTCTCCCAGTTATGATTTACCACTCATGATACCACTCCAGCTCAGTATAAACACTTCAGTTTACTCCCCAAGCAAGATGGCAAAAGATCAATCCCTCACGAGTATTTAAAGAATTTTAGATTATATAGGTTTTCTGTTGGTCCCCTTTCCTGCTAACCATACATTGCTAGTGTGCCATACACACATATAATTAGCAATCAATGTGTAGGAAAAATCAAATGCAACAAATGATTTGTTGCATGGAGCTTGATAATTAGTTAAATACAATTTCCTGAAATGAGAAAATTTTACTTGTTTTTATTGGTACATTAAAATGTGAATCTTAAGCAAAACAAGAATGTAAGTCTTTCTTGAGGAGGCTGGTATTGAATAAAGAGAATATGTCTAGCACAGTTCTTAAAAGGGAAAAGACTTTATTAAAGCATAAAAATGTACATGCTTGGTGTGCATGGAATTGGTAGGGAGCTAAGTTAGGAACAAAGTAGAGCGTTTATGAAGAAGGAAGAAGAAAGATATGGTCATAAGGCCAATTTTAGATTAATGATTTGACAAATGAATATACCAAATATATTTTTTTAATTTATTATAGCTTTTTATTTACAAGATATATACATGGGTAATTTTACAGCATTGACAATTGCCAAGCCTTTTGTTCCAATTTTCCCTGTCCTTCCCCCACCCCCCCCAAGATGGCAGGTTGACCAATACATGTTAAATATGTTAAAGTATAAATTAAATACAATATATGTATACATGTCCAAACAGTTATTTTG
Organism: Sminthopsis crassicaudata; assembly: GCF_048593235.1. Classification (NCBI taxonomy): domain Eukaryota; kingdom Metazoa; phylum Chordata; class Mammalia; order Dasyuromorphia; family Dasyuridae; genus Sminthopsis; species Sminthopsis crassicaudata. The sequence continues at coordinate 332,824,108 of NC_133618.1, forward strand.
CTGTACAAAAAGAATCGGACTTTGAAATAGTGTACAATTAGCCTGTGAAAGAAATCAAAAATGCAGGAGGACAAAAATAGGGGTATTGGGAATTCTATGTAGTGGTTCATAGTCATCTCCCAGAGTTCTTTTACTGGGTGTAACTGGTTCAGTTCATTACTGCTCTATGGGAACTGATTTCATCTCATTGTTGAAGAGGACCACATCCATCAGAATTGATCATCATATAATATTGTTGTTGAAGTATATAATGATCTCTTGGTCCTGATCATTTTACTCAGCAGCAGTTCATGTAAGTCTCTCCAAGCCTTTCTGAAATCATCTTGTTGGTCATTTCTTACAGAACAATAATATTCCATAGCATTTATATACTACAATTTATTCAGCCAATCTCCAATTGGTGGGCATCCACTCAGTTTCCAGTTTCTGGCCACTACAAAGAGGGCTGCCACAAACATTTTTGCACATTCATGCCCCTTTCCCTTCTAGACCAAGAATTCTTAAACAAAGGTGTGTAGAATTGAAGACATCCATGAACTTGTATGGGAAAAAAAAGTATTTTTACTAGTAGTGTCTGATTGCAATTTAGCATTTCCTTCAATTATGAAGTGTAGGTGACAGGTTTTCACATTGATATGACATTTTTAAGGAAATTGCTTTGGCCCATATTTGAAATATGTAAAATATATTTATGTATCTTGTTGCTTAATGTATTTTAATATACCCATATTTAACATATTATTCAACGAGTTAATAAACAGAATAGTACTATATCATAAAATTTTAAAAAATATTTTGATAGCTTTTTTAATATTATTGATTTCTTTTGTATGTCATGTTTATATTATTTCTTCTGTAAGACTGGAAAAGTGTGTGGGAGGGGGCACAGATGATGAAGCAATTTAATGGTAAAACAGCAGATTTTATATTTGATCCTGGAAGTGGCATAAGTTTATTGAATAGTGGGGTAATATGGTCTGATCTGTTCTTGAGGTATAAAATATATTTTTTATCTAGAAATATTATTCTGAGTACATAGGCTTCACTATACTGCCAAAGGGGTCCATGACACTGGAATAAAGCATTTGTCAATTTGAGTGCATTTCTTGGGAACAGACTGTATATTCCCCATGCAAAAACTATCTGCTACTTTTGATTCTCTGTGCCTCAGTTTCTTTTTCCATAGAAGGGTGAAACTCATATCTATACCTTGAGTAATTTGTGGGGATATTTTAAAAGTAAGATAAAATTCTAAAAATCTAAATCTAAAAAATTCTTTTGAACTTTGGAAACAAATGTTTCTTTGCTATCTAACTATTATTATAAAACAATATATCTCACTGATCATTTTTGTTTTCAGTTCCTTTTTTGGGGGCTAATTCTGGGCTTCACAGAAGCAGTTCATGGAAGTTCAGTGTTCTTATTCTTAGTCATTAGGTGCCTGGTGAATCATCAGAAAGTGTGGGAAGTCCTAAACCACAGAGCCAAGTATGTTCCCTTTTAGACTTAATTAGGACAAACCAACCATGTTGGGGTAGATGACTAATCACCAGACCCAGTCCCTAAATTGGTGATTATATTTAGGGTCCACAAAACCTTGGACATATTATCAAGCATTGAATCAAGTTTAAAAAGCATTGATTAATCATCTATCTATGAAGAGCCCCTGAAGGAAAAAATGTATATATGTGTATATACATACACACACACACATACACACACACACATATAATATAGATGAATGTGACATATTCCCTGAATTGTAATTAAAAAGTGACCAAAATGTCCATATTCTTTGACCTATTGCTAGGTATATACTTCAAGGATGTTAAAACAGAAAGCAAAGTTTCATGTACCCAGAAATATTAACAACAGCATTTTATCCATAGTAAAGAACTACTTTATATGCCCATTGATTGGGGAATGACTAAACAAATTACATTTAAATTTAAAAAAATAAATAATTTATTAATCCATTTAATTATTAAATAAATACATTTTGCATATTATTTATCCATCTGCATTGCTGTAGTTTCATATATTTACTTGTAACTAAAATGAACAAGCTGCATCCCTAAGGAGAATTAAAATGACACAATTTACCCATATCTCTTTGCAAGTCTGGGGGGAGAGGAAGCATGAAGAAAATATTGGTGTAGAACATACCATATGCTGTCTGATTTTGTTCAAGTATTGATTGATTAATTTTGTTGAATTGCTTTCCCCTTCCCTTCACCTAAAGTAATTTATCAAGTGACTATTCTGTGTCAAGCACTGGGCTAATAACTAATGATGCAAAGAAGGGCAAAAAATTAGTTGCTGCTTTTGAGGAGTTTACAACTGAAAGGGGAGACAATATGCTAACAACTCTGTACAAACAAGTTAAAAACAGTGGAGGCAATCAGCAAAAGAAAAGCACTAACTTTAATGAAGATTGGGAAGGATTTAGTGTAGAAGAAGAGATTTTAGCAAATTTAGAAAATGAGAAATATCAGGATGCAAAGATGAGGAGAGAGAATTCTGGGCCAGTAAAAATGACCAGAGCTGGTAATGGAATATTGGAACAGCAAGGAAGTCAATGGCATTAGGTTTGTAAAATATGTAGAGCCGAATAAGTAGTAAGAAGACTGGAAAAGTGCAGGGGTGGGGATGGCAGATGATGATGAGTTTTGATCGTCAAACAGAGGCTTTTATATTTTATACTGGAGGAGGTATGAGTTTATTGAGTAGTGGGATGGCATAGTCTTACCTATTCTTGAGGAAATAAGTTTGGTAGCCAAGTGGAGGTTGGACTGAAGTAAAGAGAGACTTGTGGCAGGCAGACCTACCAGCAGGCTATCATAATAGTCCAAGTGTGACGTCAAAAGAGCCTGCACTAAAGTGATTTTAGGGTCATAGAATAGAAGTGTATAAGACAATATACAGATAGAATAGTTTGGATATCCACTTGCTTTTTTGTTCTTTATTCCTAAAATTATAGCTCACTTGGAAAGGAAATGGGATGAGAAATATATCAAGGACTAAAGGTTATGTGAAAAAAAGATAGTGATAAAAATCTTAAATCAGGGGAAGATATCTCTACACAAATGAAGTCTACAATCTAATAGTAGGAGACAATATATAAATAAATCATTCACTTTTAAACTGTACTATAAAAATGAATGAGGTATGCATTCATTAAAGTATTGTGTACTATCAAAGTTACTAGTACTATATACTAGATATACTATATACTGTAGTATAATATTTAGATAATATAAATGAAACAACAGCACAAATACATAAAACATAATATACAAAATTATAGGATAACATGCATTAGAGAGTTACCAACTAAATATTCAATAAGGTAGAAGGAAATTACGAACCAGAGAAATCAAGGAAACTTTGAAGAATCATAATGTCATTGTAGACAAAATGTTGAACTAAGATTCAGGAAGACATAGATTCAAATCTTGCATCTGACACTTGCTAGTTATTATTGTGGGCAAATCAACTTCAGTTTTCTTATCTGTAATATGGGGATAATAATAACAACTCATATGATAGGACTGTTGTGAAGATCAGATGTAATAATATGTATAAATCACTTTACAAATTTTAAGGTATTCTATAGGGTATCCCCAAAGTCTTAGTTAAGTTTTAATTTTAATAGTTTAAATAGCTTTAAGAGCTTGAAAACTGGAGTAAAATTTGAGACATTGTGTAAAAATAACTATTATGGCTGCTGCTGCTGCTATTTCTACTACTACTAACTAGTTTTTATATATCGCTTTAAGGTTTGCAATTCATTTTGCAAATTTTTGTTTCATTTTATCCTCACAATAATCCTGGGAAGTAGATACTATTATTATTTCTATTTCATAAGTGAAGAAACTGAGACAGACAAAGGCTATTTACTTAGGGTCACACAGCTAATAAGTGTTAGACACTAGATTTGAACTGAGTTATTTTTTTTTTTTCTGATTCCAGGTCTATCATTACTCTATCCACTCTACTTTACATCATCATCATCACACACACACACATATATATAGCCTCTGACCAAACAAATGCATAAAAATGATTATTTTGCAATTGTATAAAGGATGGATTAGAGTGAAGAAACAAAAGACTTGTGAAGAAGCTTTTGCAGAAGTCTAGACAGGTACTAAGGTAACATGTGGTGTAGTGAATAGAGTACCAGGTCTGGAATCAAGAAGACTCATCTTCCTAAGTTCAAATCTGGCCTCAGACCACATATGTGTGACCCTGGATGTTTCACTTTAATTCTGTTTGCCTCAGTACCTTATCTGCAAAATGAGTGCAGAAGAAAATGGCAAACGGTTCCAGTATCTTTGCCAAGAAAACCACAAATGTGTTATAAAGAATTGGACATGGCTGAAAATGACTGAACAACAACAAAGACAGATGCTAATGAAAGCCTGTCATAGGGTTATGACAGTGAGAATGGAAAAGAAGAGACATATGAAAGATGTTGAAGAGGTGGAATTGACAGGAATTGACTGTATCTGAGGTAAATAAAAGAGAAGAATCAAAGATAATCCTCAGGTCAGGAGCACTGGAGATTGTGTGAATGCTGACAAAATAGTTTAAAAGAAGTAAGAGCAAAGAAGTCAAATTTGGGCCTTTTGGATTTTTGATGTATTGAAATATCCAGCACAATTGAAGATTGTATCTTGTAGATAATTGAAAATGCAGAAAACCCATGGACAGTTACAGGTTTGGAACTGAGAAAAGAGCTCAGAAGTAAAGAGATTTATTTAGGAGGAGTGAATGACATTGCTAACAGAGAAAGGGAAGAGAAAAAAGAAAAGAGGCTTGAGAGAGTATACTCTTGGGAAAACCCACCTTAGGGGGGTTGGGAAAAGGACAAGGTAGCAACAAAATACACAAAAAAGGGGAGTTAAAAGAGCAGGAAGAGAATCAAGACAGTAAAGTATATAAAAGAAAGAAGGGTCTTTAACTATAAGAGTATACTCAGTAGTGTCAAAATCTGCAGAGGTCAAGGCAAATAAGAACTAAAGAAAGGTCATTAGATTTGGCAAGTAGGAGGTTGCTGGTGATCTTTAAGAGCTTAGTAGAGAGGTAGGGACAGAATTTAGCTGTTAAAGCATTAAGGACAAAATGGATAATAAGTGGGAAGTTCTTACATAGGCATCTTTTTTTCAATTTTAGCAGTTCAGGTGTAGAAAAGAGAATAGTAACTAGATTAACTACATATGGCCAAGGAAAGTTTTTTTTTCCTTTCTTCTAAATCATGAAGAGGTTTCGTGATACTTTTCATTTACACATTAATTTTCACAAAATAGTTCACATTCATTTTGCTGAGGTAAAGGGGATGCCAGAAATGTACAAATATCATTTCAACTACTCCTCACAACAACCCTACAGGTGCTATTATTGTCCCCATTTTACAATTGAGAAAACTGGAACAGATAGATATTAAGTGCCCAGGATCATACTTAATTATCTAAAGCCAGATATGAACTCATGTTTTCCTAATTCCAGGTAGAAAACTCTATCCAGTGCCCCACCTAATTGCTTCTAAAGAGGCATAATTGAGGACCATTGTAAGAAAAACCACTGGAAAAAAGCAGTCATCAGAGAAAAGACATTTAAGATAAGCATGACTTTTAATGGTGTTCTATTTCTAGCCTCTAATTTGTTTATGATTGAAATGAAGACTTCAAAGGTAATAGTTGAGAAATCTTGATTCCTAGAACTTTTTAGTGACTATGGGACTATGCCTAGTTATGGTAAATGGCAGAAATGTTATCTAAATTGAGTACTCAAAGAAGAGTTCAGATGCTTGTCAAGAGTGTAAGACTATCAACAACGCAGAAAAGAAGCGATCTGAATGAAACAACCAGCCGAGTAGTAACCTAGTCAAATAGTGAATTGTTGTCAAGATTTTCCTAAGGGAGACAAGTCATTAAGCCATGAGTTGTTCCAGGTGATGTGTTCTTTATGTGCCTTTCTCCTATGATTCTATAAATTTGTAACTACTTTCCTACATTAGGGACAATGTAATATCCTTGGGAGAATGTGTAAACCCCGTGTTTAGAAGTAGAATGTTTTTGTTGTTATTGTTGTTGTTAATAATTATTATAATTACTTTTATTATTGCTATTAGTTTGTCTTCTTTTTAGCAAATTCTTTTGATTAAGAGTCAATGGAGTTAGCTATTAATAGGTGGAATTTTCTTTCTGAAATTTCTTATATTACTCAAAGGTTTAGATTCCTACATTCTTATGTTTTCTCTCCCTCCCCAGCCCCCAACTCATTGTTCTTTTAAATTGCTCCATTACTGACAAAGGCACCATCATGCTTCTATTCACTCAATATCATCCTCCTGTGCCTCATCTTCCTTAAGTCACTCCTCCATCCAATTAATTATCAGATTTTGTTAGTTCTTTCTCCACGTCTCTCATTTATGTCCCCTCCTTTCTATTCACATAAACACTATTTCAGCCTCTTTATATCTCTCACTTTGACTATTAAAATAGTTTCCCAAGTGGGCTTCATTGGTTTCTCAATTCTCTTTTCTAGCTAGACTTTTCTCCATACAACTACCAAAGTAGATTTTCTACAGCAAACGTTTGATTGTATTACTCACATACTCAGTAAACTCCAATGGCTTCCTTTTGATCCTAACATCAAATATTATTTAATCTTTGTTACATATTTCTATTTATAATATAATATTAATATTTTATAACATAGTTATATAGATAGATAATTTAGAAAAAAATCACAGTTAGGGTAATGTTCAAAATATTTTTATTGATAGAGGCACGTTTGGAGACTACTAGCCTAATAGAGGAAAATCACATGAGATAAGGATGATACTGTCAGATTATAAAAAATTTATTTAGTGAACAGGCTGAATTCCTGTTGAAGAGGTTTGAGTGGAGGAATGACATGATTAGATTTAAATGTAAGGGAGAAATTGGACTGGCAGAGTAGGATGGAGAATAAGAAAGAATGGGACTGATTAGAAAGGTTATTATAGTCTATTTCTCTCTTTCTCAATACCCTGCTCTTCAGAGTTTCTTTGACAATGTCTCATTACTTCAAAGGCTTGGAAATATATCCAAGGTGCTAATTGATAAATTTTACTATGGTGTGAAAAAGTGATGATGGATTCATGTATTAGTAATCCTTAGCAAATTTGCTTTTTAATGGGGATCTCTTGGTGCCACAATATCTCCTTAAAGTCACTTTTTGGAATCACAAGGAGAAGAAATTTAATTTTTTTTTATCAGATTGAGGTTTCCTTGACCTTCTGATTATATTTCATACAATCATATAGAAGAAACCTAGGTCATCTAATTTAATTTCTCATTTTGTAAATGTGGAAAGTGAGACTTAGGGAAGGAAAGTGACTTCCTCACAAGCACACACCTGGTAAATTAAAGAGCAAAAAAATCTGAACTCAGATCCTCTAACTCCAGATCCTGTATTTGTCTCACAGAGAAACACTCTGCTTATATCTTAAGGTCAGCCTGAAACAGCTAAATAATATGTGGACAAGAGTGCTGGACTTGGACTCAATGAGTTTAAATCTGATTTAGAAACTTACTAGCTTTTTGACCCTGTGTAAGTCATTTAACCTTGTTTGTCTCAGTTTCCTCCAAATGGGGTCATGAAGCATCTATTGGACAAAACTGAAACAGCAGCAAATCAAAGCTAACCATGAATCCCTTGTGTTTATTCAAATCCTAACCAATTCTTCCCTGTCTCAAGAAATCATGCTGCACTGTTAAGAGCCAGATACTATGTCACTAATCCAAATTTTGTATTTAACAAAAACCCTTCTACATATTGCATGAGTTTTTATTTCATATAACTATCTGCTCCTACTGAAAAGGCACAGAAATCTTACTTTCCCAGTGCTACTCTCCCACATTTTCCTTCCTTCCTAAACAGCAACAAAAATAGTCCTCAATAGGACTAAAGTGTATAAACACAATTATATTTTAACATAATTGGTTTCCTTTGTAATTCTATATGTTTTACACATTTAAAAACATCATTATGAAGAGTCATTAAGTTTTCCCCAATCCAATAACTCAAAGAAACATTTATCAGATACTGTGTGCCAAGTTCTGGAGATAATAAAAGAAAGATAGTCCTTGCCCTCAACTTGCATTATAAAAGGGGAAACAACACTCAAAAGGTGGGAAGAAGTGGTTGGAAGAAATGGGAATCTGATACCAAGGATATATTGTTTTGTGGAGTTGAAATCAGGCAGGGCAGCAGAGTGAACTGAGAATCCAGTTTCTGCCTTCTATAAAGGAAGGTATTGAGAAGAGTTGGTACTCCCAATACTCCTCCCTCAAAACAGAGGGGAAAAGAGGCTGAAGGTGAGGGAGGGAGAGTCAATCAAGATTTGGCTGAGGCTGAGGGAGGGAGAGTCAATCAAGATTTGATGAGCTTATCCTGGGGAGGGGAATTTTGTTCTGGAGTCAAAACTGTGCAGGGGAGCAGATGCAAAGCCTGCCAAAAGTCTCAACTGCTAAAAAAGAACTTTAGAGAAAAAAAAAATTAAGAACCACTGTCCTAGAGAATAAGCTTATTTATTACCATATATTATGGAGCCTACATAGGAGGAGATGGAAATGAAGACACAGATAACCCCTAAATATATGCCACAACTGCAACCAAGCCTGTTTAATAAGCTCTGAAGGAGCTGCTTCTGTAGAGTCACCTACCCAGGAACAATCTGAAACTCTGAGACCAGCAGGAGCTACATACATGCATAAACATGCTTATGATTTTTACAAATTACTTATTAATGCAATCATGCATAATTTTGATTTTGGTTAAGATTTTGTGGTATAGTAAAAAAAAAAACTAATCTCAGGGCTCAAGCAGATATGGACTCAGGTCCCATCTGTGACTTCTCACATGCTCTGGGCACACTCCTTAAGACAATAAGTTGCATAGAAAGTGCCAACCTACAACAGTAGAGCAAGTTTCCTTGTCTGGAAGTCCCTGATATAATAAAATCATAGCTCCAGTCCCCATTTTGTATTTCTGGAAGTTCAGTATTCAGATATAAGGGAGCTGAATGGTATTTTCTTTTTTCATTTGGTTTGGGTTTTGGTGAAATAGGTGTTTATCATGGGGGTACTCTCTCTATGTGGGTCCACATGTTCTTTTAGTCTAGAAACAAAGGGAAAACATCTGGATTTAATCATAAGTGGATTATTATACATAGAACCATATATAACTGATAACAATGATGCTTAAGAGGCAACTATAATAGCATCACTAGAAATGAATATGGAGTTAGAAGAGGTAGGCTTGAAACACAGCTCTACCATTTTCTGTGAAAATGAATGGAAGTGGAGAAAGTCATACCATGCTAACTAGACCCACTACAGATTGATCTCATCTCACCATAAACTTTACCTCACAAGATCTCATCATATGCTTTATTGAAAAAATAGAAGATCATTCATCATGACTTCTCTTGTGTTTCTCTCAAAACCCTCCAATATCTTTCTCTATTCTCTCCTCTTTTACATAGACTGAAGAAAAGTCATTTTTCTCTTTACTCATACATTTCCCCTTGATCACATTTGCTCTCGTTTTTCTCTTCCCCCATCATCTTCCTCTCTCTACTCTTCAATTTTTCCATTTTTGGTGTTTGACTCATTGCTGTCTTTAAATGAAATGATCCCATGTATCTCCTGTTAAAAAACTCACCAGATCCTGTTATCCATTAAGTTATGGATAAATTAATGAAAAATAATGAAAAAGCTTTATTTAGCATTTACTAAGTTCCATGTACTGGACCAAGCACTGAATATACAAAAAAAGTGAAGATCATCTCTGAGCTAGAGAAGCTCAATTTTTAATAGTGAGAGACAAAAGACAAAAGAGGATGGTGGCCCAATTTTTGGTTTAGAAAGTGGTTTATAAATGGAAATAAAATAATAATTTGAAAAAATGATATCAATAGTACTAAACTGACAATATTGGGGGGAAGACTGACAGTTAATAGTAGTGGCAGTGTTGATGTGCATAGTGCCTAGTAAATGTTATCTAAATCTTAGCTACTCATATGGTGTTAGAAGTGGAATAGTGGGGAAGATCAGTGCCATGGGACAGGAGCAATGCAATGTAACTGTTGGGAACATGACTGGAGACTGCAGTGAAGCATCCTGAGAGCCTGTCCACATATAGAGAACTATATGAAGGACTCACAAATCAGAATGGACGCTTTTAGAAGGGAGTTCTGGAGCTGAAAGATTTAAATCCTCCAGGGCATGTTCTCAGGTGGGGAAATGGCCAATAAATTAATGTCCTATATTTCTCCTCCTTTTCTCAGTCAAACTTTTAGGGAAAGCTTTTTCTACACTCTGCCTCTATTTTTTTTCCTCACTTTTTAGACCTTTGCAATTTGGCTTCCAACCACAATACTCAACCAACTGAAATGTTATTCTCTGAATTTATTAATGATTTTTAAATAGCCAATGATGGCCTTTTCTCAGTTCCCATTTTTCTTGACCTCTTGGAAACTTTTCACAACTTTTACTCTTAGCTATTCTTTTCTCTCTTTATATTCATATTTACAACATTAGTGTCATCTTCAACTCATCATTCTCATTCATTCCATATATCTAATCAACTATCAAATCACCTCCATGAACCATCTATTATATCCATCCTCCCCTCTCTACTTACCACCTTAGTTTGGACTCTAATCACCTCTTGCCTGGACTATTTTAATAGCTTCCTAATTAGTTTTCCTGCATCAAGTCTTACCCCATTGCAATCTATCTTCCACATAGCTATTAAAATGATTTTCCTAAGGCTTAGGTTTGATTATGTCATTCCCCTCCTCCGTAAATCTCAGTGGCTCCCTATCATTGCTAAGATCAAATATAGACTGATTTGTTTTTAAAAGCCTTCAAAATTTGTGCCCACTCTATTTTTCCTGCCTTATTACATAGTATTTCTCTTCTCCTGGACACTACAAAGTCAAATTAGCTTTTTTGTTGTTTGTTGCTTATGCACCTTACTCCATTGCCAATCCTTATTACTTTTCAGTGGCATTATCCCATGTCTATGATGCATGCTTTCTTATTTTGTCTCTTGAAATTTTCAAAATCCTCCAAAACTCAACTTAATTTTCACCTTGTAAGTAAAGTCTTTTATGTCCCCCACATCTGCTGATGATCGTGTCCCTAAATGATCTTGTATATGTTTTTCAATAATAATAAGTATATATGATGTTCCTTCTCTCTCCCACCTAGATTGTACGTCTCCTAGGGAAGGACTATTTCAATTATGTCTTTGTCTTCCCATCACATAATATGATGCCTAGTAAATTGTTGGAGCTTAATAACTATTTGTGGATTGACTGATATCTTGACTATGAAATCTTGGGCAGATCACTTATCCTCTCTAGGTCTCAGCTTCTTCATTTATAAAATGAAGTTGATATAAGTGATGTCTGAGGTCCCTTCTTATCAATTCTATGATCCTAATTTACCTCTCAGACTTGTGGAGGAGGAAGGAATTTGTGTCCAAAGGAGAACTAGAGAACAATATTGATCACAAAATAGAAAATTTTGATTACACCAAATTAAAAAGTTTCTGCACAAACAAAACTAATGCAAACAAGATTAGAAGGGAAGTAACAAATTGGGAAAACATTTTTTACAGTTAAAGGTTTTGATAAAGGTCTCATCTCCAAAATATACAGATAATTGACTTTAATTTATAAGAAATCAAGCCATTCTCCATTTGATAAATGGTCAAAGGATATGAACAGACAAATTTCAGACGATGAAATTAAAACTATATCCACTCATATGAAAGAGTGTTCCAAATCACTATTGATCAGAGAAATGCAAATTAAGACAACTCTGAGATACCACTACACATCTGCCAGATTGGCTAAGATGACAGGAACAAATAATGATGACTGTTGGAGGGGATGTGGGAAAACTGGGACACTGATGCATTGTTGGTGGAGTTGTGAAAGAATCCAGCCATTCTGGAGAGCAATTTGGAACTATGACCAAAAAGTTATCAAACTGTGCATACCCTTTGACCCAGCAGTACTACTACTGGGCTTATATCCCAAAGAAATACTAAAGAGCGGAAATGGACCTGTATGTGCCAAAATGTTTGTGGCAGCTCTTTTTGTTGTAGCTAGAAACTGGAAGATGAATGGATGTCCATCAGTTGGCGAATGGTTGGGTAAATTATGGTATATGAAGGTTATGGAATATTATTGCTCTGTAAGAAATGACCAGCAGGAGGAATACAGAGAGGCTTGGAGAGACTTACATCAACTGATGCTGAGTGAAATGAGCAGAACCAGAAGATCACTGTACACTTCAACAACAATACTGTATGAGGATGTATTCTGATGGAAGTGGAAATCTTCAACATAAAGAAGATCCAACTCACTTCCAGTTGATCAATGACGGACAGAGGTAGCTACACCCAGAAAAGGAACACTAGGAAATGAGTGTAAACTGTGAGTTTTGTTTTGTTTTTCTTCCCAGATTATTTTTACCTTCCGAATACAATTCTTCCTTTGCAACAATAACAACAAAATTCGGTTCTGCACATATATATTGTACCTAGGACATACTGTAAGATATTTAATATGTATGGGAATGCCTGCCATCTAGGGGAGGGGATGGAGGGAAGGAGGGGAAAAATTTGGAACAGAAGGGATTACAAGGGATAATGTTGTAAAAAAAATTTACCTATGCATATGTACTGTCAAAAATGTTATAATTATAAAAATTAATAAAATAAATAAAATTTAAAAAATTCTATGATCCTACAAATGAAAATTCAGTAGATAATCTTACTATTGAGCCACATTATAAATTGTTCCCAGTCATATGTTGGTGATAAGAGCAAATCATTCACTCTTCCTCCCAAGACCTTCCTGACCTCATTCTCTTCTTTTTAACATGAGCTGTTATAATACTTAGGGAGAAACAAGGACCACAAAGCTTCAAATGGCTGCAAGTGGTAGAGGCCACCATAATGCAGAGGTTTGGGATTTTAGGTTCTTATATTAAAATTACTGTGAATTGAGGCAGTGTAATAGCATATAGGCATTAGGCCTTAATTTGAGCATTAATTTGCCCCATTTGCGGCATTAAGAAAACCTAGATTAAAATTCTGTCAGATACTTGTAAACTGTAAACTGGATAGGTCTTTAACTTTGAATTTTAAGACCCAATTTCCTCATTTGAAAAATAATAATAAGTAAATGAAAACTAGTACTGAACTCATAAGGCTAAAGTAAGGATCAAATGAAATAAAGTATTAAAAGTTATTTTTCAATTTGCTGTGTTTCAGTCATATTTGACTCTTTGTGACCCCATTTAGGGTTTTTCTGGCTACTAGAGTGGTTTGACATTTACTTTTCTAGTTCATTTTACAGATGAGGAAATTGTACAAAAGCATAAGGTGACTTCTCCAGAAGTACACAGCTAGTTTCTGAGGTAGGATTTGAACTCATGGGCTTCCAAGCCCAGGACTGTATCTATGTATCTATCCCTTCACCTAGGTTATCAACTCTTTTTCAATAATAAAATATAAATATCTAAAAGTTAGTTTTTATTTTAAATGATTACTGTAATATGGACTTAAGTTCTTGATTAATTATGTACTTAAGAAGTTTAAAAAGTGTAATATTTTGCTTCTGATAATTCTACCAAGTTTCCTGTATCTTAGAGTCCAACTCTTATGAGGTTTGATAGGAAAGCAGATTCTAAGGAATATATATTAGGCACTTGTAGCTGTTGACAAGTCATTGACAACAGCATACAAAGAATGAGTGGCTGATGGTAAATATAAAGCTCCTTTATTATTGGACTCCACCATTTTCAGATGGCTGATAATATACTCTAGAAATTATTTATTCAGTTCACTCATGTGAAATCTAATTAATGTTTGTAGACGAGGGCGAGAAGCTGTGTGAAAGGTACTGCAAAAAAGAATAATGTCCAATATTTGCATAGTTTACATATTGCTGCATGTGCCCACAGAGACACATTTCCAGAATGGCCTTCACATGCCTTTATTAGTGTTATTATTTTAAAGGAAAAGGAAACTACAACTGCTATTTCCTTGTGACAGTCATATATAGGACCTGAGGGGGTGGCTCTTAGTGTACTAACTCCAACAATTGCAAATTAAGGGAAATATAGTTTATTGTGACCACCTAAAATGGCAATGAGCACAGAATTGAATGGAACATGAGGTAAAGGGAACAATACTGGACAGGGAACCAGGAAATATGGGATTGAGGACTAAAGCCTGCCACTAGCTAATTTTGTCACCTTTGACAATTCTTTAACTTTTCATAATTTCATTTGTAGACAGAGAGGGTTGGACTAGATGATAGAAAAGAGGCATCTAGCCCCCAAATTCAATTATTTCATGATTAAAATTTATAATTTGTACCAACTTTTATATATTCAGTCAAAATTTTGGTGGAAAATATTCTTATTGAGTTTCACAATGCTAAAATTTGAAATGTCATGAATTATTTTGTAAATTATTATATTTGCAATTTAGTTTAGTTTAATATAATATAAAGGACTCAGGTCACCAGAAGATCAGACTGCAATAGGAGGAGATTTTAAAATGAAAAAGACGACAATCAACCAATAATTACTTAATAAACATAAATCATAAGCCCAGAAATATGCCAGTCATTATGGAAAATATAAACATAGGGGACATAATTCTTATCCTAAGGAGATTACAGTCTAGCTGAGATGATATGATATATACATGGAACACCAAGAAAATTTTAAAACACTTGAAAGTCAAAGATCACGTTGTGGAAAAGATTGTTAATACATCACATGAAAAAATTATGGTTGCAGAAGATTGGGACAAACTGGCTACTATCCAAATCTACAAAGATGAAATTTAATAGGGATAAATGTAAAGATCTATACTTAGATTTATTATTTTGTAAAGTCATCTATAAGATTACTATTCGAGGAAGGTGTCAATAGACAATAATGAGATCTAGATCTGTGACATTTAAATAGTAAAAAATGCCTATTGTTTTTTCAGCTCCCCAAACAAATGATCTTGGACTAAATCTAACCCAAGGTAGAATATTGACAGTTCCACTGTACTCTGTACTGGTGAAACCACTAAGTATATTGTTTTTTGCTCTTTTTTGTGGTGGCAAAGAATTGAAAATTGTGGAAATACCTATCAATTGGGGAATGGCTGAACAAGTTGTGGTATATGAGTATAATGGAATACTATTGTGTTCTAAAAATGATGAATAGGCAGATTTCAGAAAACCTTGGAAAGACTTCCATGAACTGATGCTGGCTGAAATAAGAAGAACTGGGAAAACATTTTATAAAGTATCAGCAACACTGTGTGATTATCAATTATGATATTCTCAACAACGCAATTATTCAAGAGACTAATGATGGAAAATGCTATCCACATCCAGAGAAAGAACTATGGAGTCTTAATGCAGATGGAAAGATACTAGTTCACTTTGTTTTCTTTTGTGTTTTTTCTTTCTCATTGTTTTTCCCTTTTGTTCTGATTCTTCTTTTATAACATGACTAATGTATAAATATGTTTAACATGATTGTACATATATAACCTTTTGTCAGATTGCTCGGGGAAGGCAAAGAGAAAATTTTGGCATTCAAAATCTTACAACAATGACTATTGTAAACTATCTTTACACATAACTGAAACAAATTAAAATACTATTAAATGCAAAAAAGTATTAGTATTCATTCTAGGCAACAATTTTGTTTACACTACAGTATAGAGCTATTAGTACATCCAGAAGAAACTGATTGGGGTAGTGATGGGATTATTCATGTCACATAAGAGTCATTTGAAGAAGCTGAAGCTGTTTATGCAATTAATCATTGTTTGAGATCCTTGAGACTTTTCTGTGACATGACCATTTCTCTGTGTGTTTTTCTCAGTCCTAAAATCCTCGGGAAGATTACAGATGAGTTATTGTAATATCTTTGATTTCTTTCTCTGCAGGGATCTTGTGTGCTAAGGTTCTACTTGATATGGATATCCTATCCATAGGATAGGGCTAATCAGTGATATTCTGATAAATGTTTAATAAATGTTTTTTTACTTCCTCAAAAAAAATGTATGCACCATACATTTTTAAACCTGATCAGCATTCTCAACATTTCCCCCATTATTTCAAACCTAGGCTATCAATAAAACAATGTCAAGCACTGATTTTTTAGGATTTGCCCATTTCTAAGGTGTAAAAATTCACACTAAAAATTTAACAATCTGTTCTCTAAGACTACCTCGGCAGTAATGAGGGATGAGAAGGCCTTTCTGAGAAAGTCTCAACTATATCTCTAACTTAGCAATTGTCTGGGGCTTCACTCTCAAAATTTTGTTTAAATATCTTAAACATGCCAAGAACACTTGCTATTGTTCATTCACATAAAAGACCAATCCTCCTGCCATTACCACCATGATAAAAACAGAACTAGTAGCCACTAATTTAGAGAAGGCTTTCTCCCATAAGCCCTTATGCAAAGTGAAATATGCATATTATGGGAGTTATTAGAACATGTTATACAACCACAACATGATCTATAGTAAAAAGATCTCTTCTGTACTTTCATATTTTGAGACCCTATATGAAATATAAACCTATTAAACCACTTGTGACTTGCAAGAACCAGTCTTTCAGTCTTGCTTTTTTTCAAATGGTAATTAAAAAACAACTTTTAATCCTTATGTTTATTTTCCTAAGTGGCATGTTTCTGAGTCTAGTCATCAGTCAATTGAATAGATTGCCTCAACACTATAATGTCTTCCCCCTACTGCATACAAAGTAGTTTCCAAATCAACATAAAATTTTTAACATATTAAATATACTAGAAAGCATTCAAGAATTTTTATTTCCTTTTGAGTTGTTATGTGAAGTTGAATTTACCCTTATCTAACAACCAGATAGCAGTGTGGTATAGTGATAGATTTTTTAGACAAAGGACCTGATAGTACATCATTTATGATCTATATGATGTTTGACAAGTTTTTTAATGTCTCTGGTTTATAGTACTCTCCTTCATTTGTAAAATGGAAGGATGGTCTAAGTGCTTTCTGAGGTCCCTTCCAATTCTAAACCTACACAGAAGCAATAGGACTTACTTACTGCTTCCATTAACAAAAGTATAATAAAGTAGCACAAAATACATCCCTATTAAGGCTTTAGTAATTTAAAAAATCATTTCTTTGCAAAATCAAAAAAATTACAGTTTATTCGTAAACTTGAACTCCCACTGATACATAGAGTATCTAGGGGTAAGAGAGGGGACATATAGGCACCTATGCAGAAGTACATAAATAGGCACTTTCATTAAGTAACCACTATTCTAGGTGTTAGGGATACAAAAATGAGATGAAACAATAGTCATTGCCTTTAATAGATATCTATTTACATTCTACAAATGCTTCAAAAGCCAAGGACTTTCTACTTGTGTTTCTATTAACACAACTTTTTATTTCCACATTGAATCAATATTGGGAAATATTCAGAGAAACCAAGGGCCACATCATCTTTGTTCAATGTCCTTGCTATATTAGAATAGAGCTTCCTTTTGTTATTCATTGACTCAAGGTTTCTTCTCATACCAACATTGAACATAAATTGAGGGTGCTGATATTAGAATCTAGAGAAATAAAGTGATTTCTTAGTGGGAGAGTCAGAGTTCTACCCTATTAATCTAACTCCCAATCCAATAATGACCTAAGCAATTCACTTTATATCTCAAGTTCCCAATTTCCCCTTCTGTCAAATGAGGAGGTAGAACTAGATGATTTTTAAAGTTTCATTTAGTTTGGACATTCAACAATGCAGTCATCACTTCCACATCACAACTTTCCCCATTGTAGTTTGATATTTTACAGGTTGTCAAAAGAAATCAAGTGAAAAATTTTGGGGAGTTTTGCAGAAGCTGCTGACAATAAACAAAGGCTAGTAGATAACATAGGAAAGTTTAGAAACTCAGAAATGCATAAAATACACATTTAGTATTGTATAATATCAACCCAAATTTTTATAAATTACTGTAAACACTGCACAAAGGAAAAAGAAAAAAATGAGGCATCTTCTCTGGTTTGAAGGAAGGGCCAAAATTTTTTACGTGGATTTTCCAGATTGCAGAGAGTGTCATATCCTTAACCTTGACATGGAAGGGATAACTATATTTCAGGACCTTAGCAATAAAGTGACAAATAACAGCATATCCTTTTAGCATAGGGGTTACATAAAATCATGAAAAGATTAAAACTAGCTAACACATTGGCTAATAATTAATAGTTACCATATAACTACTCCTCTTAGCATTTTCCATGATTCATTTTGAGGCCAAGGAGTCTCCCCAACCCTTTGTTATAGATCATTACTTGGCAAAACTCCCTCTTCCTAATGATTCCCAAACATATAGAATTATGTTTCAAGATAAAAAGGAGATAAAAATAAAGCCTATTAACTTATTGACCATAAAATTGAGGGCTAAATCAGCATGAAAATTAACCAACAAAAGCTGCCATTATAATTGGGGAAGCCCAGGGACCTATTGACTTATTCATACAGAAGAATAAAGTCATAGTAGAAAGAGCTTTGGAGCCTGACAGCAGAGGAGCTACATTTGAACTTCAATTCTGCTTCTACTGGCTGGTTTAATGTTGGATAGGACAATCTATTTCTCTATATCTCAATTTCTCTATCTATAAAATAAGACCCGACAATGTGCTAGGACCAACCTTTCTCTGATGCAATTTATTTCTTCCCATCTACAATATAGAGAGGCTTTATCTAAAAGAAAGAAGACCCTTGATCTTGTTAATTCCCTCTTATTTCAAGCATTTTCAAGCTTAATTGGCACATACTGTGGGACAAAAAGCAACTATATCTTACCCTTCCCATGAAACATGACTTGATGGCAGTTAGGTAGATAGAACCTGAACTGAGTTCAAATTTTACTTCAGACACTAAGTAGCTTACTATCCTTTGGTAACTCATTTAATTGCTGATTATCTCAGTTTCCTAAATTACAAAATGGGGATATTAATAGCATCTATCCCAGGTTTGTTGTGAGGACCAAATGAGATAATATTTGTAAAGTGTTCAACATAATGATTGGTATAGTAGTACACATTTAATAAATGCCTATTGTCTTCTCTTTTCTTGCTTTTCTGCAAATCCTAAATTGAGTCACTTCCCATATGAAGCTTATTCCAATTTCCTTATTTGCTGAAATTACATTGTCTTTGTTTTTTGTGTATGTGCAAATATATGCAAATATATATATGTATATATATATATATATGTATATATGTATATATATGTGTATATAGGATGGTACTGATCTTATGGTCTATATTTATATGTGCATAAAAATAATATATGTGTATAATTATATATACATATATATGTCTATGTGCCTATGTATACACACATGTACATGCATGTATCCATATGGATGGATATATGGATTGGGGGTGGTGGTAAATGGTATGAGGCACACATATAGAGAATATATAGAACCAAGGAGTAACTCATAGTTTCTGGTTAGTGGGAGAAGTTCTCTCTTCCTAACAGTTAACAACTATATGATGCTTTAAGATTAACAAAGTATTTTACAGATAATCATTTCTTTTGATTCTCACAACAACCCAGGGAAGTGGATGCTATTATTATTTCCATTTTTATAGTTGAGGAAATAGTTGAGGTAAAATGAAATTAAGTGACTTGCCCAGAATCACATAGCTAGTTAGTATCCATTTGAATTCAGATCTTACTGACTTCCAAATGTTGTATTCACTCCATCTCCTAACTTCTATTTCTTCATCTAGATAAGAAGGCACATTTTTGGTCTTTGCTTATTTTATGGGATTGAAATATTCTTTTTTGTTTTACAACCTTATCCTTTACTATGAATCTATATAAATCTAGTTATCCATCTATTCATCCTTCTACTTAAACACATATCTCCATATGTACATATAGATATATACATATATTCCCACATATATATGTATATATATATATATACACACATACACATATATCTTTATACACACAAATACACACTTATACACAAATATCTGTGTACATATACTAATTACTGAAGATTACTCAGAGAAGGGATAGAGAAGCTGTATTGTAGAACTATTACCATGTAAAGTCAAGATTTAGTCCCAAGATTACGGGAACATACATAGTATATATATATATATATATATATATATATATATATATATATATATACATATATATATATATATGTGTGTGTATATATATATATATATATATATATAATGCACACATTTAGACATTGAGTGTATATTGCAGGCGTAAGTGTGTTCATATGTATATGCAAACGCATATATGTATATATACCAGAAATCTTGAAACTAGATTTTATCTCTTCTACAGACAGAGAAATAACAAGTAATTTTAATTTTTCCCTAACCTTGCTCTGCTACTGTATTGGATCTTATCTTTCTTTTATAAACAAAATGCCCTGGTCACTGACCTTCATTAGCTTTGGTATACATTCTCAGAACCTTGAAGTGCTATTTCCTCAAATTATCTAATTTTGAAAATATTAGGAAGTTATAGTAGAGAAGCAAGGACTAAAAAGAGAAAATGAACAAATCTAACTTAAAAAATCTTAAAGTAAAATAAAATGATCTATCTCTCACTCCTCACTCCATCCTAATTTTACTTCCTCAGCTCAAAATTAATGTAGTTTTACACTATAAAAAGTCCAGGTGAAATGTAAGGGGAGACACTAAATGTGCATTTAGAAATCCTGGATCTGGATCCTAACTCTGCTACTTATTATCTATATTACTTTGGAAAAGTCATTTATTCTATTTGGGTTTCAGTTTTCTGATCTGATCTTTAAGATGAGGCAGAAATAGATCATCTTCAAGATACCTTTCAGCTTTAAATGATATGCTTACCTACGTTTGCCTTAGAAATCTGATAAATAAGAATGATAGAATTTCAAATCTGAAAGGAACCTTTAAGATTTTCTGATCTAGATTTCTCACTTTATAGAGGGGGAAACTGAAGCCTTGGGAGGGTATATAACTTGCTAAAGGTCACATAACTAGAACTGGAACATGGTTCATTTGGTATTAAATCCAATGTTCTTTCCAGGACCTAACATTGCTTTGGGAGATCCAGAATTATACCTTTTTCCTGTGATGAATAGTCAAAAGCAACTAGTACCCCAAAAAGATACAGATGAGAAAAATCACTAAGAAAATGCACTGTCCCCAAAGATCATATTCAATCCCTTGCAAAGAGAAGCTTGTATGGATTTACACAAAAGGAAGGAAATATTCTAGTTACTAAAGAGAGTAGGGCTAAGCTTTCCTGGATACACCATTTTTAGGAAAAACAAAAAAAGATTTGCTGCCATTTTTGCACTCTAAGAAAATTCTCCTAGGGATTCTAGAAGAATGGTCAGTACAAATAAATATGTGTACCCCATTTTCTCTGGCATCTTGATAGAGAATGTGTAAAACTTATTGGAAAGATGTGATGATGACTACAGCTAACTGTCCATGCATTTGAAGGAAAGAGACATGGGACTATTCCATGCAGATGCTGTTTCACTACCTTAATGAAGAACCATGGACAGCACCAACTTGCTAAAGTCCCTAGAAGAACAAATACTGTTAGACTCTACTGACAAGAATAAACCAATTCTATCATTGTTTTCCAGCATGCTTATAAATTTTGCCTAGTATGTATTTGGACAGATGCTAACTGAACAATGAATTGTGCCCAGAATCCAATAGGCAGAGAAGTGTTAGCTGTATTAACTTTGGCAATTGACCCTAAGCTTTCCCCTAAAAGAAAAATTCATCTTTAAAATTTTAAATATCTGAAAAATGTATATCAGACTCCAAAAATTAAAATTGTAGGTTCCAAAAGCCTGTGCAGAAATAATAGTGGGAGCGAGTAGGAAACAGCAATGAACTTAACAATGAATAATAACCCAGATGTTGTTGCATAAAATATACTATCATACTATTGGAATAGAAAATGATCCAGTAAAATAGTGAGAATGAAGGATGGATAGGATTCCTCTGGTACCCATTCAATTCTAAGACCAAGGGGAAGACCAGGGAAGAACCTTTGCAGAAACAAATGGGAGGTCAGAGAATATTGTTTGGTTTGAAAAGATATGGATAGATGATGATTTTCAACAGAGTCCATCCACATTGATTTGATTACAAAGTTTTATGTTATGAACCAATATTGGCCAATCCAATCCAGATCTGATCAACCTGGAATGTTCAGAATTGAAACAAAAATCAGATCTAGAAAGAAAAAAAACCTGAGAAGGAAAACAAAAATACAAGTAAACAATAACAGAAGGAGTTAAAATGCTATATTGTGGTCCACACTCAGTTCCCACAGTCCTCTCTCTTTTGGTATAATTTTTATTGTACAGCATTTTGTTTCAATTCTGAACATTCAGACCCCAGTGAGGAGATCATTGTACATGGCAATAACAAAACTATATGATAATCAATTCTGATGGATATGGCTCTCTTCAATAATGAGAAAGAAGAAGCAAACAAGCAAAAAAAGGTGAAAATACTATGCTTCAGTCCACATTTGGTCTCCATAGTCCTCTCTCTGGATTGTGAATGGCATTTTCCATCCCAAATCTATTGTAATGGTCATGAATTGCCACATTGCTGAGAAGAGCCAAGTCCATCACAGTTGATCATCACATAATTTTGTTGTTACTGCATATAATTTTCTCCTGGTTCCACTCACTTCACTCAGCACAAATTTATACCAGCTATTCCTGCCTTTTCTGAAATCAGCCTCCTTATCATTTCTTATAGAACAATAGTATTCAATTACATTCATATACCATAACTTATTCAGTCATTTCTCAACTACATCAAATTCTTGCAACTACAAAAATAGCTGCTACAAACATCTTTGCACATATGGGTTCTTTCCACTTTTTGTGATGTCTTTGGGATACAGATACTGGGGTCAGTTTTTATTATTATTAAAGCTTTTTATTTACAAAATATATGCATGGGTAATTTTTCAACATTAACCCTTGCAAAACTTTCTGTTCCAAATTTTTCCCCTTCTTCCCCCCACCCCCTCCTCTAGATGGCAGGTATTCCAATACATGTTAAAATATATAGTAAATCCAATATATGTATACATATCCATACAGTTATCTTGCTGCACAAGAAAAATCATATCTAGAAAGAAAAAAAAACCTGAGAAGGAAAACAAAAATACAAGCAAACAATAACAGAAGGAGTTAAAATGCTATGTTGTGTTCCACACTCAGTTCCCACAGTCCTCTCTCTGGGTGTAGATGGCTCTCTTCATTACTAAACAATTGGAACTGGTCTGAATCAGTTCATTATTGAAGAGAGCCATATCCATCAGAATTGATTATCATATAGTTTTGTTATTGCCATGTACAATGATCTCCTCACTGGGGTTATTTTAAAAAGAATGACCTTGGTGAGGGTAGGTGGTACAGTGGATCAAGTACCAGCCCTGAAGTCAGGAGGATTTGAGTTCAAATCTGGCCTCTGACACTTAACACTTCCTAACTGTATGATCCTAGACAAATCACTTAACTTCAATTGCCTCAGCAAAAAATAAACAACAAAAAAAGAATGACCTTATACTACTGCCTCCTTAATATTCCCTGGACTCCCAGACAATATCTCTGCTTCCTAGGGACACCATGATAGGGAATGGGTGTATTGAAGGGAAGGTATCAAATTTTTACATATTTTCTTAGAATTCTTTCAGTCTTTCCATAGAGCTAAGTAGTGTCTTCTTCTCCTCTATCTCTTCAACTTCCAGAAGTCATGCCCCATTCCAATAGCACCATTCCTTGATTATCCAAGACTTTCCTGGGGAGGAATTATTTCATGACCACTGTTACTGGCAGAAATAGATCCATATGTTCAAAACAATTTAAAAGGAGCCTTTGCCACTATATGTGCTAGTGATCTCTTTCTTTGACCTAAGTCTACCTTCTCTGTTGTCACTGGGGATAATTCTAAGGGCATTGGGTAGACAATTTTACCTTTCACTTATAAGCAGACATCGGGTTACCTCCAATAATCTCTCATTGGTCCTTTAAACCTTCCCTGAAGGGTTACCTATGCCAAACCTTTCTATATATGAACTTTCACATCTTTAATTCAAGATTCCTTCTTCCAGAATAACTCCCTATCTACATTTGAATTTGGCCTACACCCAGGCTATTCTTGGAACCAAATTAAGCCAGCAAATAAACCAACAGAAACTGCAGTTTTTCTTATCTTAAACTAGATATCATATCTCTTTGGGTCATGTATCACTGATTGTCAGTTTGCCCCCATTACAAGAAGGAACAAGTCCTGAAGATTCCTTTTCTTAGAAAAAATTTCATTGACTATAAAGCTTTTTCATCATAGTTATACATTCTTATTAATTGGACTTAAGGCCCCCTTATAGTAAATTGTTTACCTTTGAGAAGAACATATATATATATTTTTTAATTTGGAAAGATCCTTAGAAAAAGTACACTGGAATTAGAGCACAAAGACCTTAGTTCATATAATAATTCTGCAATTTACTACATGATGACCTTGACAAATCATATTTCCTCTCTGTTCCTTTTTTCCTTCTCTGCCAGAGCCTAGTGATATGTGTCACTTTTTCAAAATATTCTTTTTCAGCCATTGATCATGAACAATTAGATGATTTGGAATTAGATTAAACATTCTGATCTCAAGATCCCTTTGCACTCTTAAAAATTATTGAGGACCCCCAAATAATTTTTGTTTATGTGAGTGATATCTCTTGACATTTATCATATTCAAAATTAAAACTAATCAATTTTAAAAATATTTTTATTAACTCACTTAAAATAGCAATAAGTTTATGACATGTTAATCTAACATACTTTTAATGAAAAATATATTTTTCAAAGCAAAAAAGTAAATCAGGGAGCACAGTGGAATTTTTTTACATATTTTTTGCAAATTTCTTTAATGTCTGACTTAATAGAAAGCAGCTGTATGTTCCTATCTGCTTTTGCATTCAATCTGTTATTATATTGTTTTGGATAAAGTGTAAAAAGAAATTTATATTCACACAGATTTATAGTTTGAAGAGAGCAGTATTTTAATAGGCAAATAGCATTTCAATTATAACAAAAGTATTACAAAAATGATTTTGACTTCGCAGGACCCCTAAAAGGGCATTAGAAGTCTTGAGAACCACATTTTGAGAATTGTTTAACTAGATAATCCTTAAAGTCACTCCTAGCTTTAAAATCTTATGTTTTTGACTCCAATTTTCTCATTTAAAAATAAGGACTGAGGGGCAGAGCCATGATGGTGGAATAAAGTGAGGGATTCACCTGAACTATTCCAAATTCCCCTCTAAACAACATTAAGATTACACCTCAAAGTGAATACTAAAGCACCATAATTAATAAAAGGATGGGGTCTTTTTTCAATTCAATACAATTAGAAGGTCAGAGGAAAGGTCTGTCTCATTGGGATAAGAGTGAAGTGCAGATCACATCCTAGCGGGGGTGACTGAAATTGCATTAGTTGTAATAGCTTTCAGAGCCTCAATTTATAGATAGCAAGGGGGTCAAACCACAGGCTAGAAGGACCCTTTGTTGGCATTGGAATCAAAACTCTGTTGAATTACCCAAATCTCAGGCCATAGTTCCAGGATGAGGATAAATGGGAAGCCTGGTTTGGAGTAGAAAATTGTGCTTGTGATTGCTCACAGACTGTAGCAAAGGCCAGGACAACAAAAATCACACATCTATTTAGATCACACTACCCTGAAAGAATTGAAAGCTCACAGGCATCTAGAACTAGCTCTGAAAACAGTAGCATGAACAACTTGAAGCTTAGGATGATGTCCCCTCCACCCTGACAGAAAAGTGCAGCTTTAGCATCATAAAGTTAAAAGTCAAGAAACAGGCTAGAAAATGGGCAAACAAAATAAAAAAAGAATCTGTTTGCAAGTTAACATGGTGACAGGGAGATCAAAACACAAACTCAGAACAAGACAACTATGTCAAAATAGCCATATGTAAAGCCTCAAAGAAAACTGTGAATTGGAAACAAAGAATTAGAAATTGAGGGGTGTCCATCAATTGGAAAATGGCTAAACAAGTTGTGGTATATAATTTTAATGGAATACTATTGTTATATAAGAAGTGATAAGCAGTGTATTTTTGTTTTTTTCTTCTCAGGTTATTTTTACCTTCTTTCTAAATCCAATCTTTCCTGTGCAACAAGATAACTGTGTAAATATGTATACACATATTGTATTTAACATATACTTTAACATATTTAACATGTATGGGACTACCTGCCTTTTAGCAAAGGGGGTGGGGGGAAGGAGGGGAAAAGTTGGAACAGAAGTTTTTGCAAGAGTCAACGTTGCAAAATTACGCATGCATATGCTTTGTATATAAAACGCTGTAATAAAAAATAAAATTAAAGAAGTGATGAGCAGAATGCTTTCTAAAAAATAGCTTAACTTACACAAACTAATACAAAATGAAGTAAGCAGAATCAGGAAAACATTGTACACAGTAACAGTAATATTGTCCAATGATGAACTGTGAATGACAGCTATTCTCAGCAAAAGAATCATCTAAGACAATTCTGAAAGACTTATAATAAAAAATCCTATAGAATCTGAATGCAAGTGGAAACATGCTTTGTTATTTAACTTCTCTCTATCTTCTTTCACATCATGACTAATATGGAAGTATATTTTGCATGACTTAATATGTAAAACCTATATAAAATGTCTTGCTTTCTCAATGAAGGGGTAAGGGGGAGCAGGGAGGGAGAAAATTTGGAATTCAGAGTTTTTTTGAATGAATGTAGAAATTATTTTTATGCGGAACTGGAAAAATAAATATTAAACAATAAAATAAAAATGAGAAATCTTATAGGTAGAGAGATTTTCCCAGTTACACAAATATATTAATCCATACTTCTAATTTTTAAATTATTGTAAGAACACTAAATATGCTCTTGTGCATTCATAGAATAGTACTATTATGTCCTTTCTACTAAGAAGTTCAGTGATCAAACTTTCTTACTTCTCTATGGAAAATGAGACACAAAGAATCTTTTCCAAAGTCAGATAAAGAGCCAGAAAGAAATTGTAAATTTCCCCACATCTAGCTGACTGACTAGAGATCAATGAATAGATCAGTTGTCATACTTTATAATGTATGTAGATGTTTAATAAAGAAGTTCAAGTGCTTCCTGAAGAATATTGAGGCTCATTAAAAAAATATATTGGGCCTACGAGGAAGAAGATATTTATATGCTGGATTCTGTGGCATTAGTCTGCCATAAGCTGTCTTTACTTTAGATATAGATATGCAGAGGCAACCTTAGCAGTCTAGACTCAGTCCATACAAAACAGTCAGTTGCCAAATCATTGATTTGACTTTTATAGCTCTTCACATTCTTGCCTGTTCCTATTCTCACAGTCTTTATGCTTTGCTTCTTTCCATGTAGTCTATAATCCAAATCATTCTCAATTTCTTTTTTGCTTTTTTTTCCCCCCACAACTCTTTTTTATACTGATTCTCCCCATACTCAGAATTCTCTTTCCTCACTTCTGCCTCTTGGTTACTTGGCTTTCTTTAAGATTCAGCTCTGCTCTTAATCTTCTGCAGGAGAATTGTCTCAGTCTCCTTCACTGCTAATAATGCCTTCTGTCTGAAATCTCCCTCCCATTTATACTGGATACATCTTATATGTATAACAGTATCTCCCATAAGACTGTGAACTCATTGAGGTAAATAAATGTATATTTGTCCTTTGTATCCTTAATACTTAGGACAGTGCCTGGCCCATAGTAAATGCTTCACAAATAACTTTCAGGCAATCTGGTCTGGTCACAAAGATTCTAAATCATTTTATTATTGATCTAGATGAATTTTCTGAAAGCTTTGAAAATATCTGATAGATTTAACATTGCTGATTCCATCTGGATCAGCAGAAGTACCTGGCTCTCAGCACACAGCATGTTCTTTTCAGTCAAACTTTAGAGTCTGAATTCAGCAGGCTTGGCTGCTGGCTGAAACATCAATACCCACCCATAGAGGGCTAAGAGGAATGATTGAAGAAGAGGTAATGAAAAACTGAGATAGTTCAAGGTTGAAAGACACAAAGCTAACACCACAAAGATCATAAAATACTTGCCAGAACCTTAAAACAATTACTACATTTATTACCTCAGTTATTGTTCGGTTTTTGAAATGCCAGGCATGGGTTCGTTTCTCCCTTTAATTTAAGCTGACAAATTTCCATGACTGGATTACCTGGAAATCAAGAAATTGCTGCTCTGATAATTTATAAATTCATTTTTGTTTCATTTTGTAGCATTTATTAACAAGACTATTCAGGCAAGGATAATATGTGTTCTGCTATGGGACAATGTTTTCTGTTGAGAGGAAAATGGAGATTGGTAGAGAAGTCATTAACAACAACAAGCATTTATTAAATGCTTATTATGTTCAGATACTATGCTAAGCACTAGACATACAAAGAAAAAAAATCAGTCCTTGCTATCAGTTCCCTGCTCTTTCATTATAATGAAGGAAATAGCTATGTACAAACAAGATATATACAAGAGAGACTCGGCACTAATATTAAGAGAAATAAGGGAATTTAGTTGTATCTTAAAGAATGATTTATGTCCATGTCTTTGTGACTTCATTGACCATATGACACCAATACTGACCATAGTATTTTCTTAGCAAAGATACTTTTGTTTGTTTTTTTTGTTTGAGATGAAGATTAGGAAGGAGAAAATTCCAGGTATGAGAGACCATTACTGAGGTAGGAGATGTGTCTTGTTCAAGGGAAGACAAATTAGCACCTTTGGATCATAGAGTATGTGAAAGTAAATAAGGTATTTTTTATTTATTATTATTATTATAGCTTTTTATTGACAAAACATATGCATGGGTAATTTTTCAACATTGACCCTTACAAACACATCTGTTCCAACTTTTCCCCTCCTTCCCTCTACCCCCTCCCCTAGGTATTAGGCAGTCCCATACATGTTAAATATGTTAAAGTATATGTTAAATACAATATATGTGTACATATTTATACAGTTATCTTGTTGAACAAGAAAAATTGGATTTAGAAAGAAGGTAAAAATAACCTGGGAAGAAAAACAAAAATGCAAGCAAACAACAACAGAAAAAGTACAAGTGCTATGTTGTGGTCCACACTCATTTCCCAGTGTTCTTTCACTGGGTGTAGTTGGTTCTGTTCCTCATTGATCAATTGAAACTGAATTGGATCCTCTCATTGCTGAAGATAGCCACTTCCATCAGAATTGATCATCATATAGTATTGTTGTTGAAGTGTATAACGATCTCCTGGTTCTGCTCATTTCACTCAGCATCAATTCATGTAAGTCTCTCCAGGCCTTTCTGAAATCATCCTGTTGGTCATTTCTTACAGAATAATATTCCATAACAATCATATACCATAATAGTAAATAAGGTACTAAAAACTCTACATATAGGAAAAGTCTAGATTATTAAGGGATTTTAAAACCCAAACATACACAAACAAATATATATGTATATATTATATATAAACATACATATGTTACACACACACACATATATATGTACATATATATACATATATATGTGTGTATATATACACACACACACATATATATATATGTGTATATATATACATATATATATATATGTATATATGTATATATATAAACACACACACATACATACACTGGGCTGAGAATCAAAAAAAAAACATCCTCCTGAGTTCATATCTGGTCTCAGATCTTACAAGATGCATGATCCTGGGCAAGTCACTTAACCCTATTTTCTTCAGTTTCCTCATTTGTAAAATGAGTTGGGGAAGGAATGGTAAACCACTCCAATATCTGTGTCAAGAAAACCCCAACTTATTTTGCAAAGAATCAGACATGACTAAAACGACTAAACAACAATTTTTGGTAAACAACTTTTGAATCCAGATCACCATGCTCATTTAACCTGTTGGATCTGTTTTATTATCCATAAAATGGAGGTAATAAAGCTTGTGCCATTTTAGCATATGAGGAGTTGTAAGAAAAGCTCATTATGTATGATATAATTATAATGGGGAAAAGATGATGAATGCTATATGCTGAATAAAATGTCGGACTTCGGTTGATGTGTTAATTTTATGTAATTGTGACTTAAATCTTCTTTTTTCTCCTTTTTATACAAGATAGCTTTCTGGGTTTTTGGAAGGGAGAAACATAATGGAAATCAAGATGATATAAAATCAAAAGATATATGAAATTTTAAAAGGAAAAAAAAACATTATAAA
Source organism: Sminthopsis crassicaudata (assembly GCF_048593235.1). Lineage (NCBI taxonomy): Eukaryota > Metazoa > Chordata > Mammalia > Dasyuromorphia > Dasyuridae > Sminthopsis > Sminthopsis crassicaudata. The sequence continues at coordinate 332,854,564 of NC_133618.1, forward strand.
CTATTAAGGCAACATGGTGAAATGTAGTCTACTTCTGACTTGGAAGCAGGGATTATGGATTTGAATCCTGATTCAAATATTTACTAACTGTATAACCCTGGGCAAATCCTTTTACTTCTTCCAGCCTCCATTTTTTCATTTATAAAATGAGTAGGTGAGTATGATTTGGAGTAGATGTCTCTGTGGTACTAATGAACTTGTACTCATATGTTCCTTATCTTATCAGTATGATCTACTTTAAAGGGTTGTTGTGAGGAAAAAGTTTTAAACTTTAATAGCTTCAAACTAAACTAAGATTTTGGGATACTGTATACAAATGTGTACATTATTAATTTCAATGAACTATACCTTTGAAGTAGTAAGACATATGGCAAATGGGTAAAACAAAATCCATATTAGTTAGCTTTTCTTAAGTCATACCATGAGTTCATAACAGAGTAGGATTCATAGATTTGGGACTAGAGGGGACCTTGGAGATAATTTAGCCTCATCTGTTGATTTTTCAGTTGGAAAAAAATGAAGCTGAGAGAGGTACAAAAGGTCCAACAGTTAGTAAATGGGAGACATGAACTCTGATCTCATTCCTGTTCCCAAGTTCCCTAATAAACCACAGTCCTTTTTTTTTTTTCCTCTAAGTATGTCCTTCCCCTCCCCATAACTACCATTATTAATCTGATTAAGGGAGAAATGATTTGATCTGAGCCCAGGAGCTGAGACTTTCCCTCTTAGCAATTTTTCAGTGTGTTTATTTTTAATATTAAAGGTTAGGTCTTGCCATAATGGGAAAATGTCATGCAAAAAGCTTTCCAGAGTTTCTATGAGTACTAAGTATCCTAAAGAAAGGGATGGGGGGAGGGAGAAAGACAGAAAGACAGACAAAGAAGGAAAGAGAAAAAAAGAAAGAAGAAAAGAGAGAGAGGAAGAGAAAGAGAGAGAACAAGCATGAAAGAAGGAGAAGAGAGATAGAGATAGGAAGAGAGAGACAAGAGACGAGAGACAGACAGAAAAAAGAAATCATTATCAGTTCTGAAGGATCAGCAGGAGGGAAAAGAGGAAGTCAAACAACTTTTATTAGTGTGAATAGGAACTCTGTTTTGTATTGTGGTCCTGCTAGGCCATTTATTCAAAGGAAAATCACAGTTTGCAATTACAGAAAATCAGTAGCTAGAATTATTCATAACAGCAAAGGAAGTTGTCCACACAGTAAGTAATTGGTGGTAATGCTTGGTAATTGACAGTAATTTCTAGTTATTTAAATACTAATTAATGCATGTAGTAAGCAATGTATTGCTTTACATATGGTATTTATGGTAGCCCTCTTGGCACTGAATATCTTTCTTTTTTATTATTTTAGCTAGATGATTAAAAGCACTGTTTACTTACTCTCCATATGGTATGATACCTTTTGAGGACAGTATTTGTACAAAAGTAAACCCATGCAACCTTGCAAACCACTGTGGTTTTCTTGTTAAATTAGGGCACATAACACAAGCTTCAGTTTTACCCTTTGTTCTTTTCAATTCTTTGGGCCTTTATTTGCCTTAATTGTAAAAATCCCTTTTGATTACAAGTGGCCTTTAAAAGTAAACTGTGCAATGAATACTAGAGATCTCAGTTCTCATCTTAACTGCATCAATGATTAGCTTTAAGACCCAAGTTAATCTACTTTACCTCTCACTTTCCTCAATTACAAAGTGAGGAGACCAAAACAGAGGGCTTCTAAAATCTTTTGGGGTCCAACGTTCTATGGCTTCCCTCTATATCCGTTGAACGTTAAGCCCCTGTTACTAGAATCAGTGGCGAGCCTCAGTGTTGAAGGGAAAGATTAAGGGACTGGGTGCTCTGAAAGATTCACTGCCTGCACATATGAGCTGCCTGCCCTGTTTTTAGTATCTCTGCATCTTCTTGAAGACTAGACTGTGATGCTAAAGTAGTTTTATTATCTGACTCTATCTATTCCTTTAATAAACAGGGTTTAAATAAAAAGTCTATTGAATCTTGAATGACTCTCTGGGCTGATGCTCTAGAATTTTGTGTTCTGAGCTTATTTACAAGACAGGGGTCTATACATTCAGTTTATTGTCTTATGAATTTCTATTGTTTTGTGTTCCTAGGAGGACTGGGAAAAGAATTTATAAGCTGTCATTCCTGGTCAGAAGGGAATCAGTTCACCATATTCTTGGCTCTGTGGAGCAATGCCCTATATATGGAGAACCAGTTTATGAGACTGCCACACTCTATCTTTGGATAATCTGTTATATTTTTTCTGCAAGACTGTGACTGGTTGGTTGTGTGAAAGAACCACCATGATGGCAAAAACAGGGTTTAGGTTTCTTGACAGACCCTTTTAAAACTCTTCTGTGCCCATAGAGTTGGCTACATTTACATGTTTTGCAAACATATATTGGTTTTGGCCATAGGCTAAATCAGGCAAACATTAAGATTTTTATGCAAACTCATCCCTCTCCACTTAAAAATAAATAAACACATCTTTATGATACACATTTTGGTAAAGTAAATAAAATGCTGGCCTTAGAGTCCAGAAGGTGTGGATTCAAATCCCAACTCTGACATTAGTTTTGTGACTATGGGCAGATCACATCTCTTTTTCTGCTTCTTCATCTATAAAATTAAGATAATAACATCTATGGCACTTATCTCACAAGGTTTCAGTGAGGCTTAGATAAAATAAAGCTTGTGAAATGGTTTGCACTCTTTAAATTGCCATGTAAATTTCAGTTATCATTGCTGAAAGTAGGTCATAATAGCTTTATATACAAAAGACAGTATTATTACTTAGGCAGACCATCATGTTCTCTGCCTGATGTATAATTATTACCAAGCATACCAATCCCCCTGAAATCACTCTTGATTAGAGGATGATAGTGGTAGGAAGAAAAGAAGCTTCTGGTTATCATTTGTATATTACCTCTTCCTTTTCTGGGCTCCTTATTTGGTATTGTTTGCTTTGGAGCAGAGGAATATAGCAAAAGTCTCCCTGAGACTGGCTAGCTCTTTCTGCTTCCCATTGATTGCCAGAAGTCACAGAAAGAAAAATGTTAAGGGACTAATAATTAAAATAAACTATGCATTAAGTTTGCATAATGGGTACAAAACTAGATTTGCTATCAGGAATATTTAAGTTCAAATCCATTCTCAAAAATTTAAGTAGCTGTGTTACTCTCAGTAAGTCACTTAACATTTTCTTTAGAAAAAAAAATTGGAGAAAATAATAGCACTTACCTCCCAGGATTATTGTGAGGACTAAATGAGATAGCGTTTGAAAAATTCTTTACAAACTTCAGTGTTATACAGACACTTGTTCAGTCATTTCTTCATGATTTTATTTGGCATTTTCTTGGCAAAGATAATGGAATGATTTACCATTTTTTTCTCCAGATCCTTTTATATTATGTTTAATAATACCAGATGTTATTATTAAATTTATTGATGGAAAATCAGATTTTATTAATGAAATACTCCATTGTTTTTACTTAAATGTGCCAGTCTTGTTTTAATTGTTCATATTTTTACTACAGCAAAAAAGTCATAAGATCTAGAGAATGTTGCCCATTAGAATGTCTGTCTTCTCTGGTCACTGTATTGTTTGATTTTGTTTAACTTTTTAAAAATAAGTGCAGTACCAAAATGTTCAATTTGATCAAATAATTCCAATGATAGCATTTCCAGATATGAACTTTTGTCAGGGAAAGGCAATGTGCCCTATCTTCCCCAGTCACCAATTGTCTTTGAAGTAGTTCTCAATCCCTAGAGATTAGTGAGGAAATTCTTAGTATCCCAGCAAAACCTAATATGCACATCTCATTTTTTGGAAGTTACTTTTTTTTTTAAAGTTTCACATTCTACAATTTCATCAAATTGATTAGGGTGTCCATCAAATTAAGTAAGCCTTCTCCTTTTTGCCTGCTACACAAGAATGACAGCTGTTTGAAGAGACATACTCAGAAATTATTAGGATGGAAAAGCAAAAAAAAATCAATAATTTTTTTTAAAAAGCCCCAAGTTTCATAACATAAAATTTGAATCTGAAAAGAATTTTGAAACTATCTAATTTAATCTATAGCCCAGAGAGTTGAAATATTCACCCAAATTTATAAAAGTAGTAATTAACCAGGTCAAAATCTGATAATATTGTTAGCAGTAAATTAAACTCTCATTTAAAGTCACTGGACTGTGTGACCTTTATAATATCTCTTTCTTTTCTCTGACACTGCCATCATCCTTATGAAGGCCTTGATCACATCATGCCTGGATTCTTACAACAACTTCCTGCTTTGTCTCCTTGTCTTAAACTTCTCCCCACTCCAATCCATCCTCTGCTCAGCTGTCAAATTGATCTTCCTAAAGTTCAGAATTGACTGTGCTACCCTCCTTATTCAATCAATTCCACTGGCTCCCTATTCCCTCTAGGATAAAATATAAAATCCTTCCTTTGGATTCTAAAGACAAGAAGTAAAGAATATATTAGTGTTCTGAAGGTAAGAGTAGCTAATTCTTTTTTACCCAGGGATTTTTCTGACCTCTGGTTTAAAGGAGGATACCAGCTCTCAGATGAATTTGTACATTATCTCTTTAAAAAATATGTTTAGAGCTAGGGAAAGTGCAATTGATCCTTTCAGAAGAACAGAACAATGAAAAACACTGAGCTTTAGTGCAATGTATGGAAGGAATAGAGCAATTGATTAGAAACTGGACTTTATATACTTTGCAGTCATTTGGATTTTGCAGGTCTTGAGGACCTTTATAAGGGATCTTCAATTCCAGAATAAGAGTATAAAGAAGTCGTTTCTTTCCTTTTTGAATCACATATCAGCAAAAGAAATATGAACACATATTTCTCAAACATGTATATTTGCTTTTTAAAAACTAAGTTATGCATATGTATTATTGTGGCAATTACATGGCCCAGTAGATAGAGTGACACACCTGGAGTTTGGAAGACTCATCTGTCTAAGTTCATATCTGGCTTCAAACACTTACTAGCTGTGTGACCCTGCTTAAGTTACTTAACCCTGTTTGCCTCAGTTTATTAATCTATAAAATGATCTGGAGAAGGATGACAAACTGCTTTGCCAAGAAAACCCCAAATGAGGTCACAAAGAATCAGACATGACTGAAAACTACTGTACAATCACAAAAATTACTGTACTAATAATTATATACATTCTAAAAGTTACACAAACAGAAAATTTAAAAGCATGGGATAAATATGAATATGAATCAATCTTTGATCCCTTCCTTTCTAGACAACCACAATCCAAATTTGTAAACCACTTGTCTAGAGGACTATATGAGATCCAAGAAGTTAGAAGACTACCAGAGAGTGAAGGAGAATTAATTTGAGTGCTTATAGATTAAGATATTAAGTCATGTAGTTTCTTGTTGGTCTTACATGAACCTGAAATTCAATTTCTTGTTCAGCCCAGGTACATGCATAGGAGCCAAGGGCTATTTCCCTTTTGTGTGCAGACCTAGATATAAGACAAATTTCATTCTCAGGAAAAACTCCAAGTAGAAGTACAAGCCAAAGAGAATATGAATATTAAACTAGTTCATATGAACCCATAACTTCCATAAATAACAGATCTCTTCCAATAGAAGGGAACTTCCTATTCTTACTTCAAAATCCTATGTAATTCATCTAATCCTAGAAGTCTCATATCTGTTACAGTAATACTTGACTATTCCACAGTTTATAGAAAGGGCAAGATTCTATCTTCTGCCTTCTGACTTGAACTTTAATCTACATTATTGAAGTACTAGTCTGAATATTTTCGGCAAGCTCATTCACAGGAACAAATGACATGTATTTCCGTGTTAAACTTCAGCTTGTCCCTCCTATAGACTTTGAAGGAACCTTGGGGTTTGAATATCAATCAATTCATCCAAAAATATCATGGCTATAATAGAGAAGGAAATTATTTTTGTAGAGGAAATCATTGATGTGTTTAAGCTATCCACACAAATCTAACAAGAGCCCAGAAGCCCTATTTTGGCTGTTTCCCCAACAATATAATTAAATTAAGATTGTTAATCAGAGTAATTGAGGGTAAAGTGACAGGAAGAAGTAGGAAAGATAGTATCAGAGTTATAAATGGGGGAGAGGAAAGAAATTCTTCCCTTCCCTACCTTCATCCCAACCCCTGATGTTTAATTTAGATATTTTGCAAATTAAGCCAATGGAAATAGCATTAACACTAAATGAGACATATTAAGAATTAGGGGACAGGATGTTAAGATATTTCCCCACTCAGCTAAAGAAATTTGAAATTTAGATAAAGTGGTGCTGAAATTATATTTTCTTTTCCTTGGTTGATCTTGTCCATACCAAACTTCTAGAAATAAAAATTCTAAGAAAAACATTGCCTCGGCTCTGATTTCCATCCAATTAATGACCTTGCCAAAAGGCCATTGCCCATGCAATTGGGGACTAAAATCATGTGATCAATAAATCATCAATTCAGGAGAAGTGAGAAGCTGAAACTTTTTGAAGTTATGGGAAAATACAGGAAAATTGCAGCAGTCCTGAGAACAATGGTCTTAGGGCAACTTCAAAAGATTTGGAGATCAAAGTACAGGGTTCCCACATGTTTTGAGGTAGGTGGATAAGAAACATAGTTCTCCTTATATCTATAATTTATGGATAAAAACTAAAGTTCTAGGTCTAGAGTGCTCAGGATTAATTCTGGGGACTAATGGTGGGTATAAATCTTGGAGATTTATAAGCATAAGAGTTCATTAAAAACACCTTCTTCCCCATTTTGTTCTTAACGAGGTCATAGTCTTCAGGCTAAGTGAGAAAAGCCCTTTGAACTACAGTGACATTGTATTAAAAAAAAATCATGATTTTTTAAGATAGGCTGAGGAATTTGACTGTGCCCCAGGGGTTATATATAAATAATCAAGTTAATTAGGATTTATATATTCAAAAGGGTAAATCAAACATTGTGTCCTATTAAACTCCAAGGAAAGAAATTTCTTGGGCAGGTCTGAGGTGTCCCTGTTCTGGTTCTGACATACATATCTTTCTCCCTTTCTCCCTCCCATACCCCACATACACACACCCTAACCCACTTTGACTAACCAAGGATCTTATAAGGATCAAAAAGTCCAGAAGGTTTTAAATTTCCATCTTACCATCAGTCAGTGAACATGCATTCAGCTCATAATACATGCTAGGCATCAGGATTCTAGTCATAGAAAAAAGAGGAGGAGGAGGAAGGAAGGAGGAGAAAGAAGAGGAGGAGAAAGAAGAGGAGGAGGAGCATACTTCCAGCTTGAACACACTTTCCCCTGGTTTTTATATGTACTTGCATTAGAATGTGTCACAGACTTTTGGGGAGATATTTTGTATCAACTATGCTTACTGTATCACCTTAGTAAAATATTACCTTTTCTTAAGAAAAACTAACTAGCTTAAGGCTAGTTGATTAAATGATTTTCAACTGATTATCTTGAGAGGAAATATAGTGGTAGGGGCTCAAGATGATGGCATTAGAGATTGCTCTCCCTATATTTCTCCTCAATTTGTGAATGAGAAATGTTCTCTAAACCTAAGACTTATCTATAAGACTGGAATTGGGAATAAAGATTCTTGGAGCTTATAGCTTTTATCACAAAAGGAAAAGTGCCTTTTGGTCTGCTCTCCCACCTTGGCAACCAAATACATTCCTTTCTCACTTCTCACATGCATACATTCTGGTCTTACTTGGCCAGTGTCATACAAAAGTAAGAGACATTATGGCAGACAAGATCCTGCTTTTCATGTGGTATGTCGTACCCCTATATCATAGAAAGCTGGGCTAAAGTCATATGATAAAATGGTTTCCCCCACCCAAGATGACCTGTTGGTAGCTACTACCATCTGAATTAGCTTTGCATGGTCAAAGAACTTCCATAATTCTTTCCCTTGCAGCAGTTTCCCTGAGCAAAGATCTTTTCTAATTCAGTCCTATAATTATTTATTAAATATCTGCTACATTTTAGGCACTATATGGGATACTAAGGATTCAAATACAAGATGAAATAGTCTTGTCCTCAAGGGACTTACCTTGTGTTGGGGGGAAGGAGTAGTAATCCCCCCACATATGAATAATACATATGTATATGTGCATATATACGTATGTGCATACATGACATATATATCATAAAACACATATGCTCAGAAACTTACACAAAATATACGTAAATTAATTTCCTAAGCAGAGGCCACTGGTGAATGAAGGCTTCAGGATAGACTTTAACTGAGCACTGGAGAAAGTTCAAGGGAGTTGGAAATGTGATGGTGGTGCTAGTGATTGGGGAGTTGGTCAGCCTATGCAAAGATATTGAGCCACAAGCTGAAATGTCATATATGAAGAGAAGTCAAAAGACTGGAATGTAGGATTATGAAAGAGAGTGATATTTATTAAGGAAGAAGAGAGGATGGCACCAGATTGTGAAGAGCTTTGATCCAAAGAGTTTGAATTTTATTCTAGGGGTAAGTTGGAGACACTTGAGTTTCTTGAACAAAGGAGTGATAGACAGAAGTATAGTTTAGGAAAATCACTTTGGAAGCAGTGTAAAAGAGAAGAGTGAAGAGGCCAGAAGAAATTGCTATTGTAATCATCCCAGCGTAGAAATGAGAAAAGCCTCAATTAAGTCATTTCCATGTGACTAGGGAAGAGGGAATGAAAAATAGAGAAGATTTGGTAAGTGGATATAAAGAATCAGGGAAGAGGTACAAGTTAAGAATTAATATGAAAATATGAAGCTGGATCACTGGATGATGGTGTTCTCAATAAGAATCAGGTATTAAAAAGGGGACTGTTTATGGGAAAGATAATGAGTTCTGTTTTAGCTGTGTTGAGTTTGGGATGGATATGGAAGATATAGTTGGAGATGTCCATTAGATGTTTGGTTGGGAGTGTGTGTGTGTGTGTGTGTGTGTGTGTGTGTGTACACAACTATATAGTACAATGGATGGATTATTGGACTTGCAGTCAAGATGACTTAAGTTTGAATTTTGACTCAGATATTTATTAGTAGTTTTATCCTAGGTAAATCACTTAACCTCCCTTAGTCCTCATCTTTAAAATGGGGACAAAAATAGCTCACAGAATTGTTATGAAGACCAAATTATACAGTCAGCCCTCAACTTTTGTGGAGGTAATGTTCCAAGAAAGTAAAGTCAAAAATATGAATGTTATTGTATGTAGGGGAAATAGGGGGTTAATTTCCCATGAGCACTAAAACCTATAATCTTTTACTAGAAATTGTTGAAATTTTCTGAATACAATTCTTTATAATAAAATATAAATTCTAATAATAGGTACTTTTCCTAATAAAGCAACCATGAAATAACCTGTAAAATAAAGTATACAAAGTAAAATTGATAATGAACAAAACACTTTTCTCAGTAGTAATTCCTTAGAATTCTGTCCTTTTATGCTTAATATCTCACTAAAAAGCCCTCACTATTTTCAGACTATTAACTTTTTCCTAACACATGCAATGTACAGTACCATAAATACTCTATAGCAAAAAAAATTCTTAAAGCTAAAATATTTTTTAACCTTATTCTCACCTTCCATTGTGTCTGATGGTGCTATGAAAGCACTCTACTATATACTATACTACCATAAACTTCTCTACTTTGATTTTACTCTGAAAACTAAAGGAGAAGTTGCTGGGGGTTAGTCCCTACTGTTGGAAGACACAGAGAGGCCTCAATATTATCTGCAATGGGGTATTAGAGATCATGAAGAATGAACTAGCTAGAAATACTCTATCAGTAATGTCTGTTTAATTCACTATTTGAGATCCTTGAGGATGTTAGAGTGTGAGAATATAGCAGAGGCAAATTGATGTTTAATCTTGGGGTCACCGTTTATGATAGTATTGTAAGTCTTGATTCTCTAATCAGCTGGCCAATTAGTTTGACAACAGATACAGACATTCTGGCACAAAATTTATCTAATAACTTTATTTTTTTTCTTTACTAAACCATACTGCCAATTTTGCACACATGGGCTGAGAGCCCAAAATATTTGTGCTATGCTTTGGGGACATAATTGCGACACAGAACTTGAGTTTTAAAAGCAAATAAAAAATATGCAACAGATGCACAGGGAGATCTTTACCAAGGTAAGGTGAATAAGAGTAGCACCTAGTAGGATAAGTTAATTCACAAACTCACACACTTCTCATATTTTTATTTACTACACATAGTTATAAATATGCACAGTTGCCAATGCAAAAGTAAAAGTAAGGTTACTAAAAAAATCACCCAATCACTTGGATTGTACAGATAAGTAGAGGAGTTATTTTTCATGAGGAGGAAAAGGTACTGAGGAGATTGCAACCGTGTCAAATGCTTCCTAGAAGTCAAGAAGAATAAAGACTGAGAAAATGCCATTCAATTTTTAGATAAACAGATCACTTGCAACTTTGGAGAGAAAAAATTTGTTTAGTGGTGGGGTCTGAAGAAGATTGAAAAGGATTGAGAAGTGAATATGAGGTGACAAAATAGAACTAGGACTGCTCTTTCAAGAAGTTTGGTTATGGATGGCTTCACTTGGCTTCATTTCATTGTGTTTTGAAAAGACTAGGAAATTTAAATTTCCCGAGAAAACCCCAATAGGGATCATGAAGAGTTGGAAATGACTGGAAAACAACCAAACAACAAAACTCTTAAATTATACATTTTGACTACAAATCTCCAAAATTTCCTTCTTCTCACACCTAGTTAATTATATCAAATCTTTCCCCCTTTTATGTATTAGACCTCTGGATCAGTCTCCTTGTATGGAAGAGGAAAAGTGACATAACTGTTATCATCTCTGTAGTAGAGATAAGAGGTTTTGCTATGAGATAGTGGCAACATATAGTGGTTGTCTGAGATTAAACAGTGCTATCATTCAAACATTGCTCCTGTTCAAACTCTTTTCCATCTAGATAATGAACTCTCCCATGTCTTCAAGAGACAGCATTCCCCACTTTAAATCATAACAGTAAGTTACAGAATTGTAGTGTCACAGAACTTAAGAGCTGAAAGGAATTTACATTGGTAATCCAGGCTGGAATAGAAGACCTCCAAAAAAGGGCAACCTGCCATTTCTTAAAGCAACCATTCTACTCTTTGACATATCTAACTGTTATATAGTCTTTCCTTTATCAGAAACTTAAGTTGGCCTCTTATGACCACATAGAACAAGCCAAATCCCTCTTCCACATGATAACCTTTCAAAAACTTCGAGAGTCATCATATAGTCTCTGAGTCTTCTCTAGTAATTCAGTAATTATTATTAAATTCTAGTAATTTAGTAATTCCAAAACTTTTAATGATCCATTCTAGAAATTTCCCAATAATTAAAGACCAGATTACTGGCCTATAATTTTCAGACTCTTCTTTCTTTTTTGCCCCTTTGGGTCAAATGGGACATTTGTACTCCTCCAATTTTATAGCATTTCTCCCATTTTCCATGATATTTTAAATATTACTGTCAGTTTCTCAGCAGTTACATCTGCCAACTCTTTCAGGACTTAAAAACATAATTTATTTGGTTCAAGTAATTTGAATGCTTCAAGGGCATCCAATTTTTTTTTTTAATTTTTCTTTTTCCTTACTTGGATAGCAACTTCTTGTTAATCAATTTTGTTCTGTCTTTCCAGTGATTATTCTTCTTCATAAAGAAAATTGAAGAAAAATTTGAGCAGTTCTGCCTTAACTCTGTGTCAGTTAACATTTCATCCATGCCAAGCAAAATTCCATCAACTCCTTAATCCTTTTCTCTTTTCTTCCAATAGAGCTGGGATACACAAGATAAATAACAACACACAAAAAATGTTGTGGTCCTTAGCTTCCCTCAGCAGTTTTAGTTCATTCTGAATATTAGGAATTCTGATCCTATGTCATATCACCATGCCATTTTCTTGTGTTCACACTGTGTTACCTATAGTTTTCTATACATTTCTTTTTAATGTTTTATTTGGCTATTGAATCCCTATCAGATTCTTGAGACATCCATTTTTCTCCATTAATATAATTATTTCCCATTCTGTCTTTATAAGTTTGTCTTGAACATGTCTGATTCCCTCCTAAGCCAAGGTCCCCATTAACATAGTATTCTATGCGACACTATCTATCTTTCCTCTGACCCCTTTGAAATCTGCTTTCCCAGCTTCCATATTGCATGTCAAACTATGCCAGGATTTCCTTTCTTTCTTCACCACAAACTCCAGAATAGAATATTTATTTCCTTCAAAAATTTCCATTATTTTCATCCCTGAAATGAGTTGCTTCCTGTTAGAGAGAATTATAGCCATAAAAGAATGTGCAGTTGTTGGTTCCTCCACTCTATGAAGGATAAAATTACCATTAAGTCAAATCACTATTAGTGGCTCTACTTTTGGCAAAAAAAAAGAGCAATGCAACAGCTATCTAGATAAATAAGATACTCCATCACTGTCATATCATGCTTCTGTATCAATCTTGTAAACTATTTCCTAAACTCCTCCTCTGGTTCTTTCTGTTAAGGTGCTCTATAATATAATCCAGAGTCAAAATCACTTCTATTTCTCCTTTTTTTTTCCATCAAAATATTCTCCATTATGCTTCTTCTGGATTTTATCTTGTTTTGGATTTTCTCACGTGAATATAATCTCTTAATTTAAATAAAATACTATCCTCTATCACTTTTAATCTATTTAATTTTTGTTTCTCCAGAACTGTGCTTGATTCAAGAGTTTCATTCCACTAAGTCTTTATGATATCCATTAAGTCAGGTTAGCCTCATTGCATTAGGACTTCTGGTTCCTTTTGTTTATTGTTTAAACTTTGGAAATGTATGTTTAGACATTTGAAGTACTTTAGTCATTACCTGAGATGGATACCATCAACATTCCCTTTCCTCCTTGTGATTTCCTTTTATTTACAAAAATTAAAAAGAAAGATTCTGTCTATCCAATCAAGCAACAACTATTTATTGGGTGTATACTACTATGTGCATGACAGTGTGCTGGATAGAGGCTCTACTGCTCTGTCCTCAATGATCTTTTAGTTTGGTTAAATAAACAAGATTATACTGGGGTTAAGGGGAACTAACAATACAAAGTAATATATATTTATTTTAATACATGGATAGATATGTCAAATCATTGATGAGAATATAGATCACAACTTTTCCATACCTTTTCATCCTGTAAGGTTCTTGTTTATATCCCTCAACAAATCTTCCATAGAGGTTCATATAACATTCTAAGCATCTTTTTGAAATTTTCTGAATACTAATAGTGCATGTGATTTATTCCCCATGTCACTACATGACTGGCCTGCATAAGTTTCCTACCATAAGTCTCCTTGATAATATCTTTGATGTGTAATTACTTCATTAGTTATATATTGCATTTATATATGGCCTCTGTACATCTTGCCATGGTGCTTCGGGTGTCCTGTAACTTTAAATCTTGAAATTCTGCATTATTCCATCACTTGAAGTCATACAAAAGATTAATGATAGTAGAAAGATAGAATTTTGGTTTGGGGAGAAACTTGGGGTCATTAAAATTATGGTACAACTTCTCAACAACAATCCAGACTTCTTACCTCCTTCTATTCAATTCTGGATCCTTTCATTGTCTTTTTAAAGTGTTTATCCAGGATAGATGCATTAATGAACCAGCTTTATGGTTATCGACCTGTTTGCATAGATTAACAGTCTAGACTAGGAACTGGTAAACCAAGCTAGGCTGTTTTTGTATGCCGGTTCTTCAATTGTATGATTTTTTTTTTTTGCATTTTAATATAAAGTTTTAATTATACTCAGAAATGTAAAAAAAAAAAAAAAACATTCTTTGTTTTTTGTTTGTTTGTTGTTTGTATGAAAACAGGTCATCTGAATTTAGCTTTCTAGCAATATAGTTCATAAACTCTAGTCTGGAAAATAAACATTATTTATCTATTTTTTTTAATAGTAAAAGAAGATAAACCTTTAAAAATAGTTACAGAATTTATTTTGGTGGTTCTGCAGTGTTCTAGAAATTGATATAGTCAGCAAAATGTTATACAAAAATAGGGGTATCTGGAGGACTTCATCAACTTAAAAGTTCTTAGCTATTTTATGTAATGGACCCCTTTGGCACTCTGCTCAAGTGTGAATAGATCTCTTCTCAGAATAGTTTTTTTTTATTTTTTTTAATTTATAATTGAAAGAAATGATAAAATTTAGTAAAAGATTAGTAAAAGAAAAGATATAATTTTTCACGTCCTCCCTTGAAATCTACCCTCACTCAGATAAAGAACCCTTGATTAATAGGGAATCACTCTTAAATATGATTTCTGTGCTAGACATCTTCCATGACAGTAGCAAACACTTGTTTTATGTCTCTCTCTTTATACTGCTAATCAGACAATTGTTGAGGATATTTATCTCTCTTGTTAAATTTTTAAAGAAATTTCACATGGTTTTGAATTATGCATAGGAGACCTTGTTGGAGGAGAGCCTTTAAGACAAAATTTTACAGTAGAAATTGTGTATATATTTAAGTCAGTAAATAAGCACAGTCGGATCTTGTGATCACTATTCCTTTCTATCAATAGTATAATTGCAAAAATATGATCTTCTGTGTAATATAATTTTCAAATGCCTGCTTGTTCCTTTCTTATGCCTTCATCAAGGAAAATTTTTTTGAGAGGCAGTTTGGGTTAAGTGACTTGTCCAGTGTCATATAACTAGTAAGTATTAAGTGTTTGAGACCTTATTTGAAATCAGAGCCTCCTGACTTCAGGGCTGGTGTTCTATCCACTGAGCCATCTAGCTGCTCTAATGAAACTCTTAATACATGTATATTATTCTTATAAAGATTTGAAAAATTGAGAATATAGACATAGGTGTGGATAAGTATTGTTATTATTATTATTTTTTTTCTTTTGGAAGACAACACCAGAGTCCATGATTTTTCAACGTGATTGGTAGCCTTCCTTATTTCACATATCCTAAGATGTGATTCTTCAGTGACTTCATAATTCTGTCATCTCTGGGACAGACTTCTTCCAAATATACTTAGAGAAGATGGTCTAAGTCTAGTTTAGCTGGTTTCCCTGCTCCTTTTAGTCAATGACAAAAATAGTCAGCTAAAAAATAGTAAACCTATAAATGCCTATAAAGGATATGGAACTTGTGCTTGAAACTGAAACATGGATAGGATTTATATAGGCAGAGATGGAGGGAGAGGTATTTCTGGATACAAGGAATAGAGTGAATAAAGTTTAGAGTGTGCAAAGCATTTTCTGGGGACTGAGAATAGATTGTGAAGGGATGGGAACAAAGCTGTGTAAGGTTTATACTACATAGTAATCAGCATAGTATTACAGAAAGAATTATTTTTTAAAAAGTGTAATGGGATAATGGAACTGAGCACCCACTTTGGCTTCTCTGGTCACATTAAATCAGGCCCCTTATTATAGGAAATATATGATCAGAAGCTTCTGATTAGTCCTTGATATCCTTGAGCAAATGGACTGGGTATATGGCTCATCAGAAATGGCCAGAAAACATGCTCAGCTGTCACACCTGCTAAAATTTATTTAAATGAAAATGTATCCGTGTGTATGAAAGTTGGGAATTCACTGATTACACATAGACTAGAAAAATCAAACTTTCTATAATATGAGCATAAATAAAATAAGACCTGAATGCCTGAATTTGTTCTCTACTGATTAAGAATTCTGGTCTTTTAAAATGTATTTTATTTGAAAAAACAGCATAAGAAAAAAAAAAAGAAATACAAAACAAAATATACATATGTATATATATATATATATATATATATATATATATACATACATACTCACATCCACATGTTTTTCTTATACTTGGTGCCTCTTTAATTAAATTCTGCTCCATAACTTGCCTTGTTATTACTTAACTTCTTCCCACCCAAGGATTCCTCCCTTATCTTCTTCCATCACACTTTACTTCCCATCTACCCATCATTCTCCCCATTAGTTGTTTTTGTTTTTTTTTTTTTTTTTTTTTTTTTTTTTTGCTGAGGCAATTGGGGTTAAGTGACTTGCCCAGGGTCACACAGCCAGGAAGTATTTAGTGTCTGAGGCCAGATTTGAACTCAGGTCCTCCTGACTTCTGCTCTATCCACTTCACCACCTATCTGCCTCTGGTCTAATTCTTTTGATTCTTGGTAGATAGGATTCCAGAACCTGTGGTCTTTTATTGTAGCTGCAGATAAATCTTGTATAATTCTAATTGTAGCTCCTGTATATTTTAATTTTTTTCTTGTTTCTGCAAAATTTTCTCATTGATCTGGGGTTTTTGAAATTTGGCAATAATATTCCTATGTGTTTTCAACAAAGATCTTTTTAAGGTGGTAAATGGTGGATTTTTTTTTAATTGCTACTTTCCCCTCATGTTCTATCACTCCAGGACAATTTTCTTGGATTATTTCCTGCATTATTGTGTTAATGTTCTCTTTTTGGTCATAACTTTCTGGCAGTCCAATTATTCTTATATTTTTTCTTCTTGAATTATTCTCCAGATCTGTTGTATTTTCTTTAAAAGATGTTTCATATTCAGATTCTCTCATTCTTTGTAATCTGTTTTGTTATTTCTTGGTGTCTCATAGCTTCATTGGCTTCCCCTTGCCCAATTCTAATTTTCAAAGAATTATTTTGATCTTTGAGACTCTGTACCACCTTTTCTGGTTGGCTAGCTTTTTTTTTTCATAAAATCATTCTGGTTTTCTTGGGTAGTTTTTATTTTTATTTTTATTTTTTCCTCAATTTTCTCATTTGATTTTTCCTTTTTTTTTTTTTTTTTTTTTTTTTTTTAGTAAGAGGTATTAGTGTTAGCACTTTCATTCGTGGGATGGAAGGATGGTGCTTCAAGCTTCCCTTCTGCTCTCCCCTCTGATCAAGAACCCCAATCTAAGAGCTCCACCCTCTAGTAAGTGCCTACAGCCATCAATATCCCTGCCGCCCTGCTTCTGCATTCACTGGATGCTGGTTTCTTCTTGCCCAGGGCTGCATTTCTGCAGCTGGGCCTGACATTCCCCAATCAGCTGAGGTTCACTCAGTCTTCTGGGACTCCAACCCTGACTCCACAAAAAGTCAAAGGCAGTGAAAGTCTCTGTGGTTCCCGCTAATGTTCTAGCCATAACTAACTAGCCTGAGGATCCCGACTTGATGTTTCTGAGGAGCAAGCTGTAGGTGTTTGCATTTCAGACAAGTTAATCCCCAGCCCAGGGTTTTCTTCAGATCTTCTCAGGTTGCATCTGAAGGACTTTGTTCTGCCCCAAGTCTTCTTGATTTTTTTCATCAGTCTATAATCACCCTGATGCACAAATTTGTTGTATTTGCGGGGAAAATCTGGAGAGCTTGAAATTTATCAATCTATTCTGCCACCTTCCCTGAATCTTTTTCTTTTATTTATTTTAAATAATAGCTTTTTATTATCAAAATATATACAGATAGTTCTCAATATTCACCAATGAAAAACCTCGTGTTCTAAATTTTTGTCCCTCCTTTCCTCCCACCCTCTCCCTTATAGAGTTAGCAATCAAATATATCTTTAATTAACATGTAAATTTTTCTATTCATATTTCCACATTTATTGTGATGCACAAGAAAAATCAGATCGAAAAGAAAAAAAAATGAGAGAAAGTAAAAAACAAGCAAACAACAACAACAAAAAAATGAAAACACTATGTTGTAATCCCCATTCAGTCCCCCACAATTATCTTTCTGGATTGTAGATGTCTCTCTCCATCACAAGTCTATTGGAATTGGCCTAAATCACCTCATTGTTGAAAAGAGCCACATCTATCAGAGTTGATCCTCACATAATCTTGTTGTTGCTATGTTCTCTGGTTCTGCCCACTTCATTTAGCATCAGTTCATGTAAGTTTCTCCAGATATTTCTGAAATGATCCTGCTGGTCATTTCTTATAGAACAATAATATTTCACATTATTTGTAGCGAGCTGTCGTCTCCAGAAGCTGCCGGACGCTCTCTGGGAAGAGATCTGCTGTGTCTACTCAAATCTTTCAGACAGATTCTTCTTTTTGTAGCAAACCGTTGTCTCCAGGCAGTTGCTGTTAACTCTTGTCCAGAGAAGTGACTTCCCTTCCTTCAGAGAGCCAACTTCCCTTCCTGCAATAGGAATCCACTTAGGGTAATTGTTTTTTCCAATGAGGTATTTTACATTTTCTTCTACTTTTTGATTTTTTTTTTTTTTTTTTTTTGGTTTGACTGACTCTTGAAGTCCCTTTGAGTCATTCACTTCCATTTGTTCAATTCTAATTTTTAGTGAATTATTTTCTTCAGTTTTTTTTTATCTCCTTTTGCATTTGGGTAATTGAGCTTTTAAAGGGGGTGGTTTTTATTGCATTTTTTTTCTAATTCACAGGTGGTGTTTTTCAATGAATTATTTTATTTTGCACATTTATTTTGTAAGGAGCTATATGTTTTTTTCCCATTTCACCAAATCTATTATGTAAGAAGTTTTCTTCAGATAATTTCTGTTTTTCCTTTTCCAAACTCTCTTGCCAAGTTCTCATTTCCTTTCCCCATTTTTAAACTCTCTTTTAAGATCCTTTTTGAATTCTTCCAAGAGAGCCTTGTGAAATGGGGACAAAGTGTTATCACCTTTTGTGGTTTCATCTGGTGATAAAGGCAAATGCCTTTAGGATCCTTAGAGTTTGAAATATGTTTTTCTCTTTCTCCATAAAAGCTGTGTATGGACAGAGTACTTTTTGTTTTTTTGCTCATTTTTTAAAGGTTGATGTCTGGGGGCAGCTAGGTGGCATAGTGGATAGAGCACCAGCCCTGAATTCCGGAGGACCCGAGTTCAAAATGATCTCAGACACTTAACACTTCCTAGATGTGTGACCCTGAGCAAGTCACTTAACCCCAGCTTCAGGAAAAAAAATAAAAGAAAAACAAAAATAAAAACAAACAAAAAAAAACAATAAACAAACAAAAAAAGGTTGATGTCTGCCCTTAAGGCAAAGGGATGACAGCCACTTTAGTTTGCACTAAGGCTGATGCTGTTAACTGACTTCCAGTGCTGGGTAGGCGTGCATTTTTCTGGGGTTCAGGGACTCATTATTTGCCTTTGTATTTGCTTTGAGTGGGTCTCACAGCTAATCTGCTAAACCATGTGGCTTATAAGTAGGATAGAGTAGCTTAGAGCCTTGCAGTAAATTCCCCAGTTCATTGACATTGGCACATCCTGGATCCTCACCCTGGGCTTGGCAGCCTCTCCCCCTGTCTGAGTGAAAAAAGACTTTTTCTGAAGTTTTTCCAAGGTATCTTCTTTTGGAAATTTGTTTTACTTCAAATATTTGTGGATTTTGCCACTCCAAAATCAATTCAAGAGGCTTGATCTGGTCTTGATCTGAGGATACAAAGAGGAGTTTAAATAGAGACATGTCTATTCTCTGCCATTTTGGCTCCACCCTGGGCATCCACTTAGTTTTTAATACTTTATCACTCAAAAAGGGCTGCTACAAATATTTTTGTACATGTCCTTTACCCTTTTTATGATGTCTTTTGGATATAGACTTAGTAGAGATACTACTGGATCAAAGGGTATACACACTTTGTTAGCCTTTTGGGCACAGTTCCAAATTGCTCTTCAGAATGGTTGGATCAGTTCACAATTCTGCCAAAAATGTATTGGTGTCCCAACATTTATCATTATCTTTTCCTATCAATTTAGCCAATCTGAGAGGTGTGTACCTCAGAGTTATCCTAATTTGCATTTCTCTGATCAATAGTAATTTAGAGCATATTTTCATATAACTAGAAATGGTTTTAATATTTTCATCTGAAAATCATCTGTTCATATCCTTTGACCACTTATCAATTGGAGAATAGTTTGTATTCTTATAGCCTTGAGTCAACTCTATATAGTTTAGAAATGAGGCCTTTATCAAAACCTTTGAATGTAAAATTTCCCTTCCAGTTTTCTACTTCCCTTCTAATCTTGTCTTCATTGGATTTGTTTGTGCAAAATCTTTTTAATTTAATATAATAAAAAATTATCCATTTTGCATTTCAGAATGTACTCTAGTTCTTTGGCTATAAATTCCCTTCTTCTCCACAGATCTGAGAGGTAGACTATTCTTTGTTCTAATTTGCCTATAGAATCACTCTTTTATATCTATATCATGAACCCATTTCAACATTATCGTGATATAGGATGTTAGGTGTTAGTAAATCCCTAGTTTCTGCCACCCTATTTTCCAATTTCCCCATCAATTTTTATCAAACAGAGAGAGATATCTCAGAAGCTAGGATCTGTGGGTTTATCAAACACTAGATCACTGTAATCATTGACTATTTGTCCTGTGAACCTAACTTATTCCGCTGATCAACTACTTTATTTCTTAGCCAGTACCAAATGATTTTGATTGTTGCTTTATAACATAGTTTGGATCTGATACAGTTAGGCTACCTTCATTTGTGTTTTTTCTCATCTATTCCTTTGAAATTCTTGATCTTTTGTTCCAGGTAAACTTTATTACTTTTAGAAATTCTATAAAATAGTTTCTTGGCTGTTTGATTGGTATAGAACTTAATAAGTAGATTAATTTAGGTAGTGTGGCGTGTGCTTTCTAGAGCCCCCAAGTTGGGGTGACAAAACGTACTATTGCTCTCTAGAGCCCCCATGCCTGGGTGATTAAAATATACCATCCTATGGAGAAGTGATGAGGTGGAACTCCTGAGGATAGTGGGAAAATGGAGTCCATTTATTCCAAGGACTTTCCCCTTTTTATACTTTTATACTCTTATATAACAAAAACACTTGGCATGTGCCCAGTATATACTGTGCCATGGGACCACATAAACAACTTGCTATTATATGTAGATTGCCACCTGGTATCACTTTGCTTCCATCACAACACAGGTTGTCACCACCCCCTGACTTCTCAGGAAGGCCAAGAGCCCTTAGGGGAGATGGGAAGCCGAACCAGACATTGTCTTAAACCTCATCCAGAGTTTTCCCCATTGTTTCTGACCCTCTACATCTCACCCTTCCCTTTGTTAAATCCGTCACCATGGGAGGAATCACACAGGCAAGTTGTAATACCATACAAGCAAATAGTAACATAACAAATATGAACAAACAAAATACTATAAAGTATTTCCATGAGTCCCAGAAGGAAGGTGTAAAAAATATCTATCAATTCACAACCACACACACACACCTCCTTCAGCAGTCAAGAGATAGCCTAAAATCAATCTATTGTCCTTCACTTCATATGTCAGGAAATCCAATGATTCCTTCAGATTTTGAAGTCCTGCATCAGTTTTATCATATCTAAGGAATCCAATGATTCCTGAAGGTTGTAAAGTCTTGCATCAGTCTCACTGACAATTATTTTTGTTGTTTATGAGTCAATCGCCATACACAAAGGGTTACCTGTCAGGCTCTTTCAGTGATGCACGTAGTCTTCTCCTTCATTTCGAGGGTCTTCTCTTTTTCCATCTCTCTTGCATAGATGAAGAGAATATGGCTCCATTGGTACCCATCAAGTTCTTTCTCCATCTGTTGAGATACAAACAAACCCTCTCTTCCAAGCAGTTAACCTATCTGGTCCCTTCCATTCACCACTTTTTTTTAATCTTTCCACATCACCTGGTGATTATCTAAAGATATTGGAGCTGCACGCCCTGGACACTGCCCTCCAGGCAGGTTATAAAACCTGTCTGCCAGAGCTAGTGCATCTCCATTAAAAATAAAAGTAAAAATAAATTAATAGAGTTAAATTCAGAAATTCTTTAGAGTAACCTGTGGCTCCCCCTCTCTTTTATTTTTGGAAGAACATCTTGATGTCTTCAAATTTCTATCTCAAAGGGGAAGCACTACGTTCAGCTGCTATTGATCCTCCTATGCCAGAGACATGCATGTTTGCCATAATCTTTGGCCAGATGGAAAGAAGGTAATAGTTTTCCACCTGGTATCACTTTTCCACCTGGTATCATCTGTTTCAATCACAACACAGGTTATGACCGCCTCCTGAGGGTATAAAAAGGGGAAATTCCTTGGAATAAATGGACTTCACTATCTACTCTGATTCTTTCGATCTCTTTTTTCTTCTCTTATTGGTAAAGCTAAGATTTTTTAATACAATACTAAATAGTGATGGGTAAACTTATTGGGAATGCTTCTAATTCATCCCCCTTACATATGATGCTTGCTGATGGTTTTAAATAGATGCTACTGATCATTTTAAGAAAAATTCCATTCATTCCTATGCTCTCTAGTCTTTTAATCAGAATGTGTGTTGGAATTTGTCAAATGCTTTTTTCTGCATCGAGATAATCATATGATTTCTGTTAGTTTGGTTATTGTTATAATCAATTATTCTAATTGTTTTCCCAATATTGAACCATCCCTGCAAGAATGCTGGTCTTAAAGTCAGGAGCATCTTGGTTTGAATCCTACCTTAAACATTTGTTAGGAAGATGTTGGGAAATTAATTTAACTTTCCTGATCTTTAGTTTTTGCCTTTGTAAACTGGGAATGATACCATCAACCTCATAAGGCTGTTATGAAAATCAAATGAGGTAAAAAGCACTCGGTAAACCTTAAAGTGCCATACAAATGGTAGTTATTATCATTATTGCTAGCTATTCTAAATAAAAGAAGGTAATAGCATAAATGCAATCAAGCAGTGAAGTACAGGAAAGTAAATATTTAGCCTCATGATGAGACCCTGTAAGATGTAGCCACAAGGAATATGGGTTTAAAAATGGTGACTAAGGCTTCTGTTGCTTTAAGATGGGAATAACATATATAGGCAGAAGCTGAAGAGCTATTTAGGAATCATTAGGGACTTGTCATCCTTTTTCACTTGATGCAAGTGATGCACTTTCCATTTCTGATTTGGAGAGAAGGCAATGAGGTTATTGATCTTAGATCCCATGATGGGAAAGTGTTTTTCTGCTCAGTCCCTCAGATTGATGGGAAGTTTGAATAAGATTGGCTTAGTCCTCAGAGTACCTGGAGAGAGAGACAGAGAATTTCATTTGATAGACTTAACCTGTATCTAGAGCAAGCACCACTAGTGGAAAATAGATACACTTTGGGACCATTACTGGTATAAATGCTTGCATATTAAAACAAAACAAAATAAACAAATTCAAAATTTTTTAAACTCCCCAGCATCTCTCTCCAAGTTTCTTCAGCTCTTGATACATAAAAACAGTATGAAGGAAAGACCTTACCTCCATAGGACAATGAGATTGTTGAAGAAAAGGGGAGAACAACAGAAGTCAAGAAGCACAGGATTCTTTTTTTTTTCCTTAGAGTTATTTTCTTTTCATGTAAAAAGTAAAGGATTTTTTTTCACAGAAGCTGCCCTCATCCACTGCATGGGGACAGGCACTTAGTCTGGTCTGTTGTCATCGGCTACTGCTGGACTCTGAGGTTTGTGATCTTTTAAACTTCTAAATACAGCTCAGCTCATGTAGGCACCAGTGAGATCAGGAAGACAAACTACCATTGTAAGTAAGTCCTGGTTTTCTACCCCAAGGGAGTGCAACTCAGGTGACTTGGAAGGCTGACAGGCACAAAGAGCTTGATAAATGTCATGCTTCTCCACAAAGGGAGACAGAAAATGTCACACTGAACAAAAAACAGGCAAGAGATTGAAACCGCACAGTGGGGCTCTGTGGAGAAAGCCAAGAATAGAGCATGATTCTCTATCAGCCAGTACTGAGTACTGAACCATTATTACTTAAACCAGAAGCTGGCAGGATTAGATAGGACAAGAAGGAATGTCTAACAAATTAGAGTATGAAGAGATTTTTGGTGACGGTGGCTATTGTAGGCACTGCTCCAAAGCCAGAACCTAATCTTGGCAAGAAATAAGATACAAGTCACTGAACAAAGGCTTACTTTGCCTCAACACAGCAAGAATATGTTAGAAGGATACAATGACCCTTGTCTCCATCTGGAAATGCATCTGGTAAGTCAATCATTAGGGTCTGGAAAGTCAAATGCTGAGACCACATGGCTGGGACTTTTCATGCCCCCAGAGTAAGTCATCAGGAAAGCTGGAGCTAGTTAAGTTGCATGGGCTCATGGAAGGTATACCAGAAAATAGTTGCTCTTATTATAGGGATTCCATGGATGAGGTGGCTTAATTGGTATGCACAACTTCACACCTACTTCTTCATATCTGACAAATGATCTTAGACCTAAAGAACTAAAAAGGCTCTTTGATCTATTTTTTAAAAATCTACCTAAAATGTTAACTATGCTTTAAGCACAACTTTTGGGAGAGGAGTTAGGAGGAGATTAAGGATGGTGAGGGAGAGACTTACTTGGGTATTCATATAGGTCTGTAATTTCATAAATATAGATATAATCACTAGGGGTCATGATTAGGTTCACCATCTAATGGAACAAGCTTAAAAGATCCAAGTGCATAGTAAGTCTGCCACTGGAATAGTAGTTATGAAATATTAAATACTTATAATACCCATAATTATGTGTCAAAAACTCTAATAGTAGATTGGGGATGTAGGGGTTGGATCCCAGCCCTATGCTAGGAAAGGTTGCTCTCTCCTGTGTGGGTCTCAGAACTTTCTATGCCCCCATGCTGCTAACAAAGGGACAGAAGGAAATGAAAGGGATTCAGGTCATCTTTAGCTATTTATGAGAAATAATATTAGAACAGTAAGATGCAGAATAAAAGGACACTATTACAAAAAAGTACCAGTTGCATTCAACTAAAATAAGGAACTTCAAGAGAGGGTGATCCATGGAAGGATTCTGCTTGGGTACTCAGCCCTCCCTTCCTTGAGGGATCCTTGAAAATTCCTCATGGAAGCATGGAATTTCCTATTGGCTTCCTTTCCAAGGGTCTTTGGAGATTTAGGTCCAAGGCTGCTAAAAAGAGCTAAGTTCAAGTCTTGCCTAAGGAACTGATAAATAGGTATTACTTCTAACAAAAACTAATTACAATTTTTCTTTGCCTGTTCATTCTGAATGAATTTTGTCACAGAAAGTTTGTCCAATGTGTTGGATTTTCCTTGATTTTTTCTGACATTGTGAGGCTATCAGTAGAGCACTCTGGCTGTCTGTATGTCATCTCTTGCTGTTGCCATTTGGCCAATCTTTCTTTTCCTATCATACATTTCACTGATGAGTTTTTAAAGTTTCCTGTTTGTTTTATGTCACAGATTGCTCTCACTCACCAAGTCCTTCTCCATTGCTTTCTGAGAAATTCATTTTCATTTCTTCAGTGACTGTATTGTTCCATGACACATGGCCATATAGCACTACTGACAGAATATTGACATTTTATGGGCTTCCATGTCTCAGGAATGCATTCTATCATTAAAAAATCTTTACAATTTCCCAAAGATGATCCAGTACCTCTCTGTCTCTCTGTCTGTCTGTCTCTCTTTCCTCTCTCTCTCCCTCCCCCCCTCTCTCTTTCTCTCTTTCTTGGTATACATATATGCAATACATATACATATATGTAATACATATACATATATGTGTGTAAGCATATATATACATACATATATACATAAACACACACATATATACACATACACACATATATGTTGAAGGATGAATTCTATCATAACATGGATAACAAATATTTTATATTTTTTTGTATTTGTTTTTGTTTTCCCTTATGTATATGGTTTAAGCAAACTCTTTCAAGTGATCATAGGTTTCTTCTAGAAGGTCAGGTAATATTTTGAGAAGCAGGTGGAAGACCTTACCTCCACAGGAAATCCCTTTTTACTTTGGATTCAACAAGTATCATCTATAAACCAAAATGAATGTCTCTGTTAGCCTAGATCTCTCTGTTTTATGGCTTGAATGATATTTATGATCAGAGACAACAAAAAAAGAGATTTATTTGTTCTTATAATTTTCTTAGAAATTTGAATAATTTTGATTGTAAATATTTAGACAAAAGAGAACCTTTAAGGTAGTATTTTGCTCTCTCAGTTCTCCTTCTTTAAAAAAAAATCAACAAAGAAAGCACACATGGATTTTGTATTCTAAATTTTTTCAGTGAATTGTATGATGGTAAAGATATGGTCTGCTTTGGAGTATCACTTGTGAAATTATACTCATCAAGAATGTCTAAGACATGTGTAGATGATCCTCATAAAAATTTTATATATATGGAAAAATAGGCATATAAATTGTTATCTGATGCTCTTTGCCCTTTTTTTGATCTAAATAATATCTGACTTGAAGTGTATGACATATCTTTCTCATTTTGATTCTTCTTTCAGCTTTATACCAATTTTGATCTTTGCTCTAACAAGTCAGCAGTCTGATTTTACACAGATGCTGATTCAAGAATTATTTTAACATGAATGGGAAGCCATTTCCTATCTGTTAAAATATAATTTGTGTGTGTGTGTGTGTGTGTGATGTTATTCAGTGCTTACTATGTCCATCTATTGATTCCTTCCTCAAAGAAAGTATTCATGACATAGTCTTGGGGCTTCTGTATAATCCAAAAGCCTTTGACTTCTTTTACTCTTTATTCCTTATCCATATTTTCAAAGATATTTCTTTTCATCCTCAATTATTATCACCTTTGAATACAAGTCACTGAATACCAGAGTATATGTCAAGTGAAATTGCAATGGCCTCATAAAACTTTTCTGTTTTAGAAAGGACTTCTAAGATGGAAATGTTTGACTACAAATAGGCTTCCTTTCAAGACAGTCAATGAGAATGTTCAACCTAATCTTCTCAAATCATTCCAGTCTTCTCACATTTTACTTCCTGACATGTATTCTTTGGTCTAGAACATTGGTCTCCTGGTTTTTCTAAGAACAGAACACTTCATCTCTTCAGGTAATTTTCTATGGATGTATTATATATATATATATATATATATATATATATATATATATATATATATATATATATATATATGAATATTCTATGCCTAGAATATTCTTTCTCCTACTGATCTCCCTAGTCCATCAAGTCTTAACTTATATAGCATTTTTTTTACTAGAACTTTCCCCAACCCCTCTTAATACTAATGCCTTCTTTCTGCTAATTATTTTCTATTTATCTTGTATACAGCTTGCTTTATATTTATTTGTTTGCATGTTATCTCTCCCATTAGATTGTAAGCTCCTTGAGGGCAGGGATTATCTTTTGGCTCTTTTTGTTTCCCCTAGTGCTTAGCACAGGACCTGGAACTTTGTGTGGGCATTTAATAAGTGTTGGATTGATTGATCAATTGAAATGATTGGTTTTATGAGTGAAAATATTATTTTTCTCCTCCACTTAATCATTTATTATATGCAAGGCACTTTGCTAGTCTCTGGGAACACATAGGTAAAGACAAAAGAAAATGTAACTTCAGACATAAAGAGTTTATATCTTAGGGAGGCAAGATGGAGAATATAACATATTGGTAGTTGGTTGGTTATCACATTTCATTCTCAAAGAGGACCAAAATGACATCTCTGTGATAGAGTCAAATTACAGTTCATCTGATTGTGACTGATCAGATCAATTATAAGCTCTACCTTAGGTGGGCACAAATAGTCTCTGTGAACATTTGGAGTGGATTCTCTAACTTTGCACATCTAATCTACTTCAATTCTGCTTTGCTTATAGATCTTCTCTAATAAGGATAAGCCATGCTGAGCAGTTCTGTACCAGTGTATCTCATGTCACAAATTTAGTTCTAGAGTGCTTAAGAGAAATATTGACAATGTCTTTGTATTGCTGCTTCTGACCACCAGTTGAGTGCTTCCTTCTGGGAGTTCTCTGTAAAATAGTCTAGTTGGCAAGTGTACATTTGGAATTCGAACAATGTGGTCAGCCCATTGGAGTTGCTCACTCTGTAGTGTGAATACTTGTCAGTTTAATTTTAGAAAGGATGTCAGTATCTGATATCTTATGCTGCCAGGTGATCTTCAGAATCTTCCTAAAACAATTCAAATGAAAGCAATTCCATTTCCTGGCAGAGGTGAAAATATACATGATAATTTGAGGTGGAAGAGATGATGCAATTAATTGAGAGGAACAGAAAAGGTTGCATTTAACGAATGGCAGATAAATCTGAGAAAGTCAGGAAGAAAAAAATATCTTTATTATAGAAACAAGTACTAAGAGGTAGGGATGGCTTACAACAAAATATGCAGATGAAAAAAATATAAAAACGAACCTCAATGTTATGAGAGAAATTTCTCCTCTTTAAGTCCATGTGGTATGTAACTGCTGCCAAAATATATTTGCAATAATGCAGAAATTGTGGAGGTAAAAACCAAGGTTTTGTTTTTATTCTCATGCATAGGTTTGTGCCTCAGAAACTTGAAACTCTATTAGAATTCTCATAAGCTCTCCTTTAGGCAAAATTACGTCAGAGTAACAGAAAAATAATTATTTTACATACTGCAATTTTGTACATTTCTCTAAGGCCATAAAAGCTGAAGAGAAAATAGAGTCATAATTCCATACTTCTTTTAATGTCATAAAAGTTGAACAAATTTGAGTCATAATGTAAGACATCCCCTAAAAAACTCTATAGGTAAACTAAGTCAGATTACTAACTACATTTAGAGGTTCACAAATAGACTTTGAGAGAAGAGATTGATATTTCACTACAAAATCAGGAATAGTTGGGATTCTTCCGCTGGCTAAGTGATCAAAGGAATGTGTAAGCCTTTAAGTAAATTTTAACATCCTGTGGGACCAATTTTGGCCAGGTGAGATTAATATTAATAGAATACAGATTTTTAGTTAACCAAAATTTGCAGGAAGCATGACACTGAGTCCTAAATAACAAAAAAAAAAATAGGAATGTTCATAACATCATTTTCTAATTTCTTAATCACTATATCACATTAATAATAATCAATATTTACATAGTGTTTAAACTTGTCAAAGTGTTCTGCATTTATTATCTCATTTTAGCATCACAAAGGTAAAATTGCCACTATAGGTATTATCATCTCCATTTTCAAGATGAGATTGAGGGTCAGCAAGATAAAGTGATATATCTACTATCACATAGCTAGTTAATAAGAAGGCAGCTGGGGGGCACAGTGAATAGAAAACAGGATTTAGTTAGGAAGACTCACCTGGCCTCAGACACATACTAGCTGTGTGTTCTTGGACAAATCACTTAATACTGTTTACATCAGTTTCCTCATCTATAAAAGGAGCTGGAGAAGAATATAGCAAACCACTCCAGAAAATCCTAAATGAGATCACAAAGAGTCAGATATAACTGAAAAACAAGTGAACAACAACAAACATAAATATAAAAGATAGAATTTGAACTCAGGTTTTATTGACCTAGCA
The DNA here is from genome assembly GCF_048593235.1 of Sminthopsis crassicaudata. Lineage (NCBI taxonomy): Eukaryota > Metazoa > Chordata > Mammalia > Dasyuromorphia > Dasyuridae > Sminthopsis > Sminthopsis crassicaudata. Next base: position 332,883,900 of record NC_133618.1, read on the forward strand.
CTTATCATTCCTTATACTTCCTCTATTTTAATAGAGGTTATATTGCAGATAATTCCAAGTTTCATCTTTTAAAAATAAATTTATCAAGGCTACAATAAATTATTTTTAAAATAGACATCAGCTTCCCTTTTATCACTTTTATCAGCACTTACACTGATTTTCAGTATTTGGAACTTTAAACTGAAACCAGGCCTTATGTGTTCTGCCTCCCCTATTGATTTTATTGCCCTAGGGGTTATTTTATTTTTTTTAATTAAGCTTCTAAACAAAGTTTCTCTTGCTTGTAATTTAATCTTGAATTTGCATTGCCAATAATTAGTGGGAAGAATAAAGTTCCAGGAGACCAATTGTTTTTTAAGTACTTATTTATACTTGGTAAAACAGCTTACAGGAGAAAATGGGGGCATAAAACAATCAAACCAAGGATAAATAAGTATGGGGGTCAATACAAACCAAGTATAAACAAATATGGGGGTCAATATGTGCACATATGTGCTCATGTATGTTCATATAATTTCATGCAGACAGACTTGGAGGTAGAAAGGGTAAATCCCAAGATGGGAAAAAAACAAAGTAAAGAAATATTACTTACATTGTCAGGAAGAAAAGGAAGTATAGCTATTCTTTCACTTATAAAGTGAGAGAATCATTGAAATGGAAGAACCAATCTTCAAAGGGTCATATGGTTCAGTCTCCTGCCCCAGGCCATACCACAACTACATCTCTCAAGAGAAATGACCTCCTTTCATCCTGATTCATATTCACTGAGAAGGAAAGAAAAGCAAGTTACCATCCTCAGACAATGATAATAAAAATAACTGGCATCTATATAGCACCTTAAAGTTCATATATATATATATATATATGTGTGTGTGTGTGTGTGTATATATATATATATATGTGTATATATATATGTATGTATATATATATATACATACATATATATATATATACATATATATATATATATATATATATATATACATATACACATATTTTTGTTGTTCAATTGTTCAGTCATGTCTGACTTATAATCTGACCTTACAGGGAATTTTCTCAGAAAAGATGCTGGAGTGATTTTTTTCTCTTATGATTAAGGCAAATAGAGGCTAATTTGTTCAAAGTCACACAATTAATAAATGTCTGAGGACGGATTTCAACTCAGGTTTTCTAGACTCTAGGCCAAGCATTCTATCCATTGTGTCGTCTAGCTGCTCAAAAAGCTATAAAACTATTTCTGGAACATGAAGCCTCTCTTGAGCTTCCAGGTCACTTGAATGACATAAAATGACATAAAAAAAAAAAAAAAACTGCCTGTGGGGAGATCCTCTGACTTGGATTTCTGAAGAATATTCAAGTCATCATAACTTTCCCTGATGACCAGATACATTTCCATGTAGAAATGAAATGGAGTTATCTCCAAAAATTTATGTTACTCTATCCTTGTTGTATATCATTGCTAAGTTAGGGAAAAGTAACCTTTTGTTTTTGATTAATTGTTCAATGATTAGAGAATTCCCAATTTTGCCCAACGTTGACCCTAAGAAGATTCTTGTGTTAGTCCTGTACAAATATTGCATAAAGTTTCTATTTGTGCAGTGACTCCTAGCTCAATTGAAAATGGGAAGGTGACTCATATTCTGCCCTCCTGACAACTCATCATGCTTTATATACACCACAATTATACCGATCCCTTCATCCATCAGCACTCAGTACTGGATTTTAGTCCCCTCAGGGTAGTCATAACCTATATGCAACACAATTATCTAAAAACCATGGGCAAAATTGTCTCACTTCCCCCACATCCTACCCCTACTCCTTCCTCGCTCAACTCGTGGCTTTGGCAGATGCCCAAAGCCCTGGAATTGGTTTGGAGAAACAGTGACTGTTGAGGAAGGATCTTCTTTCCCCTCTTATTTTAGCTGGTTAGAATAAAATGCATGAGATCAATTGGCATGAATAGATTGCAATCTGCTTCACAGATCTAATTTCCTTTTCTTTACCTCCAAACCTACTTTGGTTTTGAACTATCTTATTACTGTCAAGGACAAGACTATCCTTTCTGTCACTCAGGTTACAATGTAGATGTTATCCTTGATTTCTCATTTTCACTCACCCCACAGTTGTGTTTGAATGAGCTGCCAAATTTTGTCATTTCTACCTTGGCATTTCTTGTATCTGTCCTTCCTTTCCACTTTCCTGTCCCACCAGCCACTGTTTTAATCCAGAATCTAATAATTTGGATTATTGAAATAGCCTCCTATTTGTTCTTTGCCCCAAGCCTTTTCTCTCTCCAATCTTTCCTCCAAATAGCTGCCAAAGTGATTTCCTTGAAGTATGGGTCTGACCATGTTATTCCTCTCCTCAATAGTCAATAAACTTTTAGTGGCTTCTTATTGATTCTATAATCAAAAAATGATTTCATTTTTATATCCTCCCCTTAAATTCTTATTTGTATGTGTATTTTGTAGCATAAAGAATTATCTATATAGTGGGACATAATTATAATTTTGTAAATAAGCAGAAACATATTTTATAAATAAACATAAGCATATTGAGGGGTGCTCAAAATATTTTTACTGCCAAGAGTAGGAGATCAAAAACTTTCAAAATCATTGATCTAGTTAAATTCCCTTTTTTGATAAGGAAATAAACCCAGAGGCATTAAGTAGAAAAGAGCTCTGGATTTACAATTAGAATGATGTGGATTTCTAATTCCTAACCCCCATGAATTCCAATGGGAGATATCCGTCCCAGTCCCCATCAGATCTGAGCTAATTTGGGCTATCCCAGCCTCCATTCTAATGATCTGCTCAGGTTTCCCAATCCCTATAAATAACTTCCTCCTTATCTAAAAATTGAATTCTATTCAAATTCTAACCCTGGCTGAAACCTAGCCAGGAGCCAACTTGGGACTCTATCCATGAGCCCCTTCAAGTTTACCAAAAGCCCCTCCCCCCATTGTAAAATAGGGAAACTGGAGTCCACTCTTTGCAGAAGTCCCAAACATGGCATCCGTGCTCCGGCCATGTCGGGGGTTTCTCTCCACTGGTGTCAGCCTTGGCCCTGGTGTCCTTCTACCTTTCAACCTTACTTCCAAACCCCACAATAAACTTTTTATCAATCTAGGTTTTTGGGTCTGTAAATTCCTTTACAGGAGTCTCTTGTGCCTCTACTAGACCTCATTTAACTCTGTATCCTTGCCCTCTATCCAAAGGGGTTGTGGGAGAGCTCTATTTGATTCCCTGTACCCCGAACCTGCCACTAGACCTCAATTAAACCTAATTTCATTTAGATACTCCTTACCTAATTCTCATCAGGAAGACAGATTTGAATCCTGTCTTTGTTATTTACTATATGTATATATATATATATATATATATATATATATATATATATATATATATATATATATATATATATATATATATATATATATAGTCACTTAATATTGAAAGCCCTTACTTTTCTCATCTGTAAAATCAGGGAGTTGGACTAGATAACACCTACTGTTCCTTCTAATTCTAAGCCTCTTATTTCTTACTGTACCTATCAAATGTTGTGTGTGTGTGTGGAGAAATGGAAGTTATGGAACACCATGGATATGATGCAGTTATTCCATTAGAGTGGGGGACTTGTCTTCCAGGTGATTTAGCCCAACTTCTCTCTCCTAAATTCCAAGCAAGAATCCTATAGGGAGACAAGTAGAGGACTGGAGGTGTCTGAATCCCATGATGGTACATATTGGAAGAGGGTTGCATGGTGAAGTATAAGGATAGTTAATTCTGTGGAAAGCAAGTACGTTATCCAAAATGTGGGTATTCTGGGGAAAAATTCCAGTCACTTCTTGATAGATATGATTTGGTACAAAACTGAGCCCCTTTCAGTGAGGAATAGATGTAGAAGTTACCAAAGCTGTAGACTATTTACAGATAATCTCCTATTGTACCTTTACAGACCAGAACTCCAGATTGGAACTCTATACATTTCCATAATAAAAATGATTTCAATAAATGGAAGATTGAAATAGGCATGGTCAATAATTTTTCACTTCACCAATACATTCGGTGATCACCAAACATTTTTGATTATGCATCTTGATCAGTAAAATATTTTTGGATATCTATCCTCAATGTTTATATATTTATTTATTTATTAATTATATACATTTCTGCTAGGCTAATTATAATGTACATTATACACCTTAGACAAAAATAGACATTTAAAGGGATGTCATATTCCCACATTTCAATTTTTTAATTAGATATCCCTTGGGCTATGCATGACGACTTTGAATGGTTTTCTTATATAGTGTCTTCTGCATTGGACTGTTTCTGCTTAGAAATCACTGAACTACATGTTTTTATCTTTTCATTTGGAAAACTCTGCCATGTTATGATTTTATGTTTGTTTTTTCCTCCTTTATTTTTCCTCCAGAGTCAGCTGTGTCTCCACTGTGGCTGCAAGCAACCATCAGTCCCAGATTTTTTACTTTTCAAAAGCAAAGCTTAATTATTGATGAAACCAAAAGGAAAAATTTGAGATCACACATCTCTATGTCCAGTAAGCAGCAATTCCTCAGAAAAAAAGCTTAAGCTTTCATCTCAATTGTGCTGAGCCAGCTACTAACCTCAGACTTACACAAGGACTGATGGTATCTTTCCTAAGAGGAAATCCTCTGTGATCCCAGCAAACTTTGATCTTTTTTTTTTTCCTCATAGCATTAAATCATAGCTCATCCACAAATCCAACACAACTTTTTCCCTTCAGTCCCCTCAGTACTTCCTGCTCTCAGTTTCTACTCTTTGGTTTATTAAGGATCATGTCCTCACCCTAGGTCCTTAATATTTTCAGAATAACTCTCCATGACCCATAGGGATCAAAATATACCACTGCCCCATATTAGAGGAATTCCTTGCTAGATATTATTGGGCCTGGTCAAATGTCTTCTTTGAAGAGAATGTGCCTGCATAGAACTAAAAGAAGATTTTCTCTGGAGGCTTCCACCATCTTTTAAATTAGGTAATATATAATATTGAAGCTAGGGAGTCACTTTTTTTGTTGTGTTTTCACTTCTGCTTTAGGAAACCTCTTTTCTCCCAAAAGAATAAATTCTTATATGTTCTGTATCCCAAACAACATAGTACTTTTTAGCCATTTAGCCAAAAAAGAATCTACCTTCTAGAAACATACAAAGTCCATCCCATTGGCAAATATTCTAACCTGTGACTTCAAGAAATCCCATTTTGTACTTCTAATGTAGTTCTGACAAATGCCCAAGTATATGTCACTCAATGGATAATTTTAAATCTTGACACCTTAATCAGAAAGGTCCAAAAGATAGTTCCCTTTTTATTTTTGATCTAAACAAAATTTCATTGTGTTGAGGAAAGGAAGAGTATAGGCAGAAGGAAATTCCTTTCAAAATCTTTGCTATGTAAAGAAGTGTTTATATTACTTTATAGATTCATAGTATTTATGTTATTATATATTGTCTATAAATGTATATCATATGTATAGTATCTATGTGACTATATAGTATTTATGTTATATTATATAACACTAATAAATCATTTTGTTATAATATTGTATTACCTAAATATAATTTTATATTATATTCTATGATTATTAATTTTTTAAAAAATTAATGCTGCCATTCTCTTATACTGTTCTAAGTCATAACTAAGTATATTCTTGCTTGAGTCAAATTTTGTGGGAACGGCAGACAATAATGATGGAGGTAAGTCAAATCAACAAGCATTTATGGCATTTACTATGGGTCAAGCATAATCTGCTCCTCGTTCTTACCAGGAGAGGTACAACTCAACTCCCAGGGAGTCTGGCTATTCCTTCGGCAAAGACTAGGAAGGAACCTGAGTCTCAAGAGTGGAGTTCTGTGATAATGGCTAGCCACAGAGGCAGTTTGTGCCACATAGTCATGCAGGTAAGCAGATGACCGCAAAGTAAGTAGAGAGAGATTGTGATTCCATGGATGCTGATGCCTTGGTGCAAATCCCTGTTTTCGCTATACAAATTATGGTTTTGACTCTTCTTAGTCTGGAGAATTTGGAGGTCTAGTAAAAATGGCAGTCATTCTGGGAAAGCTGCCAAGATATACTATTTGAAAAAAAATTCTTGCATGCTGACCTAGTATTCAATCCCAGACATAGTTGATATACTCCAAGGTGAGTCCAAACTTAAGCAATAGCTAAGAGTTTAAGATTAATCTTGAGGTAAAAGGCCTTGTGAAGATGACCCAAGTGAAAGAGATAGATTTCAGGCACAAAACCAATTGTTTTTAAGGACAAACATTGTCATTACTAAAGGGATTGCCAAGATGACCACAGGAAACATTTTTTTGTTTCCAAACTCTGGAAATTTCTTATATCAACATCAAGTGCCTTCAACAATCCTAAAATTCCCTTACTTCTGTACCTTGCCTGTCACACAAAAGGAAAATGACCAGCTCACAGTAATTTGAAAGAACAGCTCATCAGCTATGTGTCATCAGGAGGCAGTGACTCAGGAAGAGGTCAGCAATACAGCAACTAAAAGAAAGAGTCAGTTTTCTGTGACAGAAGTCCCTGAGAACAAGTAATACTGCTCCCAAATCAATTCAGAAATGCAATGCAACCCAATTCAATTAGCTTCTGATTGAGGTTGCAGATATAGCCAAGCGTAGAAGGGGCAGCAGACCTACAAATGAGAATTGTGGATTTTCCATTTTTAAAAAATGAATTAATCTCTATTTGGTTTTCTTGCTTGGGAACAGTACATATATAAATAATACATCCATCAGTCAGGTGACACATGAATATTAAGACCCTATAGTCTGAAAGCAAATGAGACCCAGAGTGTAAAGATTTCACAGTAGATTTTAAGTTATATTATGTAGGCAAAAAAATTCTGAGAGAGTATGAAAAACACAGTACGAATAATAACTGTATCAAAGTCCCTTGCCGTAAACATAAATGCAGCTCAACCTAGAGAATGATAATTGAAAGTCACTAGGCTCCCATTTGGGAAGAAGCATGATAAATCAAGAAACACAGTAATATAAAAAAGATTAAAATGTTACGGTTTTAATGAACATAGTTTGCAAGACAGAGATTTGAAGGCATTTACATTTTTCTTTGCAGGGATGGAAAACATGACTTGAAAACACCAGGAGGGGCTGTCATAGGAGGCACTTTCAGATCTAGTGGTTAGAGAAGAATACCTGGGGGGGAAGGACTCCTGGGTTTTATCCTTGGCTTACTGCCAAATTA